>NC_132819.1:11570833-11885000 GCF_048594095.1 Paramormyrops kingsleyae
ACAGGTACAAAATGGCAGGTAAATTTCTGCCCCATCTTAATGTGCACCCTCACCATAAGCCTGGATAAGTTCAATTTACTTAAAAAAACTGAGGAAACAGGTCTCCTTAAAAAAAGTTAATTTAACTTAAAACTTAACAAGTTGCTTCAACTCTTCAATCTTTTGTAAAAGCTTTTTTCAAGACGAGGGCAGAATACTCTTGGTCGTCTCTCTCTTTGCTCCTTTTCCATCTGTCCCACTCTTGCAAGAGCCCAAGCACATGCCCTGCAGCTCATGATTGCAAGGACACTCTGCTTCCTTTGAACTCATTTTTGACTCATTGTAATGAAAATAATTCTTTTCTAATCAATATTTTAGCCAAAATAATTTGCTTAGTAGGTGTGTTGATAAGCTAGATGTCACTTGACCCCTACCTAATGGTAATTGAATGGTAATGGAAATTAAACAGGCATGTCCCAAAAGATGATAAGACAAAGTACAAGGGGTACAATTGGGGGGAAAAAATCTATGTTTTATTTAGATTTGAATGAAAAAAATGGCATGTCCAAAATTATTAATGCCCTTCTCAATAGTCAATGAAAAAGCCTTTTTTGGATTTTACAGCATAAGGACATAAGAAATTTAAAAATGAGAGGAGGCCATCAAGCTTGTTTGGAGAGAACTTAACTAATAGCTCAGAGTTGTTAAAATCTTATCTAGCTCTGATTTAAAGGAACCCAGGGTTTTAGCTTCCACTACACTAGCAGGAAGACTATTCCATACTCTAACTACACGCTGTGTAAAGAAGTGCTTCCTCAAATTCATTTTAAAATGTTCTCCTGCTAATTTCCACTTATGGCCATGATGCCTAGTATTTAAACTACCATTGAAATAGCTATTTGGGTGAACAGCATCCAGACCTGTTAGAATCTTATATACCTGGATCATGGCCCCCCTTAGTCTCCTTTGCTTGAGGCTGAACAGATTCAGCTCAGCTAACCTCTCCTCATAAGACATTCCTCTAAGACCAGGAATCTGTCAGGGCTGTGGGGCAGGCGAGCAGGGCTGGCCGGACAGGACAGGCAGGTCAGGCGAGACGGGCTTGGGTGTGTGGCCAGCAGGAGGTGCCGCAGGCAGAGCAGGCACCTCGGCGGGCGTGGGTGCAGGCGGAGGCAGCACCGGAACCGCAGACGCAGCCACAGGCACCACCATCACGTGGCCAACAGGGGGCGCAAACGCAGCCACCTCAGGCAATTCGGGTGCCGGCAGGACTGGCGAGACAGGCAGTTCGGGTGCCGGCAGGACAGGCGAGACAGGCTGTGCAGGAGCCGGCAGGACGGGCGCCGCCATCCCGCGGCCAGCAGGGGGCGCCGTCGCGGGCGCCGCCATCACGCGGCCGGCAGGGGGCGCCGCAGCGGGCGCCGCCATCACGCGGCCAGCAGGGGGCGCCGCAGCGGCCGCCTCGGGCATTGCCCTAGGCAGAGCAGGCAGGACAGGCGGGTCAGGCAGGACAGGCAGGACAGGCGGGTCCGCTGGCAAAGCGGCGGAAGCTGCAGCAGGCGGTGCCGCGGGCAGAGCGGCGGCAGCTGCAGCAGGCAGGACAAGCGGGTCAGGCAGGACAGGCGGAGCTGCTGGCATCGCGGCCTCAGAAGCAGGCGGTGCCGCGGGCAGAGCGGCGACATCAGCAGCGGGCGGCGCGGCCGCGGGCAGAGCGGCGGCATCAGCCGCGGGCGGCGCGGCCGCGGGCAGAGCGGCGGCGGCAGCAGGCAGCGCAGCCGCGGGCAGAGCGGCGGCGGCAGCAGGCAGCGCAGCCGCGGGCAGATCCGGAACATGCAGGTCCGGATCAAACAGGTCCGGAGCAGGCAGGAGGGGTGCTGAGCGCGTAGGCGCCCTCCCTTTAAGGGCTCTAGCGACCCGGGGAATAGCTTCCCTAACAGCGCGTATTCCACCCTGACCCAGGCGCGCCGGCCGGTAATTATACGCCTCCAATGGAGGCGGCTTCTCCTCATCACGAGGCTTACCAGCAGGGCTGAGCGGGTAGGTGGCAGCGGGGTTCTCCCAGGCGGGGAGCAGAGAGCAGGCTCCTAGGTAGAGCGTCGGGGCTGCTTCCGCCAGCTCTCTGCTCCGCCTCTCCCGGCTGCTCGTGAGGTGCTGGCTCAGGCGGCGAAGGCATTTCCGTGCCTTCTGCAGCGGGTACTGTTGCCCGGGCGGGCGTTCCTTTGCCAGGAGGTCCGCGCCCTGCTGGGCTAGCTGCAGGGCCGCGGGGTCCTCCTGGACCTCGGGCTGGGATCGCCAGTACACAAAGTCTTGCAGGAGACCGAGCCGGTGGTGCTCGGTCTCCCGCGTTGTGTTGTTGCAGAGATCTGTCATTCTGTCAGGGCTGTGGGGCAGGCGAGCAGGAAAGCAGGCAAGCGGAGCCGTGACGTCGGACGAACAGGGTTTTAATGTTAAGACGATGGCTGACAGGCACAAACACCAAGACAATACAATGACAGATCTGGGGAAGACAGACTGAGACTCGGACTAAATACAAAAAGACTAGGCAGAAATAACAGGACACAGATGATCACAATTGGTAATCACACGAGGTAACGAGGTGGGCGTGGCACACATCGGGATCGAACGGAGCGGATCGTGACAGAATCATTCTCCTCTAAGACCAGGAATCATTCTCGTAGCCCTACGTTGCACCCTTTCCAAGGCAGCAATGTCCTTCTTAAGGTATGGTGACCAAACCTGCACACAATATTCTAGGTGGGGTCTTACCAAGGAATTATATAATCGTAGCATCACTTCCCTTGACGTAAACTCCACACACCTAGAGCTATAACCCAACATCCTAGTAGGCCTTTTACAGTGCCCACTTTTAATATTAATTGGGGCTTTCCGTCTTTCTCCACTTATATTCTTAACTAACCAAATTTGAAATATATATTGTGTGTATATCTAGTATGTGTACATATTTTATTCTCGGATTCTATTTTATGCCTCGGATTCTGTTTAATTGTAAGATTTACTATGCATCTGCTGGCGCGTTCCAAACTAAATCTCATTGCACTTACTATGACAATAAAATATCTTTTTGTCCCGGGTCCCGGGTCCCTGTCCCCCTCTGGTCTTGTATTCTAGCATCTGGTCTGTCGTTTTTTCCCTGTTGTGACTTTCCCTCATCCGTCTGCCTAGTACAGATCCCCTCTCCGGCCGACCTCGCATGCCTGGAGTACATGCGTCGGGGAGGGTTCTGTGACACCCGCAGTCCTTGCCTCTCGTTTCAGCCCCTGTGTGGATGAT
This sequence comes from Paramormyrops kingsleyae, assembly GCF_048594095.1. Lineage (NCBI taxonomy): Eukaryota > Metazoa > Chordata > Actinopteri > Osteoglossiformes > Mormyridae > Paramormyrops > Paramormyrops kingsleyae. The sequence goes on from NC_132819.1 coordinate 11,574,104, forward strand.
CCCAGGTGCCTCTCGTTTACTCCCTCATCTGTGATGTATTTAAGTGCCTCCTCATCCTGAGCTCTCCAGTCTGCTCATTGTATTCTTATGTGTGTGATGTCATGTTATGTTGTTGCTGCCTGCCTGTGCTCCCAGTGGCCTGTACTACGAAGCGGGGTTACTGGCTTATCGGGGTAACTTGTTGGATTTAAGGTAGTCTGGGCAAAATGTAAGTGAGCGAATATGAAGTCCATTTAAACTGTGGTACCTTAAATCTGACAAGTTACCCCGATAAGCCAGTAACCCCGCTTCGTAATACAGGCCACTGGTCTGCTCTGTGTTACAGTCTGATCATTTTTGGCCCCCTGTGCTCCTTTTCCTTTCGCCTTACTTGCCGTTTTGTCTAAACAAAGCCCCTTTTGATTTTCCCCATCTTTGCCTTCGCTTCCTTTCTTCCCGCTATGTGACAAACTCTCTGCCGACCACAGAATTTGAATCGGTGACCTTCTGATCACGAGCACAGCATCCTCACCCACTACCACAACAGAGTCTTATAACAGCGCCATCAGGCAACACATTAGCAAAAAATCTTTTTACCTCCTGTACATGCTGTTTAAAGTCTATTCAGAAATTGAATTTATAAGTTATGCAACAAATAGCAATTGTTATAGTCAGTTTTATTATTTTTAAAAGCTAAGAATGCATTCACTTAGAGGGCATTAACTTTCCTACTAACTTTATATTTTGTGTTCAAAACGTCAGTCATAACATGAAACTGTATAAATATAAATCTGTCAATCAAACATCTAAACTCTGCAAAAATGACGTGTGTATAGGGTAACCACAATGACTTGCTTTAGTATCAGATGTAATTAATCCATCAAAAAGTGATTTTAATTTTTAAAACTACATTTAAGACATAGAAAAGCAATACTCATTACTAATATGGGGAACAGCCTATCAGGATCATAAATATTATTATGATTTGTTTTTGAATAATACACGCAAGATATATATCGCATCGCGGTCCGTTGCCATGGATACAGTTGCGGGATTCGAACCTGAACTGTGGAAAAGACCACTGTGAAAACCTAAAGCACACGAAAAGACATTGAGTCCTGAGAAGACATTGAAAGAAGTTGACAACGAACTGCATTTCAGGGAAACAACAGCTACCACAACAATATACAGATCACTAAGGTTGAGCGGGATTCCCTGCGATCACCAAAAGGTACAGCGATCATCTCTGAAAGCGCCTCGCTTCGCTGGGGTCAGCTCTACAAAGTGGGGCGCGTTTGGTTCCTACCGCCTGCCTGGTGCCCGTATTCGTTATTTTGCTCTTTTTAAAAAAATTTAAAAATCAGTGTAAAGAGTAAAGTGTTTAAAGGTTTTATTAAAGAGAAATTAGATCTTTTCATCCAAATCGAGTGTTTAATTCAAAAATTACTCAGTCAAATACTCCGTTTCGTCAAAGTTTTCATAAGTCATTTTTTTACTTCAAGACCATCAGAAAGAAGAAAACTAAACATTCTTTCACAACAAGTTCCTTGCAGTTAAAGTAAGCTTTCTTTATGTCATGTCATAATATTCATCTGAAGGTTGAGCTTAATTAGCGCGAAATTCGAGGTTTACTACGTATATTGCTACACCATAGTATTACGTTTAGTCAGCGCGGGAAAACCCCCCCCAACATATTTGTCTCCAATTTAAATACAAACATTTTGTAATAGGGGATGTTAGCCAGTTAGCTGCGCCACGTGACTCACCTGCTTTACAACCCAAGCCGGCATTAGAACGCAGGTCGGCTAACACCTCGTCAGTGCGCCCCCTAGCGGAGTTACCCCACTGCCTCCGCGCTGCTCCGCAGGGATGGCGAGGTGCGCGCACTTCAGGCACCAGCACCTCATTCAGCAGGAGGCACAAGATCCATCCAGGCAAGACTGCAGCGGCCCGGAGCAGCAGGAGGAATCCATCGTCATGGAGCAGCAGGAAATGGCTGCTTTCTTCACACTGCTAGGTGGGTTAGATTAGTTCCAGCGTGAGGAAGAGCTTTAAATGATCTTTTAAATCTGCTTTTATGTAATGAAAATATAACATCAAAATAAAATGCATTTGATTACAAGTACAGTATATGTGCCTGCTTTATGTATACTGGATGAATTCAAATATTGAAAAAATGATTTCATGATGCCCTCAGATGATGATCTGATCCAGGATTTCCTCTGCATGGACTCCTGCTATAAGATGACTGACAAGGTAACTTTAATGCATTGGTTTTGCTACATTAATCACTGTAAGCAAAGCAGAGACGACTTTTTCCATCCCTTTGCTCTTCATCTCAGTACCTGCTGGCGATGACCTTCGTCTACTTCAGGAGAGCTCACTTCACTCCTAGTGAGCAGACGAGGATGAACTTCTTCATCGCCCTGTAAGTGACGGCATGCTATGGTGGGCAATATAGATGAATGTTAAAATAATAAGAAAAACAATTTCCTCCATCAGCATGAGGATAAGTCTTGGATGAAACTGTTGGAGGTCAGCCAGCCAATGGATCTTGGAATAGTGAATTCTTCCTCTCCCCAGCTATCTTGCTAACATGATGGAGGAGGAAGAGATGGGAACCAGGTTTGAAATTTTCCCCTGGGCCTTGGGTGAAACCTGGAGGAGTCAATTTCCCACCTTCCTGAAGAAGAAGGACCAGCTCTGGGCACGGATGGAGTACAGGACTGCTGTCAGCTCCCGCTGCTGTGAGGAGGTACAGTATGTTGCCTGATCTTTAATACAAGTAAATGACATTAATCTTCAGCCACCATGAGGCTTGAAATGTCTCAGAGCAGAGGGAAGGGTTTCTCATCATTAATGACCTTTTCTGTCTTACTGTAACTTAAGCTAAGCTAAGGGCTGTTTGCTCACTGTTGTCTTTGGGGGCAGATACCAAATGACTGTTATCATAAGTGGTGTTTGTTGCTGGTGTCGCAGTGAGTCACGTTCTGCCATCTGATCCATGTATGTCCGTGTCCCCATGCAGGTGATGGCCATCGTACCCTCCCACTCTCTGTGGAAGCGGGAGCGCCCCGAACATCACAGCGGGGCTCAGCGGCACTATGACAGAGAGGGCCTTCAGCGGCCCCGGGGCCCATCTGCTGCACCCATCGCCTGCACGCTCTGCGACAGGAGGACCATTCAGACCCAGGAACCTTGTGCTTCTGAGCACGCAGGGAGCCCAGAGTGTAAGTATGAGCTCTAAATGCCAGTTTTTCTGTAGTGCATAGCCTGTCAGTTTTTATGCACTGCAACTTGATCCAGTTATTTTCTTTTAGATTTACATTAGTCTTCCCAGAATTGTTGTCACTGAGCACTTTTCTTAAAAAGTTAAATTTTACGTTCATTGTACATTTTGCAATCCATCTATTGGTTCATTGAGATTTTCCCCAGTTCCTTGTTCGCTGTCTTGTGTGGACCTCTCAGCCATCAATGAGCCTATTACATTTTACTGAAACATAGAGAGCAGAGCTACAGGTCAAAGTCTTAGCTCAGTCTAGCAGGCCTAGAGACACTTAGCGTCAGTATTTACTGTTGTCTGCTACGTTTTTCAGCCAGCGCACAAGGCGGAGAAGCAGAAGAGGATGGAGCCCTGGTCCGGATCAATGAAGAGTAGGTTCTTCTTGGGTAGAATGAAAACCTGCACACACAGCCTAATCGTGTGCTTTAATTCATTACTCCTACAGATGTGCTGTACTGAGTATTTCAGGTATTTCGTGGTTCTTCATCCCTGCATCACATGTATTCTATTCCAGCACATTAACTGTAAATCACAAGACCTTGTTTGGAAATGATGGTCTTTGGCGCCAATTATGGTAACATCAAGACATCTGTGCAATTAAGAGCAGAAACTTCTAGCTATTAATGGTGATCCTTCTCTCTCTCAGAAGAAGAGGCTCAAAGAGAACACGGGATGGACAGCTGAAGGACCACAGTTGCTGCCCAGATCCACTGGAAGGTCCAAGTCATCCTGACCCTAGAGGAAGGCCGCAGGACCTTGGATTTCCCTCTGGGGGTTAGATGTCATATAAAATTTTATATTAAGTGGTTAAAATGGGTGGATGAAATTGACTGAAGGTGCAGGTTGCAAAAACGACAGGAAGTTAAATGTACAGATGAAATGTATGCTAACGGTTGCCTCCCTGTGTATGCTAATGCCGGACGGTCCACCCTTTTGGTCTTGCAGCACACGTTGGAGCCCTCGTTCCAGGTTGGATCATCGTGCAGCCGGGATTTTATATGATACAGGTGAGGCACAAAAGTACAACGTTTTCAGTAAGAGTTTGATACTTATTAATGTGCGATACAAAAAATGGATAGTTTCACTTATTGCCCAGGAAACCTCATTTGTAAATAATGATATTTTTTTGCAGCACGCTGTGTAACAGGTGTCACGTTTTCGGGTTTCTCTGTGAGTGTCCTGGTTTCTGTTTTGCAGCCCCATTTCTGGATCCCTGCTTCCTGGCCTGGGCTTCCAGCTCCTCAACCGTGAGTATGCTTCTGTGTATGAGAACCTTAACCCATACCAAGCCCAGATCTTTAGCATAATTTTATTTTTTTTAATTAAAGTTACAGTGTAAAGATATTCAGTCTCAGTGTGGCCACTCTGATCTCACCCACCCTAGTTTTTTTTTTTTAGCTTTTTTAATTGTAGTCATAGATTTTTATAAAATTGAGTCCTCTCCCAGGTGGGGAGGTGCACTTCGTGTTGGGCAGTGTCGGGGGGGAGGGGCAGTGTGCCGGGACGCTGCGGAGGGCGGCAATCCATCCTGCCAGGGGGTGGGCTTGGGGGGCTGGGGCCCCTTTGGCGTGTGGGGGCCCTCCGCCGGGGGGGGGGCGGTGGGCTCCCGGTTGATGGGGCCCTTTGGCCCTGGACCCGCTTGCCTTTTTTTTAATATATTTAATCACGGTACCAGGGTGGCTGAGCTCAGAGTGGCCACACTGGGAGTGAATATATTTACACTTACACTAAATTTAAAATAAAGTTGTCCTCCGAAGAGGGGGGGTGGTGGTGGGCAAAAAAAATAAAAACCAGCTTTTTTCCCCCAAGTAGTTCTACTATTGAACAGTCTGGCCCCTCCCAGGCTAAGACTGGATTTTCTCTGTTTGCCGGTGGGTCTGGGGTTTTCCCGTCCTTGGCTGCTAGTTGTGGTCCCATCAGGCATGGTGGGGCGGGACTCTTCCGGTCTGCGCCTTGGGGAGGGGGGGGGTTCCCTGTGCCAGGCTGCCTGTGGCGCCCCTGAGCACCCCGGTTGGCCGCCCCCGGCTGTGCGGGGTCGGGGATGGGGACTAATCGGGACCAGTCGTGGTTCTGGTTCCGGTGCGGGGGGGGGTCCACTCCTGGCACGCCCTTATTGCTCCCCTGGGCCCGACACCACATTTCACACAGCACTAGGGCCTTGAGGGGCAGTGGGGAGGTGCGCTGAGACACTGCCCCTCAATTTCTACTTGCATGTTAGACACCACATGACATTAGCGCTGAGGAGGTGGGTTGAGGCAGGTGTGGCTCTGCCGTCTGCCAGCGGGGGGGGGGGGAGTGCCCGTGCCGCAACTGCTCGCCCGTTTTTTGCACTTTAGTCTTATACACAGTCCATACTACATTAGAGCCTGGGGGTGCGGGGAGGGGGATGAGGAGCTCTGCCATCTGCCAGTGGTGGGGCCCTCGTACCCGAACTGCACCCACTAATTTGAATGCATCGTAGACATAAACACATAACTCTGTCACACACATACATACACACTTTACACTAACATGGGACGGGGAAGCGATGGGGGCTGAGGGGCCCCCCCTAACTCTCTGTCTCTGGCCCTGCGCGGGTGGGGGTCCAACGCCAGCGGGGGTGGAGGCTCCCGGTTGATGGGGCCTTTTGGCCCCGGACCCGCTTGCCTTTTTTTTTTTTTTTTTTTTTTTTTTTTATATATAATCATGGTACCAGGGTGGCTGAGCTCAGAGTGGCCACACTGGGATTGAATATCTTTACACTTACACTCAATTTAAAATAAAGTTGTCCTCCGAAGAGGGGGGGTGGTGGCGGGCAAAAAACAAATAATAAACAGCTTTTTTCCCCCAAGTAGTTCTACTATTGAACAGTCTGGCCCCTCCCAGGCTAAGACTGGATTTTCTAAATGAGATAACATTCCCTCTCTCTGCACTGGAATCATAACTGCAATAAATCTGTAACTAACAAAAAATCATTGCTGCACATTCACCACTTTACCAAAAATCCATTATACCACATTCAGTGGTTACCCAAAACCCATTACTGTACAACACTCGCTATATATATATTTCATTGTATTTTTTCTGTCTATGTATTATGTCTCAGCACATTATGTTTAAACTCAGATTGAAAGGGTTTAAATGTCTTTCATATTCAATTTACCTCTGCTTTCTTGCACTTTAACAAAATCACCATTTCATCTCTGCATATAACCCATGAATCATACATCTGAAGATGAAAAACTCTCCCAGATTTCCCAGATTATCCAATTGGCAAAACAAAAAGTCTTTATCTGAATGAGAATAACTTCAGGCTGAAAGATACAGATTGGAGAAATGGCTGTGTGTTGTAATAGTGCAAGCCGATGTGCAGAATATATAGAGCAGTTTTCTTTGTTTTAGTTTCTGTGTATGTACAATATTTAATAAACAACATAAAATGTTTAATTCATACAAAAACATCAAAGTCCTTTTCACATACTAGAGTAAAAGAAATGAGACTCTTTCATCTCAGTAAGGGAAACAGATTATTTCACTGCACTGATCACTTAAAGTCGCTGCTGTTCTGCCATACAATTGTGCTATATTGTATATTATTTTTTTACTTCAGAGGTTTTATATTAGTTCATTTTATTTTTACCCAGTTTAGATATTTTATTCTAGTATTGTATTTTTATCTATTTGTTATTTAGACCTGAGAAACTGTGTTTCGTTCTTATCATGTCAAGTGCTTTGAATGGGAATAAAAGCTGATTCTGATGTATATACTCTTCTCCTGTATTATTCACATCCATTTCGTCTGGCTTACTGAGGTCAGACTCACATCCCTCCAATGCTGCAGCCAAATTTGGCTGAAAACACTGTCTAGATAGATGTGCAATGAGGTAGAGGCTGGCTCTCCTGAGGTTATGCAGGGTCGTTTCTCTACTATATTCAGACAAATCCATTCTGCAAATAAGACACTTGGGATTTTCCTGGGGGAAAATATGAAAAAACTATACTTACAAAGAAATTTGAAAGTGCATAACCACATAGTGTGCTGTTGATCATATATTTGATTGACAGTAGGGGTTATCCCACTCCAAGGGTGTCAAAGCCATACTTTCCATCACTAGCAAAATGCCCAACACCTAACAGGCCATGACAGAGGATCATTTCCACAGCTATTGAGACAGGCCTGCCTTTAATCACCGACCAATAAAAAAGCCCCCTCATGGAGGGGCGGGATTCCGAACTCACTCATTTTCCTCATATTCCTGTGGGTAGTGGCCGGATCTTCCAGAGGCTCATGCACTCATTGGTGAGGGCAGTAGCTCATCTCTGCAAATCCAGTAGAGCCTGGGTACAGGGAACAGTGACCAGGGGCTAGATAACACAGCCTGGAGCAGCCCAACCAACATGGTGACAGGGAGGGTTGCATTAACAGGCCCTGTGAATGCCAGCAGAGTCCTACCTCATCGATCCTTCCCTGGCTATAGGGCAGGTCTAACATAATCAGGAAAACAGTGTCCTCCTCATCACTGATGATGATGCCCTCCTGCTCTCTTGAATACATGCATTTAGGCAGCAAAAACACATTTAAACATTAGTAGACAGTAACAATAAATAATACAGGACAATCAACAGTGGAAGAAAATTCTTTGAGCGAGAACCATTTCTGCTCCCCATGTGAGCCATGCTCACATGAACTTGGGCCAGCTTCCACATCGTCGTGTGGATCTGTCCTGATAGATTAATACTGTAGATACAGAAGAGGCACGATGAAGAGAATACAGTGCAAGGTTAGTACTAACCAGAAAGAACTAGTTAATTAACTAGCTAAATATGCAAGAGGTCTCCACTCAGTGAAGTTGTGAACAACTCTGGCAGTTCCCTGGGTACATTTCCCAAAAGCTCTCATCAGCAACTTACACAGTTGGAATCATGCAACTGAATGAGTCCAACCTGTCACGACATGCAAGCAAGGCACGACCCAAAGGCAGGTTACAGTCTGAATTCCCTGAGATGGGGTGTTGATTGAAGTACACAAGGCAGGTGCACAGCTGTGGACATACCTCCTCATCGTGGCCAGCATGACCAAAGACTTTCATAAGGCATTTCTCCAGTCAGAAACTATAGAAATGATCCCTGAAAGTATAGTCTTAAGATAGCAGTTTAATGCTCGCAGACTCTTCTGAAGACGGAAGCAGTTTCATCCACGGTGTCTCTGGTCTTCAAGAACGTTAGCTGGCTTCATCTTCCTTTGTATATATTGCTGGATGGCCCCACTGAGCCACTCTTGAAAGTTGAGATATACTGTACTTAAAGAAACTGCATTAAACGGATTTTATGTAAAGTGGCTTGCATTTTTATTACCTTCAGAAAGACATATGAAATACCACATTCTATAAGACTTACTACAAGAAGGTTATCATTTAAATGAAAATATTCTGTAGAAAAAAAGGACACCTTTATTAATAAGGAAGGATGGTACTTTATTTCAGTCATGGCACCTGCCCATCTCAAAACCTCCCCCTATGGGAGCCTTAGTGGTTCACCTATGCAGCTCCAAGGGTCCAGCACACAACAGCAAATCCCACCCAGATCCATTCCTCTAGCTGTATGAGATGGGAGATTACAGGGTTCAGCGAGAATTGTAGTGCCAGTAAGACTATACATACAGACAAGACCTCAAAACTTTCACTTATATTGACCAGTTTAATTGTCCAAAAATGTATGCTACAACACATGCCGTAAGCAAGAAATATGAGAAATCTTTTCTATCACATCCATTCTTACAAAAGTAGGACAACACCACAATGAGTAACTGAGTAAAGGAGATCTCCCCAGGAATAATCACAATCACATGCAAGCAATATTAAATCACTGTCAAATATCTTATATGTGCACCCTTCCCCATATGGGCATACAGGTACAAAATGGCTGGTAAATTTCTGCCCCATCTTAATGTGCACCCTCACCATAAGCCTGGATAAGTTCAATTTACTTAAAAAAATTGAGGAAACAGGTCTCCTTAAAAAAAAGTTCATTTAACTTAAAACTTAACAAGTTGCTTCAACTCTTCAATCTTTTGTAAAAGCTTTTTTCAAGACGAGGGCAGAATACTCTTGGTCGTCTCTCTCTTTGCTCCTTTTCCATCTGTCCCACTCTTGCAAGAAGCCCAAGCACATGCCCTGCAGCTCATGATTGCAAGGACACTCTGCTTCCTTTGAACTCATTTTTGACTAATTGTAATGAAAATAATTCTTTTCTAATCAATATTTTAGCCAAAATAATTTGCTTAGTAGGCGTGTTGATAAGCTAGATGTCACTTGACCCCTACCTAATGGTAATTGAATGGTAATGGAAATTAAACAGGCATGTCCCAAAAGATGATAAGACAAAGAACAAGGGGTACAATTGGCGGGGAAAATCTATGTTTTATTTAGATTTGAATGAAAAAAATGGCATGTCCAAAATTATTAATGCCCTTCTCAATAGTCAATGAAAAAGCCTTTATTGGATTTTACAGCATAAGAACATTTAAAGAAATTAAAAAATGAGAGGAGGCCATCAAGCTTGTTTGGAGAGAACTTAACTAATAGCTCAGAGTTGTTATAACCTTATCTAGCTCTGATTTAAAGGAACCCAGGGTTTTAGCTTGCACTACACTAGCAGAAAGACTATTCCATACTCTAAGTACACGCCGTGTAAAGAAGTGCTTCTGCAAAAAATTTTTAAAATGTTCTCCCACTAATTTCCATGAGTTCTAGTATTTAAACTAATACTGAAATAGCCATTTGGCTGAACAGCATCCAAACCTGTTAGAATCTTATAGACCTGGATCATGTCCCCCCTTAGTCTCCTTTGCTCGAGGCTAAACAGATTCAGCTCAGCTAACCTCTCCAAATAAGACATTCCTCTAAGACCAGGAATCATTCTCCTCTAAGACCAGGAATCATTCTCGTAGCCCTACGTTGCACCCTTTCCAAGGCAGCAATGTCCTTCTTAAGGTATGGTGACCAAACCTGCACACAATATTCATGGTGGGCTCTTACCAAGGAATTGTATAATCATAGCATCACTTCCCTTGACCTAAACTCCACACACCTAGAGCTATAACCCAACATCCTAGTAGGCCTTTTACAGTGCCCACTTTTAATATTAATTGGGGCTTTCCGTCTTACTCCACTTATATTCTTAAGTAACCAAATTTTAAATATATATTGTGTGTATACCTAGTATGTGTACATATTTTATTCTCGGATTCTACTTTATACCCCGGATTCTGTTTAATTGTAAGATTTACTATGCATCTGCTGGCGCGTTCCAAACTAAATCTCATTGCATTTACTATGACAATAAAATATCTTTTTGTCCCGGGTCCCGGTCCCTGTCCCCCTCTGGTCTTGTATTCTAGCATCTGGTCTGTCATTTTTCCCCTGGTGTGACTTTCCCTCATCCGTCTGCCTAGGACAGATCCCCTCTCCGGCCGACCTCACATGCCCGGAGTACATGCGTGGGGGAGGGTTCTGTGACACCCGCAGTCCTTGCCTCTCGTTTCAGCCCCTGTGTGGATGATCCCAGGTGCCTCTCGTTTACTCCCTCATCTGTGATGTATTTAAGTGCCTCCTCATCCTGAGCTCTCCAGTCTGCTCATTGTATTCTTATGTGTGTGATGTCATTTTATGTTGTTGCTGCCTGCCTGTGCTCCCAGTGGCCTGTACTACGAAGCGGGGTTACTGGCTTATCGGGGTAACTTGTTGGATTTAAGGTAGTCTGGGCAAAATGTAAGTGAGCGAATATGAAGTCCATTTAAACTGTGGTACCTTAAATCTGACAAGTTACCCCGATAAGCCAGTAACCCCGCTTCGTAGTACAGGCCACTGGTCTGCTCTGTGTTACAGTCTGATCATTTTTGGCCCCCTGTGCTCCTTTTCCTTTCGCCTTACCTGCCGTTTTGTCTAAATAAAGCCCCTTTTGATTTTCCCCATCTTTGCCTTCGCTTCCTTTCTTCCCGCTATGTGACAAACTCTCTGCCGACCACAGAATTTGAATCGGTGACCTTCTGATCACGAGCACAGCATCCTCACCCACTACCACAACAGAGTCTTATAACAGCGCCATCAGGCAACACATTAGCAAAAAATCTTTTTACCTCCTGTACATGCTGTTTAAAGTCTATTCAGAAATTGAATTTATAAGTTATGCAAGAAATAGCAATTGTTATAGTCAGTTTTATTATTTTTAAAAGCTAAGAATGCATTCACTTAGAGGGCATTAACTTTCCTACTAACTTTATATTTTGTGTTCAAAACGTCAGTCATAACATGAAACTGTATAAATATAAATCTGTCAATCAAACATCTAAACTCTGCAAAAATGACGTGTGTATAGGGTAACCACAATGACTTGCTTTAGTATCAGATGTAATTAATCCATCAAAAAGTGATTTTAATTTTTAAAACTACATTTAAGACATAGAAAAGCAATACTCATTACTAATATGGGGAACAGCCTATCAGGATCATAAATATTATTATGATTTGTTTTTGAATAATACACGCAAGATATATATCGCATCGCGGTCCGTTGCCATGGATACAGTTGCGGGATTCGAACCTGAACTGTGGAAAAGACCACTGTGAAAACCTAAAGCACACGAAAAGACATTGAGTCCTGAGAAGACATTGAAAGAAGTTGACAACGAACTGCATTTCAGGGAAACAACAGCTACCACAACAATATACAGATCACTAAGGTTGAGCGGGATTCCCTGCGATCACCAAAAGGTACAGTGATCATCTCTGAAAGCGCCGCGCTTCGCTGGGGTCAGCTCTACAAAGTGGGGCGCGTTTGGTTCCTACCGCCTGCCTGGTGCCCGTATTCGTTATTTTGCTCTTTTTAAAAAAATTTAAAAATCAGTGTAAAGAGTAAAGTGTTTAAAGGTTTTATTAAAGAGAAATTAGATCTTTTCATCCAAATCGAGTGTTTAATTCAAAAATTACTCAGTCAAATACTCCGTTTCGTCAAAGTTTTCATAAGTCATTTTTTTACTTCAAGACCATCAGAAAGAAGAAAACTAAACATTCTTTCACAACAAGTTCCTTGCAGTTAAAGTAAACTTTCTTTATGTCATGTCATAATATTCATCTGAAGGTTGAGCTTAATTAGCGCGAAATTCGAGGTTTACTACACTGTAAACCCGGATAAGTTGAATTTACTTAAAAAATTTGAGGAAACCGGTTGCCTTAAAAAAATAAGTAATTTGTAATGAAAACCTAAGTTCATTTAACTGAAAATGTTAAGTACATTACACTCAATTCAAAATCGATTTAACTCGACATGTTTTGCCAAGTTAACTTCTTTGCACAATTAATACACTTAATATCTTAAGTGTAATGTACCAAATACCTAGTTGTAACTTACTTATTCAGTTCAGTTATTATCATTAAATTATTATTTCAGTTTTTAATCTGGTGCATTATAAATACTTATTCAGGTCAAGAAATCAGATGAAACATTTGTTGAAAACACCCCGGTTAGGGGTAAAATGCTTTATTGTGAACATACACAACAGATTGTTTTTCTAAAAGCACGACATAAAACTAGGCACCTGGTATCAGGTGCAACGATTCAGAACACCACTTAACACTGCAAACTGATTTTCCTCAGTTTTTGGTTTGTTAATCTGAATCAAAAGACATATCAGTGCCAATCCAATTACATAAATAGAAAAAAGTGCATAACAGTGAAACAACATTTTCCTAAAAGAACAAAAAAATAAAAAATTAGGCACCTGGTTTCTGAGGCAGTACTAGTGCAATGAGTTAGAACAGCACTTAACACTGCAAACTGATTTTCCTCAGTTTTTGGTTTGTTAATCTGAATCAAAACCAGAGATACAGTATCAGTGCCAATCCAATTACATAAATAGAAAAAAGTGCATAACAGTGAAACAACATTTTCCTAAAAGAACAACAAAAAAAATTAGGCACCTGGTTTCTGGAGCAGTAGTGCAATGAGTTAGAACAGCACTTAACACTGCAAACTGATTTTCCTCAGTTTTGGGTTTGTTAATCTGAATGAAACTAGATATATCAGTGCCAATCCAATAACATGATATACAAAAAGGGCATAACAGTGCAAACAAGTCCCTTTTCTAAAAGAACAAACAATCTTTCTCCTATCTGGAGAAATAGTGTAACAACACCTCTTTACACTGCAAGTTGGTTTTTCAGAGTCTGAATTTTGGGTGGCAGCTCACTTTTACCCAGGTTAAACATCACCTGCTGAACAAAGCAAAAAGTGTTTTTCATGTATCTGGGATAGTCCAGGTGCAGGGCATATATCAGTCCAAAAAGGACACAGAAGGCCTGAGGAAGGTTGGCCAGATCATCCATCACCACATTCCCTTCCAAGATGATTCCCACTTTGGATGGGTTCAGCTTAAGGTTCTCTTCACCGATGAAAAGCAATCCCACTGGAGTTTGCCTGTACAAGTCATTGTCAGCTGTGTCCTTACAGAGAAACAAATGTACAATCGTGTGTTAGTTAGCACAAACATTTTCGAAATGTTAACAATACAAATACCCTAAGAAGAAACACTGTACACTGACATATTAGTAAAAGACACTCTATTCATACAAGATATGAGGCCTGGCTTGTTCAGCTTCCTTTTCACTGTACAATTACAGCAAAATATTTTATGTTAACTGAACCCAAATTTTTTCAGCAAAGTTATTTCAGTTAATTTCATGCCACTGATTAAACATACAGACAATTTTATGGTAAAAATAAATAAAAAAAACTCCAAGTCTGAAAAACTGAATAAATCTGTAGCACATAGTAGTCCGGATTAATGGTTTAAAAATAAAATAAAAACAAAGAACATGCATTTATGAGGGGCCGTGCAAGCCATAATTCATTCTGGCACTCACACATATTCTCCTCTCACACTCACACACACACACACACACACATTCTCCTCTCAGAGGAGAGGAGGATAGGAGAAGGATATGTGTGTGTGAGGAGAATTTATGTGTGTGAGAAGAGAATGTGTGTGTGTGTGTGTGAGAGGAGTATGTATGTGTGTGTGTGTGTGTGTGAGAGGAGAATGTATGTATGTGTGTGTGTGTGTGAGAGGAGAATGTGTGTGTGTGAGAGGAGAATGTATGTGTGTGTGAGAGGAGAATGTATGTGTGTGTGTGAGGAGAATGTATGTATGTGTGTGTGTGAGAGGAGAATGTATGTATGTGTGTGTGAGAGGAGAATGTATGTGTGTGTGTGTGTGTGTGTGTGAGAGGAGAATGTATGTATGTGTGTGTGTGTGTGTGTGTGTGTGAGAGGAGAATGTATGTATGTGTGTGTGTGTGTGTGTGTGTGCTTGCACGGCCCCTCATATGCATCTGCAACATTTATGAAAAATGAATTTGCTTACAAAGCAGGTCTTGAAGAATGCAGAAGGATCATCGCCCAAGGTGACCGGCAGTCCCCGAAGACAAAGGCATCTGACGTCTGTTGGCTCAGTTGTCTAGACGATAGTGGACATTGATTAAAACACTTTATAAGGATACTGACTGTAATTTACAAGAAATTACAAGAAGAGATTAGGAAAAAAATTTATGGAAATAGGAGATAAAATTATGAGAATAGAAAATGCAGAGGTAAAAAAAAGGTGTAGAAAATGAATAGAAGAGGGAGAAATAGAGAAGAGCAAAGAGGGGGGAGAGAAAAATTAGACAAGAAACAAAAAGGATAAGGAGGAAAAGCTTCATAGGAAAACAGGACTGATGTAGATATGTTAACTTACCTTTGTCTGGCATAAAAGTTCAGCCAAAAGCTGACCAGTAAGGCCTTTCTTCTTTTTGAAGAGGGCCATGAGGCTTGGAGACAAATTGTCAAGTGCATCCAAGAAGTTTTCCCTGAGATTTTTCCCTACCACTCTGCCAAATTCATAATAAACCTGAAACATGGCAAACAATGCATCAGTCAATGTTCACACTGTTTTAATCTGACACACTCAACACCACATGATATGTAGACACTTAACACAAACCTGATTTTCTGTAAAAAGAGCTGGCCAACGATGCACCAACTGGCTAATGGCAGGCTTCTCATTGACAATCTCCTTTCTGCGAAAAGCAAACGTCACATCCATCTCTTTCTTAACCAGGGATTCCTTTGGCTTTGTCTTCATCATTTCATTGATCATAACCTCACGAGCTACTTCCATGTTTTGGTCATTCATCCCCTCTGGAAAATCAGGCAGGAAATTTATTTCCCCTTTCTTTGGCTTCTTGATCTGTGTGTTTGGAGGATCGCCATTTGTAGTGTCACTTCCTCGCTTGCCACCATTGACAGTAACATCAAGTCGACCCAGCTGCCGCATTTTGGTTCTATAATTACCCATTTTGAACTTAAGGCTATTCTTCCAACCGTTCCAGCCAGAGGGTGACCCGGTTTCTTTAAGGCATGGATGTGTTTGCACTAAAGCCTTAGCAACAGTCTCAAAATCTTCCTTCGTTGGGTATGCTTTAAATGCATATATGGTCTCAGCCAATTTCTCGAGTATGTCATGCTTTAGTTCTTTTGTGACTTTAAGAAAGGTTGCATCCCTGAGATACTGCAGGTTACCTTGGCGTAGTCTATACTCTACATCGACTTTAAATTTTGGAATTTCAAATACCTCTGGCCACTGAGAACTTCTATCCAAAGAGATGGACAGGATCTCGGTGTCTGCTTGGCTGCCTGTATCACTACATAATTCAGAACCTCCAGGGACTGGTACAAGCTCAATAATAGGGATGATTTTGACCGTTGGTTTATCTGGGAGCTCAGACAAGTCTGTGAGGTTGCATAATTCATTGTTAAATTCAGGATCTTGGTATTGTAAGGTAAAATTGTAGTTTGCTTGGAGAGTGCCTTTGAGCCAGCTAATCAAATCTTTAAGTATGTATGGTCGAGGGTTCATTGTCATCTTTCTTATATCACCCTCGGAGACGATAACCCGCATTGTTAATTTCTGTTCCATGGCCATCTGAAAAATGAAAAGAAAAAAAAAAAAGACAGACAGCTGTTTAGCAAATTACAAATCGTCTCAGTGTCACCATAAGCTCTCCTTGTACCATGTATGCTGATAATGGGAGGACATCATTGAAATCTGACATCTTCAACACACACATAGAAGTAACACTATCACAATGAAGTTGGTAAGATCTCAAATGCTCCCTGTACCATGCGGCCAATTTGTGACAGACAAATAGAATCTCTACATTAACTGCAACAATCTTGTGAATCTGGACGAATGCAGGGAGACCAGAGCATGACCCAGAAGACAGTATCATGCCTGGATGATACTTGATTCCATCTACACTGACAGATGCCGCTTCAAGCACCGACTCTGGTGTTGTAAAGTTTTGAGCAATTGCTGTCTGCACACTGTGAGGGAAGGTGGCAAGCAAAACTGGAGTAACCTTTGACATCTCAACTGATGGTCTGAAAAATGAGCTACAATCGAGATGGTAACTGACTGCCTTCTGGTGTTTTGTAGCAAGTGTCATGGCAACATTTTTAAAGTTCTGAGCAGTGCGAATTACCCTCTTAAAGAATTTATGCTTCCCCTCGAACCGCATTGTCCAAACCTCAGACAGGGGACCAAATTTCCTTACCAGCTGAGGATAATGTTCCACAAAGTGATGTTTTGGCCTTAAACGAAACTCTGGAAATGTTGACTGCAGTAAGCGCCTGTGCTCTGCTATCTTACAGTCCAGAAAGTTAAGTGTCTCTTCTGTATGCTTTGGTGCTACAGCTAGCTCAGTAATATCTTTGAGCAGCATGAGAATTTCCCAAGTGTTGTCACCCTCAGGGACACAGTGACCAATGAGAAATGGAAGGAGCCTTATGAGACACCAGTTCTCATGGCCATTTCCACCAATGGTCCCTTTACTGGAAAATCCCTTTCCAATAACCTGAGGTCGATCTGTTTTGTCACTAAATGAGTACTTAAAACACCTGATGGCCTGATTCAGCATATCTAGGGTAAAATAAGTCTTGCCTATCAGGTCTGTAAGGCACAGGGACAATTCAACTGGAACAATACCTTCCAAAATATCATGCAAGATGTCAGGAGGGTACCCGCTGACCACATGAAAGTGCTCAAGATTCTCAGTTAAAGGACATGCTCCTTTCACACCATAAGCTCGAGTCATTCCAGGGTCCTCTCTGATATCCTGCACCTGCCTGTCATGGGACTCTTTGTCTCGGAGTTTAAAGAAACCAGAACATACCTCTTGTTGTTGAGTGTCTCTACTGCTTGCCAAACAGAATCTGCAGAACTTGTCGACAGTAAAACTCTCCAGGAAACCTGCAAGAGAGTGGGCAGCAAGATTGTCAGCTGCAACATACAAGACTGTACCTTTCACACTTGCACCTAGTTGCTCCAGGTAAACGCCATTCTGCTCCAATAATTTTAGATCATAGATCAGAGGTTGGAAAACTTTTGCATAACCACACTCCTTGACTGTGGAGGTATTGCACAGTAGAGCAAGTTGGATAGAGCTGAGGGTTGACCGATATTTTGAAGGTATGTTTGCAATAACCCAGTATACTGCACACATCTTGTGTTTAAGCTTTGATGTTCCAAGAGGATTGGCGACTTCAAAGTCATCAATGTAAAGTACAAGAGCAATTGTGAACTCATCTTTTGCAAGACATGGATTTTCAGTAAAGTATTGCCCATCAGCATATGATCTGAATTCCTGAGGGACATGTACTTCTCCTGACATAGCTTTGTCTAAAACATCAGTTTTGTTAAGCAACTTCTGTAGCATAGGAACAATGGGAACATATGCAAGAGTTTTTTTGCCTTTCTCCACAACATATTCAATTGGATTTACCAGTGGAAACTCTCTACGCACATAGGCTGCTCTTTTTTTGGCAGTTCCTAAAGGTCCATCTTTGGAACAATGTGTCATCATGTTACTTTCTGACAAAGCACTGATAATCTCTTTAATAACAGTCTCATCCATGTCAGCACAATATTTGTTTAATATGCCCCTGACTTTGTGTTGTACAAGTGGTTGTGAGAGCTTATTGATTTGACAGAGCTGCTCTATCACATCTTGCACTGCACTCTCTGGTATGTGCAAAACAGTGTGCATCTTTAGTAGTAAAGATGCCAAGTTGTGCTCAAGCTGTTTTTCTAAATTGTGCAGATCACATTCAGTTACCTCATTCAACTCTTCTGTGTCCTCAATATAATCAGCATCTGACATCTGCTCTTGTGAAGCATTACTGTCATGGCTTATAATATTGTCACCAACAATTTCTGATTTAAACCTCTTTGAGATCTGTTGTTTGTGTAGTTTACTCTTGTGTGCTTTGAAGGTGGAGTAAACACTGCTTTCAAAATTACAGTCTTCATAAGGGCATCTGACTTTATGATTTACTTTTAGATGTGCACGATGCAGGTGAGTGAAAAAGTCACTCTCTGAACAAGACTCTGTAAATCCACACGACAGACAACTAAACTTAGTTGGTATATCTGTACTTTGTTGCTGATCGGGAGTTTTTGTGTGAATGCGGGACAGGTGAACTTTTAGTGCATTTAATGATTTAAATGTGCACAGACATTCCTGATGTAAACAAGGAAAAGGCTCGGTTCTGGTATAACCTCCGTGTTTTAGCCTGTAATGCTTAAATAATTGTGCTCTTTTTTCACAGCTAAAAGGACAATACTTGCACTTCCAAACCATTATTTAATCGGTGTCTTTAGACTTAACTCTAAGAATTTCTCTTTATTTTCCCTGCAAATGAGCAAACATTAACAACATTTACCTCATGAAACCTAACAGACTGGAAAAGTCTGAACACTGACATCACATTTATTATTTTGCTAGTTTACGGCGAATTAGCTTTAATATAGGGCATTTTAAGTCACATACACATCTTAAGATACATATTTGCTTATGTTGTCTTAAAGGAACTTACCAGATTATACAATAGGCCGTGGTAAACCGCGTAAAACAGCCGCGTAAAACTCCCGCTATTTTCTTGGAAAAAACACCGCTTGCAGCCGGCCAGGTGAAAGCCTAAAGGGAGTGAAACTGGTTAAAACCAGTTTGTTTGTACCGCACGCGATCAGCAACTAGCGTAAGAAAGTGATCTAGCATTAGATATCGATTAGTTGTGGATAAAAATAAGCCAACGAACCGGTAAATGTAAAAAAATTGTTTCCACCGCTGCCCCAAAACCCCTTCCTCCCCACAGTTAGCTAAATATACATTACACAGCCAGGTAAATTAGCCACTGTCTAGAAATGTCCGTCGAAATGGCTAAAGTTTAAATGAAGTTTTTACAACTGAGGGAGTTAAACTCACCTTCCAGTTCCTCGCCAGCAGTGCTTGAATCCACACAACCGCAACAACGACAGAAAACTTCGACTCAGTGCGTGGCTGAAATCAGTTTTGGACTGTTTTTGTTTTGTATTATATGTCTGTGTAAGAGCAGGCTGCAATATAGACTGTTGAAATAAGGAAAACACACACACAGATACCTTGAGCAACTGCTCATTACTCTGTTAATAGACAGTTGTCACAATTGGGAAGAAGAGGTGTGGTCTGTTCAATAACTTTTCAATGTAAGCTTATTGTACTTCAAATTATTTGCACATTGGACTATGCCAACAAATTAGTAGAATATACTTAAAATTATGAAGTGATATCATCAAACTTTTTTTTTTTAGTATATAATGCTTTAATATTTAAGTAGAAACTAAATCCGGGCTAACAGTGTACGTATATTGCTACACCATAGTATTACGCTTAGTCAGCGCGGGAAAAAAACCCCAACATATTTGTCTCCAATTTAAATACAAACATTTTGTAATAGGGGATGTTAGCCAGTTAGCTGCACCACGTGACTCACCTGCTTTACAACCCAAGCCGGCATTAGAACGCAGGTCGGCTAACACCTCGTCAGTGCGCCCCCTAGCGGAGTTACCCCACTGCCTCCGCGCTGCTCCGCAGGGATGGCGAGGTGCGCGCACTTCAGGCACCAGCACCTCATTCAGCAGGAGGCACAAGATCCATCCAGGCAAGACTGCAGCGGCCCGGAGCAGCAGGAGGAATCCATCATCATGGAGCAGCAGGAAATGGCTGCTTTCTTCACACTGCTAGGTGGGTTAGATTAGTTCCAGCGTGAGGAAGAGCTTTAAATGATCTTTTAAATCTGCTTTTATGTAATGAAAATATAACATCAAAATAAAATGCATTTCATTACAAGTACAGTATATGTGCCTGCTTTATGTATACTGGATGAATTCAAATATTGAAAAAATGATTTCATGATGCCCTCAGATGATGATCTGATCCAGGATTTCCTCTGCATGGACTCCTGCTATAAGATGACTGACAAGGTAACTTTAATGCATTGGTTTTGCTACATTAATCACTGTAAGCAAAGCAGAGACGACTTTTTCCATCCCTTTGCTCTTCATCTCAGTACCTGCTGGCGATGACCTTCGTCTACTTCAGGAGAGCTCACTTCACTCCTAGTGAGCAGACGAGGATGAACTTCTTCATCGCCCTGTAAGTGACGGCATGCTATGGTGGGCAATATAGATGAATGTTAAAATAATAAGAAAAACAATTTCCTCCATCAGCATGAGGATAAGTCTTGGATGAAACTGTTGGAGGTCAGCCAGCCAATGGATCTTGGAATAGTGAATTCTTCCTGTCCCCAGCTATCTTGCTAACATGATGGAGGAGGAAGAGATGGGAACCAGGTTTGAGATATTCCCCTGGGCCTTGGGTGAAACCTGGACAAGTCAGTTTCCCACCTTCCTGAAGAAGAAGGACCAGCTCTGGGCACGGATGGAGTACAGGACTGCTGTCAGCTCCCGCTGCTGTGAGGAGGTACAGTATGTTGCCTGATCTTTAATACAAGTAAATGACATTAATCTTCAGCCACCATGAGGCTTGAAATGTCTCAGAGCAGAGGGAAGGGTTTCTCATCATTAATGACCTTTTCTGTCTTACTGTAACTTAAGCTAAGCTAAGGGCTGTTTGCTCACTGTTGTCTTTGGGGGCAGATACCAAATGACTGTTATCATAAGTGGTGTTTGTTGCTGGTGTCGCAGTGAGTCACGTTCTGCCATCTGATCCATGTATGTCCGTTTCCCCATGCAGGTGATGGCCATCGTACCCTCCCACTCTCTGTGGAAGCGGGAGCGCCCCGAACATCACAGCGGGGCTCAGCGGCACTACGGCAGGGAGGGCCTTCAGCGGCCCCGGGGCCCATCTGCTGCACCCATCGCCTGCACGCTCTGCGACAGGAGGACCATCCAGACCCAGGAACCTTGTGCTTCTGAGCACGCAGGGAGCCCAGAGTGTAAGTATGAGCTCTAAATGCCAGTTTTTCTGTAGTGCATAGCCTGTCAGTTTTTATGCACTGCAACTTGATCCAGTTATTTTCTTTTAGATTTACATTAGTCTTCCCAGAATTGTTGTCACTGAGCACTTTTCTTAAAAAGTTAAATTTTACGTTCATTGTACATTTTGCAATCCATCTATTGGTTCATTGAGATTTTCCCCAGTTCCTTGTTCGCTGTCTTGTGTGGACCTCTCAGCCATTAATGAGCCTATTACATTTTACTGAAACATAGAGAGCAGAGCTACAGGTCAAAGTCTTAGCTCAGTCTAGCAGGCCTAGAGACACTTAGCGTCAGTATTTACTGTTGTCTGCTACGTTTTTCAGCCAGCGCACAAGGCGGAGAAGCAGAAGAGGATGGAGCCCTGGTCCGGATCAATGAAGAGTAGGTTCTTCTTGGGTAGAATGAAAACCTGCACACACAGCCTAATCGTGTGCTTTAATTCATTACTCCTACAGATGTTCTATACTGAGTATTTCAGGTATTTCGTGGTTCTTCATCCCTGCATCACATGTATTCTATTCCAGCACATTAACTGTAAATCACAAGACCTTGTTTGGAAATGATGGTCTTTGGCGCCAATTATGGTAACATCAAGACATCTGTGCAATTAAGAGCAGAAACTTCTAGCTATTAATGGTGATCCTTCTCTCTCTCAGAAGAAGAGGCTCAAAGAGAACACGGGATGGACAGCTGAAGGACCACAGTTGCTGCCCAGATCCACTGGAAGGTCCAAGTCATCCTGACCCTAGAGGAAGGCCGCAGGACCTTGGATTCCCCTCTGGGGGTAAGATGTCATATAAAATTTTATATTAAGTGGTTAAAATGGGTGGATGAAATTGACTGAAGGTGCAGGTTGCAAAAACGACAGGAAGTTAAATGTACAGATGAAATGTATGCTAACGGTTGTCTTCCTGTATATGCTAATGCCGGACGGTCCACCCTTTTGGTCTTGCAGCACACGTTGGAGCCCTCGTTCCAGGCTGGATCATCGTGCAGCCGGGATTTTATATGATACAGGTGAGGCACAAAAGTACAACGTTTTCAGTAAGAGTTTGATACTTATTAATGTGCGATACAAAAAATGGATAGTTTCACTTATTGCCCAGGAAACCTCATTTGTAAATAATGATATTTTTTTGCAGCACGCTGTGTAACAGGTGTCATGTTTTCGGGTTTCTCTGTGAGTGTCCTGGTTTCTGTTTTGCAGCCCCATTTCTGGATCCCTGCTTCCTGGCCTGGGCTTCCAGCTCCTCAACCGTGAGTATGCTTCTGTCTATGACAACCTTAACCCCTACCAAGCCCAGATCTTTAGCATAATTTTATTTTTTTAAATTAAAGTTACAGTGTAAAGATATTCAGTCTCAGTGTGGCCACTCTGATCTCACCCACCCTAGTTTTTTTTTTTTAGTTTCCTTAATTGTAGTCATAGATTTTTATAAAATTGAGTCCTCTCCCAGGTGGGGAGGTGCACTTCGTGTTGGGCAGTATCGGGGGGGGAGGGGAGGGGGGGGGTAGTATGCCGGGACGCTGCGGAAGGCGGCAATCTGTCCTGCCAGGGGGTGGGCTTGGGGGGCTGGGGCCCCTCTGGCGTGTGGGGTCCCTCCGCCGGGGGGGGGGGGGGGGCAGTGTGCCGGGACGCTGCGGAGGGCGGCAATCCGTGGTGGGCTTGGGGGGCTGGGGCCCCTCTGGCGTGTGGGGGCCCTCCGCCGGGGGGGGGAGGCGGTGGGCTCCCGGTTGATGGGGCCCTTTGGCCCTGGACCCGCTTGCCTTTTCTTTAATATATTTAATCACGGTACCAGGGTGGCTGAGCTCAGAGTGGCCACACTGGGATTGAATATCTTTACACTTACACTCAATTTAAAATAAAGTTGTCCTCCGAAGAGGGGGGGTGGTGGCGGGCAAAAAACAAATAAAAAACAGCTTTTTTCCCCCAAGTAGTTCTACTATTGAACAGTCTGGCCCCTCCCAGGCTAAGACTGGATTTTCTAAATGAGATAACATTCCCTCTCTCTGCACTGGAATCATAACTGCAATAAATCTGTAACTAACAAAAAATCATTGCTGCACATTCACCACTTTACCAAAAATCCATTATACCACATTCAGTGGTTACCCAAAACCCATTACTGTACAACACTCGCTATATATATATTTCATTGTATTTTTTCTGTCTATGTATTATGTCTCAGCACATCATGTTTAAACTCAGATTGAAAGGGTTTAAATGTCTTTCATATTCAATTTATCTCTGCTTTCTTGCACTTTAACAAAATCACCATTTCATCTCTGCATATAACCCATGAATCATACATCTGAAGATGAAAAACTCTCCCAGATTTCCCAGATTATCCAATTTGCAAAACAAAAAGTCTTTATCTGAATGAGAGTAACTTCAGGCTGAAAGATACAGATTGGAGAAATGGCTGTGTGTTGTAATAGTGCAAGCCGATGTGCAGAATATATAGAGCAGTTTTCTTTGTTTTAGTTTCTGTGTATGTACAATATTTAATAAACAACATAAAATGTTTAATTCATACAGATTATTTCACTGCACTGATCACTTAAAGTCGCTGCTGTTCTGCCATACAATTGTGCAATATTGTACATAATTTTTTTACTTCAGAGGTTTTATATTAGTTCATTTTATTTTTACCCAGTTTAGATATTTTATTCTAGTATTGTATTTTTATCTATTTGTTATTTAGACCTGAGAAACTGTGTTTCGTTCTTATCATGTCAAGTGCTTTGAATGGGAATAAAAGCTGATTCTGATGTATATATTCTTCTCCTGTATTATTCACATCCATTTCGTCTGGCTTACTGAGGTCAGACTCACATCCCTCCAATGCTGCAGCCAAATTTGGCTGAAAACACTGTCTAGATAGATGTGCAATGAGGTAGAGGCTGGCTCTCCTGAGGTTATGCAGGGTCGTTTCTCTACTATATTCAGACAAATCCATTCTGCAAATAAGACACTTGTGATTTTCCTGGGGGAAAATATGGAAAAACTATACTTACAAAGAAATTTGAAAGTGCATAACCACATAGTGTGCTGTTGATCATATATTTGATTGACAGTAGGGGTTATCCCACTCCAAGGGTGTCAAAGCCATACTTTCCATCACTAGCAAAATGCCCAACACCTAACAGGCCATGACAGAGGATCATTTCCACAGCTATTGAGACAGGCCTGCCTTTAATCACCGACCAATAAAAAAGCCCCCTCATGGAGGGGCGGGATTCCGAACTCACTCATTTTCCTCATATTCCTGTGGGTAGTGGCCGGATCTTCCAGAGGCTCATGCACTCATTGGTGAGGGCAGTAGCTCATCTCTGCAAATCCAGTAGAGCCTGGGTACAGGGAACAGTGACCAGGGGCTAGATAACACAGCCTGGAGCAGCCCAACCAACATGGTGACAGGGAGGGTTGCATTAACAGGCCCTGTGAATGCCAGCAGAGTCCTACCTCATCGATCCTTCCCTGGCTATAGGGCAGGTCTAACATAATCAGGAAAACAGTGTCCTCCTCATCACTGATGATGATGCCCTCCTGCTCTCTTGAATACATGCATTTAGGCAGCAAAAACACATTTAAACATTAGTAGACAGTAACAATAAATAATACAGGACAATCAACAGTGGAAGAAAATTCTTTGAGCGAGAACCATTTCTGCTCCCCATGTGAGCCATGCTCACATGAACTTGGGCCAGCTTCCACATCGTCGTGTGGATCTGTCCTGATAGATTAATACTGTAGATACAGAAGAGGCACGATGAAGAGAATACAGTGCAAGGTTAGTACTAACCAGAAAGAACTAGTTAATTAACTAGCTAAATATGCAAGAGGTCTCCACTCAGTGAAGTTGTGAACAACTCTGGCAGTTCCCTGGGTACATTTCCCAAAAGCTCTCATCAGCAACTTACACAGTTGGAATCATGCAACTGAATGAGTCCAACCTGTCACGACATGCAAGCAAGGCACGACCCAAAGGCAGGTTACAGTCTGAATTCCCTGAGATGGGGTGTTGATTGAAGTACACAAGGCAGGTGCACAGCTGTGGACATACCTCCTCATCGTGGCCAGCATGACCAAAGACTTTCATAAGGCATTTCTCCAGTCAGAAACTATAGAAATGATCCCTGAAAGTATAGTCTTAAGATAGCAGTTTAATGCTCGCAGACTCTTCTGAAGACGGAAGCAGTTTCATCCACGGTGTCTCTGGTCTTCAAGAACGTTAGCTGGCTTCACCTTCCTTTGTATATATTGCTGGATGGCCCCACTGAGCCACTCTTGAAAGTTGAGATATACTGTACTTAAAGAAACTGCATTAAACGGATTTTATGTAAAGTGGCTTGCATTTTTATTACCTTCAGAAAGACATATGAAATACCACATTCTATAAGACTTACTACAAGAAGGTTATCATTTAAATGAAAATATTCTGTAGAAAAAAAGGACACCTTTATTAATAAGGAAGGATGGTACTTTATTTCAGTCATGGCATCTGCCCATCTCAAAACCTCCCCCTATGGGAGCCTTAGTGGTTCACCTATGCAGCTCCAAGGGTCCAGTACACAACAGCAAATCCCACCCAGATCCATTCCTCTAGCTGTATGAGATGGGAGATTACAGGGTTCAGCGAGAATTGTAGTGCCAGTAAGACTATACATACAGACAAGACCTCAAAACTTTCACTTATATTGACCAGTTTAATTGTCCAAAAATGTATGCTACAACACATGCCGTAAGCAAGAAATATGAGAAATCTTTTCTATCACATCCATTCTTACAAAAGTAGGACAACACCACAATGAGTAACTGAGTAAAGGAGATCTCCCCAGGAATAATCACAATCACATGCAAGCAATATTAAATCACTGTCAAATATCTTATATGTGCACCCTTCCCCATATGGGCATACAGGTACAAAATGGGTGGTAAATTTCTGCCCCATCTTAATGTGCACCCTCACCATAAGCCTGGATAAGTTCAATTTACTTAAGAAAATTGAGGAAACAGGTCTCCTTAAAAAAAAGTTCATTTAACTTAAAACTTAACAAGTTGCTTCAACTCTTCAATCTTTTGTAAAAGCTTTTTTCAAGACGAGGGCAGAATACTCTTGGTCGTCTCTGTCTTTGCTCCTTTTCCATCTGTCCCACTCTTGCAAGAGCCCAAGCACATGCCCTGCAGCTCATGACTGCAAGGACACTCTGCTTCCTTTGAACTCATTTTTGACTCATTGTAATGAAAATAATTCTTTTCTAATCAATATTTTAGCCAAAATAATTTGCTTAGTAGGTGTGTTGATAAGCTAGATGTCACTTGACCCCTACCTAAAGGTAATTGAATGGTAATGGAAATTAAACAGGCATGTCCCAAAAGATGATAAGACAAAGTACAAGGGGTACAATTGGGGGGAAAAAATCTATGTTTTATTTAGATTTGAATGAAAAAAATGGCATGTCCAAAATTATTAATGCCCTTCTCAATAGTCAATGAAAAAGCCTTTTTTGGATTTTACAGCATAAGGACATAAGAAATTTAAAAATGAGAGGAGGCCATCAAGCTTGTTTGGAGAGAACTTAACTAATAGCTCAGAGTTGTTAAAATCTTATCTAGCTCTGATTTAAAGTAACCCAGGGTTTTAGCTTGCACTACACTAGCAGGAAGACTATTCCATACTCTAACTACACGCCGTGTAAAGAAGTGCTTCTGCAAAAATTTTTTAAAATGTTCTCCCTCTAATTTCCATGAGTTCTAGTATTGAAACTAATACTGAAATAGCCATTTGGCTGAACAGCATCCAAACCTGTTAGAATCTTATATACCTGGATCATGTCCCCCCTTAGTCTCCTTTGCTTGAGGCTGAACAGATTCAGCTCAGCTAACCTCTCCTCATAAGACATTCCTCTAAGACCAGGAATCATTCTCCTCTAAGACCAGGAATCATTCTCGTAGCCCTACGTTGCACTCTTTCCAAGGCAGCAATGTCCTTCTTAAGGTATGGTGACCAAACCTGCACACAATATTCATGGTGGGCTCTTACCAAGGAATTGTATAATCATAGCATCACTTCCCTTGACCTAAACTCCACACACCTAGAGCTATAACCCAACATCCTAGTAGGCCTTTTACAGTGCCCACTTTTAATATTAATTGGGGCTTTCCGTCTTTCTCCACTTATATTCTTAAGTAACCAAATTTTAAATATATATTGTGTGCATACCTAGTATGTGTACATATTTTATTCTCGGATTCTACTTTATGCCCCGGATTCTGTTTAATTGTAAGATTTACTATGCATCTGCTGGCGCGTTCCAAACTAAATCTCATTGCATTTACTATGACAATAAAATATCTTTTTGTCCCGGGTCCCGGTCCCTGTCCCCCTCTGGTCTTGTATTCTAGCATCTGGTCTGTCGTTTTTCCCCTGGTGTGACTTTCCCTCATCCGTCTGCCTAGTACAGATCCCCTCTCCGGCCGACCTCGCATGCCCGGAGTACATGCGTCGGGGAGGGTTCTGTGACACCCGCAGTCCTTGCCTCTCGTTTCAGCCCCTGTGTGGATGATCCCAGGTGCCTCTCGTTTACTCCCTCATCTGTGATGTATTTAAGTGCCTCCTCATCCTGAGCTCTCCAGTCTGCTCATTGTATTCTTATGTGTGTGATGTCATTTTATGTTGTTGCTGCCTGCCTGTGCTCCCAGTGGCCTGTACTACGAAGCGGGGTTACTGGCTTATCGGGGTAACTTGTTGGATTTAAGGTAGTCTGGGCAAAATGTAAGTGAGCGAATATGAAGTCCATTTAAACTGTGGTACCTTAAATCTGACAAGTTACCCCGATAAGCCAGTAACCCCGCTTCGTAGTACAGGCCACTGGTCTGCTCTGTGTTACAGTCTGATCATTTTTGGCCCCCTGTGCTCCTTTTCCTTTCGCCTTACTTGCCGTTTTGTCTAAACAAAGCCCCTTTTGATTTTCCCCATCTTTGCCTTCGCTTCCTTTCTTCCCGCTATGTGACAATCTCTCTGCCGACCACAGAATTTGAATCGGTGACCTTCTGATCACGAGCACAGCATCCTCAGCCACTACCACAACAGAGTCTGATTACAGCGCCATCAGGCAACACATTAGCAAAAAATCTTTTTAGCTCCTGTACATGCTGTTTAAAGTCTATTCAGAAATTGAATTTATAAGTTATGCAAGAAATAGCAATTGTTATAGTCAGTTTTATTATTTTTAAAAGCTAAGAATGCATTCACTTAGAGGGCATTAACTTTCCTACTAACTTTATATTTTGTGTTCAAAACGTCAGTCATAACATGAAACTGTATAAATATAAATCTGTCAATCAAACATCTAAACTCTGTATATTTGAAGTGCAAAAATGACGTGTATATAGGGTAACCACAATGACTTGCTTTAGTATCAGATGTAATTAATCCATCAAAAAGTGATTTTAATTTTTAAAACTACATTTAAGACGTAGAAAAGCAATACTCATTACTAATATGGGGAACAGCCTATCAGGATCATAAATATTATTATGATTTATTTTTGAATAATACACGCAAGATATATATCGCATCGCGGTCCGTTGCCATGGATACAGTTGCGGGATTCGAACCTGAACTGTGGAAAAGACCACTGTGAAAACCTAAAGCACACGAAAAGACATTGAGTCCTGAGAAGACATTGAAAGAAGTTGACAACGAACTGCATTTCAGGGAAACAACAGCTACCACAACAATATACAGATCACTAAGGTTGAGCGGGATTCCCTGCGATCACCAAAAGGTACAGTGATCATCTCTGAAAGCGCCTCGCTTCGCTGGGGTTAGCTCTACAAAGTGGGGCGCGTTTGGTTCCTACCGCCTGCCTGGTGCCCGTATTCGTTATTTTGCTCTTTTTAAAAAAATTTAAAAATCAGTGTAAAGAGTAAAGTGTTTAAAGGTTTTATTAAAGAGAAATTAGATCTTTTCATCCAAATCGAGTGTTTAATTCAAAAATTACTCAGTCAAATACTCCGTTTCGTCAAAGTTTTTTTACTTCAAGACCATCAGAAAGAAGAAAACTAAACATTCTTTCACAACAAGCTCCTTGCAGTTAAAGTAAGCTTTCTTTATGTCATGATATTCATCTGAAGGTTGAGCTTAATTAGCGCGAAATTCGAGGTTTACTACGTATATTGCTACACCATAGTATTACGTTTAGTCAGCGCGGGGGAAAAACCCCAACATATTTGTCTCCAATTTAAATACGAACATTTTGTAATAGGGGATGTTAGCCAGTTAGCTGCGCCACGTGACTCACCTGCTTTACAACCCAAGCCGGCATTAGAACGCAGGTCGGCTAACACCTCGTCAGTGCGCCCCCTAGCGGAGTTACCCCACTGCCTCCGCGCTGCTCCGCAGGGATGGCGAGGTGCGCGCACTTCAGGCACCAGCACCTCATTCAGCAGGAGGCACAAGATCCATCCAGGCAAGACTGCAGCGGCCCGGAGCAGCAGGAGGAATCCATCGTCATGGAGCAGCAGGAAATGGCTGCTTTCTTCACACTGCTAGGTGGGTTAGATTAGTTCCAGCGTGAGGAAGAGCTTTAAATGATCTTTTAAATCTGCTTTTATGTAATGAAAATATAACATCAAAATAAAATGCATTTCATTACAAGTACAGTATATGTGCCTGCTTTATGTATACTGGATGAATTCAAATATTGAAAAAATGATTTCATGATGCCCTCAGATGATGATCTGATCCAGGATTTCCTCTGCATGGACTCCTGCTATAAGATGACTGACAAGGTAACTTTAATGCATTGGTTTTGCTACATTAATCACTGTAAGCAAAGCAGAGACGACTTTTTCCATCCCTTTGCTCTTCATCTCAGTACCTGCTGGCGATGACCTTCGTCTACTTCAGGAGAGCTCACTTCACTCCTAGTGAGCAGACGAGGATGAACTTCTTCATCGCCCTGTAAGTGACGGCATGCTATGGTGGGCAATATAGATGAATGTTAAAATAATAAGAAAAACAATTTCCTCCATCAGCATGAGGATAAGTCTTGGATGAAACTGTTGGAGGTCAGCCAGCCAATGGATCTTGGAATAGTGAATTCTTCCTCTCCCCAGCTATCTTGCTAACATGATGGAGGAGGAAGAGATGGGAACCAGGTTCGAGATCTTCCCCTGGGCCTTGGGTGAAACCTGGACAAGTCAGTTTCCCACCTTCCTGAAGAAGAAGGACCAGCTCTGGGCACGGATGGAGTACAGGACTGCTGTCAGCTCCCGCTGCTGTGAGGAGGTACAGTATGTTGCCTGATCTTTAATACAAGTAAATGACATTAATCTTCAGCCACCATGAGGCTTGAAATGTCTCAGAGCAGAGGGAAGGGTTTCTCATCATTAATGACCTTTTCTGTCTTACTGTAACTTAAGCTAAGCTAAGGGCTGTTTGCTCACTGTTGTCTTTGGGGGCAGATACCAAATGACTGTTATCATAAGTGGTGTTTGTTGCTGGTGTCGCAGTGAGTCACGTTCTGCCATCTGATCCATGTATGTCCGTGTCCCCATGCAGGTGATGGCCATCGTACCCTCCCACTCTCTGTGGAAGCGGGAGCGCCCCGAACATCACAGCGGGGCTCAGCGGCACTACGACAGAGAGGGCCTTCAGCGGCCCCGGGGCCCATCTGCTGCACCCATCGCCTGCACGCTCTGCGACAGGAGGACCATCCAGACCCAGGAACCTTGTGCTTCTGAACACGCAGGGAGCCCAGAGTGTAAGTATGAGCTCTAAATGCCAGTTTTTCTGTAGTGCATAGCCTGTCAGTTTTTATGCACTGCAACTTGATCCAGTTATTTTCTTTTAGATCTACATTAGTCTTCCCAGAATTGTTGTCACTGAGCACTTTTCTTAAAAAGTTAAATTTTACGTTCATTGTACATTTTGCAATCCATCTATTGGTTCATTGAGATTTTCCCCAGTTCCTTGTTCGCTGTCTTGTGTGGACCTCTCAGCCATCAATGAGCCTATTACATTTTACTGAAACATAGAGAGCAGAGCTACAGGTCAAAGTCTTAGCTCAGTCTAGCAGGCCTAGAGACACTTAGCGTCAGTATTTACTGTTGTCTGCTACGTTTTTCAGCCAGCGCACAAGGCGGAGAAGCAGAAGAGGATGGAGCCCTGGTCCGGATCAATGAAGAGTAGGTTCTTCTTGGGTAGAATGAAAACCTGCACACACAGCCTAATCGTGTGCTTTAATTCATTACTCCTACAGATGTGCTGTACTGAGTATTTCAGGTATTTCGTGGTTCTTCATCCCTGCATCACATGTATTCTATTCCAGCACATTAACTGTAAATCACAAGACCTTGTTTGGAAATGATGGTCTTTGGCGCCAATTATGGTAACATCAAGACATCTGTGCAATTAAGAGCAGAAACTTCTAGCTATTAATGGTGATCCTTCTCTCTCTCAGAAGAAGAGGCTCAAAGAGAACACGTGATGGACAGCTGAAGGACCACAGTTGCTGCCCAGATCCACTGGAAGGTCCAAGTCATCCTGACCCTAGAGGAAGGCCGCAGGACCTTGGATTTCCCTCTGGGGGTTAGATGTCATATAAAATTTTATATTAAGTGGTTAAAATGGGTGGATGAAATTGACTGAAGGTGCAGGTTGCAAAAACGACAGGAAGTTAAATGTACAGATGAAATGTATGCTAACGGTTGTCTTCCTGTATATGCTAATGCCGGACGGTCCACCCTTTTGGTCTTGCAGCACACGTTGGAGCCCTCGTTCCAGGCTGGATCGTCGTGCAGCCGGGATTTTATATGATACAGGTGAGGCACAAAAGTACAACGTTTTCAGTAAGAGTTTGATACTTATTTATGTGCGATACAAAAAATGGATAGTTTCACTTATTGCCCAGGAAACCTCATTTGTAAATAATGATATTTTTTTGCAGCACGCTGTGTAACAGGTGTCATGTTTTCGGGTTTCTCTGTGAGTGTCCTGGTTTCTGTTTTGCAGCCCCATTTCTGGATCCCTGCTTCCTGGCCTGGGCTTCCAGCTCCTCAACCGTGAGTATGCTTCTGTCTATGACAACCTTAACCCCTACCAAGCCCAGATCTTTAGCATAATTTTATTTTTTTTAATTAAAGTTACAGTGTAAAGATATTCAGTCTCAGTGTGGCCACTCTGATCTCACCCACCCTAGTTTTTTTTTTTTTAGTTTCCTTAATTGTAGTCATAGATTTTTATAAAATTGAGTCCTCTCCCAGGTGGGGAGGTGCACTTCGTGTTGGGCAGTGTCGGGGGGGAGGGGCAGTGTGCCGGGACGCTGCGGAGGGCGGCAATCCGTCCTGCCAGGGGGTGGGCTTGGGGGGCTGGGGCCCCTTTGGCGTGTGGTGGCCCTCCGCCGGGGGGGGAGGCGGTGGGCTCCCAGTTGATGGGGCCCTTTGGCCCTGGACCCGCTTGCCTTTTCTTTAATATATTTAATCACGGTACCAGGGTGGCTGAGCTCAGAGTGGCCACACTGGGATTGAATATCTTTACACTTACACTCAATTTAAAATAAAGTTGTCCTCCGAAGAGGGGGGGTGGTGGCGGGCAAAAAACAAATAAAAAACAGCTTTTTTCCCCCAAGTAGTTCTACTATTGAACAGTCTGGCCCCTCCCAGGCTAAGACTGGATTTTCTAAATGAGATAACATTCCCTCTCTCTGCACTGGAATCATAACTGCAATAAATCTGTAACTAACAAAAAATCATTGCTGCACATTCACCACTTTACCAAAAATCCATTATACCACATTCAGTGGTTACCCAAAACCCATTACTGTACAACACTCGCTATATATATATTTCATTGTATTTTTTCTGTCTATGTATTATGTCTCAGCACATCATGTTTAAACTCAGATTGAAAGGGTTTAAATGTCTTTCATATTCAATTTACCTCTGCTTTCTTGCACTTTAACAAAATCACCATTTCATCTCTGCATATAACCCATGAATCATACATCTGAAGATGAAAAACTCTCCCAGATTTCCCAGATTATCCAATTTGCAAAACAAAAAGTCTTTATCGGAATGAGAGTAACTTCAGGCTGAAAGATACAGATTGGAGAAATGGCTGTGTGTTGTAATAGTGCAAGCCGATGTGCAGAATATATAGAGCAGTTTTCTTTGTTTTAGTTTCTGTGTATGTACAATATTTAATAAACAACATAAAATGTTTAATTCATACAGATTATTTCACTGCACTGATCACTTAAAGTCGCTGCTGTTCTGCCATACAATTGTGCAATATTGTACATTATTTTTTTACTTCAGAGGTTTTATATTAGTTCATTTTATTTTTACCCAGTTTAGATATTTTATTCTAGTATTGTATTTTTATCTATTTGTTATTTAGACCTGAGAAACTGTGTTTCGTTCTTATCATGTCAAGTGCTTTGAATGGGAATAAAAGCTGATACTGATGTATATATTCTTCTCCTGTATTATTCACATCCATTTCGTCTGGCTTACTGAGGTCAGACTCACATCCCTCCAATGCTGCAGCCAAATTTGGCTGAAAACACTGTCTAGATAGATGTGCAATGAGGTAGAGGCTGGCTCTCCTGAGGTTATGCAGGGTCGTTTCTCTACTATATTCAGACAAATCCATTCTGCAAATAAGACACTTGTGATTTTCCTGGGGGAAAATATGAAAAAACTATACTTACAAAGAAATTTGAAAGTGCATAACCACATAGTGTGCTGTTGATCATATATTTGATTGACAGTAGGGGTTATCCCACTCCAAGGGTGTCAAAGCCATACTTTCCATCACTAGCAAAATGCCCAACACCTAACAGGCCATGACAGAGGATCATTTCCACAGCTATTGAGACAGGCCTGCCTTTAATCACCGACCAATAAAAAAGCCCCCTCATGGAGGGGCGGGATTCCGGACTCACTCATTTTCCTCATATTCCTGTGGGTAGTGGCCGGATCTTCCAGAGGCTCATGCACTCATTGGTGAGGGCAGTAGCTCATCTCTGCAAATCCAGTAGAGCCTGGGTACAGGGAACAGTGACCAGGGGCTAGATAACACAGCCTGGAGCAGCCCAACCAACATGGTGACAGGGAGGGTTGCATTAACAGGCCCTGTGAATGCCAGCAGAGTCCTACCTCATCGATCCTTCCCTGGCTATAGGGCAGGTCTAACATAATCAGGAAAACAGTGTCCTCCTCATCACTGATGATGATGCCCTCCTGCTCTCTTGAATACATGCATTTAGGCAGCAAAAAAACATTTAAACATTAGTAGACAGTAACAATAAATAATACAGGACAATCAACAGTGGAAGAAAATTCTTTGAGCGAGAACCATTTCTGCTCCCCATGTGAGCCATGCTCACATGAACTTGGGCCAGCTTCCACACCGTCGTGTGGATCTGTCCAACATGAGTGCCACTTGACCCGACAGTGCGATGGGGTTATGCTCTCATCATAGGGTGTCACCAGAATGTAGAAAAGACTGTGAAGCCAGTGGCACTGCTGCCTCATGTACTGTCACACTTTCATTCAGCAGACATGCATGGTACAGTGCCACTGGGGTGTGGGATTCCTCCACCTCTTGAAGCCAATGTCCACAATTCTTCCACTCATCTCTGCATCTGTATCAGAGTGACTGGCCATCAAATCCCTGCACATGCAGGAATACAGAGACGTCTCAGAGCTTCACGAATGTGCAAAAACTGAATAAGTTACGCGTAAGCCACCGTAACAGGCAACATCTAAACTACATTAATTCATCCACAAAATCAATGCTTATTTCTAGCTAGCCAGTCATCAGAGGACAGTGCAGCAAGCACAGCACGCCGGTGAAATTTCAGAATCCCAAAACAGAGCCGTAGTTGGCCATCAAGATATGATCAACTGAAGGACGCCTAAATACACGTATCAAAATTCCACATATCAAAAAATATTTGGCTTAATATTAATTCAGAGCCAGTTTTTTACTTGATGCCATTGTCATCCAAATTGCAGATACAGAAGAGTCACAATGAAGAGAATACATTGCAAGGTTAGTACTAACCACAAAGAACTAGTTAATTAACTAGCTAAATATATATCCCCAATTAACTTCGAAATTTTTGAACATCAGCTGCGTTGATAAGTAAACATATTAAAAAGAAAGTAGATATATTATTATAGGCTTTAATGGAGGGGCTCAGATGCAAGAGGTCTCCACTCAGTGAAGTTGTGAACAACTCTGGCAGTTCCCTGGGTACATTTCCCAAAAGCTCTCATCAGCAACTTACACAGTTGGAATCATGCAACTGAATGAGTCCAACCTGTCACGACATGCAAGCAAGGCACGACCCAAAGGCAGGTTACAGTCTGAATTCCCTGAGATGGGATGTTGATTGAAGTACACAGGACAGGTGCACAGCTGTGGACATACAACAGTGATCACGCAGAGAGCACAGGACTAAAAAACACTAATATACATGACTAACAAAGGAGCAAACAGAAGCCAGCTGTGGCTGGTTAACAAGAGGGCAGGTAAGACTAACAAGCTCCAGGCACTGCTGATTAGAAGCCGTGGTCGAGGGAAACCCATGGATCTCACAATCTCACAAGCAGGACAGGGCTGGACGTGACAGTACCCCCCCCCCCAAAGGCGTGCACTCCAGACGTGCAAGGCCGGCCAGGGAGGGGACCCAAGGAACCAGACGAGAGGAAGCACATGGGGCCAGGGCACGGGGCAAGAGCACGGACACCGGACTGGGTTGATTATCAGACAAGCAGACTCACAGGACCAAGGACCTAGAGAGACAAAAGGAATTAGGAATAGGACCAGGCAAACAGAACAGGCAACCATTACACCAAAGGGATGACAGCAGACACTAATGAGAACACCCAACAGATGACACCACAGGTCAAGATAGGACATTACTGTAACCAAGAGACGGACAGAAGCAGGGTAATGGACTGTAAGGACAACAGACTGGGCAGATAAAAAGGCAGGAACAGGACTAACACATGGAAGGACCACCAGCATAGCAACAGAGACATCAGTGCAAACCACAGAGGGAACAGACTTGGGCAAGATGAGAGGACAGGGTGAAGACAAGGAGGGAATCAAAACCAGGCAGGAGAAAAGGGCAAAGCCTGAGGCAGGAGGGGGAGTGAGGTTAGACTGGGGGGTCTGGATGACCCCAGTTAGGAGAGAAATACTAGCAATTTATCAACATTCTACCCACCTGCATTAAGCAGAAATAACCTGAGCAGATGGACACGGTGCGTTGCGTTTTGTCTCCAAATCCCTTTTCCCTGATTCCCCAGAACAACTGATGCGGATGCAACGATCCGTTCCACTGTTAATACACTATCAATTTCTTACATAGTTACGTATTTTAAATATATATGGATAGGCTCACATAAATGTATTTATTGAACCCAAAATACCCCTTTCGTCATATATGCATGTTGGATGACTATTGACACCTGATCTCTATTTGGAAAAAGACTAACCTGCCAATCTTATTCTGTTGCCAGATTTCCCTGACCTAACGTTTTCACAGAGTTGCACATCTGCATAGAGACTTACACAAGCATGCACAGATGCTGTGTACCTAGATGAGACATCATAAAAAGTGGAAAATGAGAGATGCGGACTTGGACGCATGTAATACCAATGAACGAGAAACTTTCGTGCCTGATGCGGCAATCTGAGACACAGGAACTGCATTAGGTACAGTGCTCTCCTCTTTCCTTTTCACTATGTATACATCAGACTTCAGATACAACATGGACAGCTGTCGCCTCCAGAAGTTCTCTGATGATACAGCTATTGCTGGATATATATCGCAAGGGAACAATGTGGAATACAGGGCAGTGATCACTAACTTTGTCGGATGGTGTGGAAGGAACCACCTGCAGATAAAAGCTAATAAGACAAAGGCAATTATGATTGACTGCCACTGCACTGTGACTTGTCTGTACCAGTGAACATTCAGGGAGTGGATGTAGAATACCTGCACAGCAAATGTGCCAGTGTTAAATTAACACTGCATGGTGTTTATATGGGTCCACACCATTCAGTGTTACCTTTCACACTTTACAGGGTCCCTTGAGTGTTGTTTTTACAGTGTTAATCTTTATTAACTCTAATAGTGTTCAATTTACACCATAGGGTGTTAAGTCAATGAGTCTCCACCTCCACATCTGCCCCATTTTAATATGTGCACAAGAAGTCATGAAGATCAGAAGAGCCATCCCAGATTTACCCACCACCATGAGAAAGACTCTGACCAAAAAGGACCTTACAGCTTTTTCTTGTTTTATATTGGAGCTTCGTTGGCTCAGTTCTGACTGATCCTGCAGATTAGAGAGCTGTGGTCCTGGTGGTTTTTTTTACAGATATATGGTTTTATAGCATGTTGGAGTTTTGTTTTTAGGATGGTCTATGGATCCCCACAACCCCGTGTGTCACAAACAGGTATAGAAAATGAATGAAAGAAGGATGAATGAATGGAAAAATGAATGAATGAATGAATGAATGAACAGTCATTTCCCCTGCGTGTACTATCTTTTTTCAGCTCATGATGATGAAGGAGGGAATTATGGAAAACTGAAGTAAGTATTCAGTAGCATTAGTGTGGTGGTTCAGCTAACAACATTTACCTGATTTTCTTATAATAATCTACACAAGATGGCATCCCCTCCAGGGTGAACCCCAGCCCGGTGCCGTATGCTGAAGGGGATAGGCTGCAGGCCTGTTTGGAAGATGGACGGATGGATGGATTTTACAATCATTATAGAACAGAACAGTATAATATGTTGCGTAATAATTACAATAAAACTAGCAGTTAAAATTCTTTAGCTATTTTCATGCTCTTTGTTAATGTCTCCTGTTCCTCACATGAAGCCAAGCCTGTGTAATGGTACAGATGTGGCTGTATTATGTTGGTATAAAGACGGTAAGATTTTACTTTTCAAATCCACCCTCTTATTCAGCCCTTTGGTCTGGCTGGCTCTATATGTACGATGGGCTTATTGTTGCTGCCATTGATCACCAAGGTGGTTATAATTTAGTCAGAGTAGATTTACTGCTTTGTTCTTCAGGTTTAAATGTGCTACGTGTGAATGACAGACACAGTGACGTTTTATATAGGCAACAGGTGTTAAGTTCTGGATGGTGTACTGAAAGCTGGGACTGGTGTGTTTAATCTGATTGGTACCATCATCACTATTGAGCAGCACTGGGGTTCCCGTAGAAAGAGGGGATCCAATCAGAGAGAAGCAGAGGGAGGGGCCAATACAAACCGCGGGTCTTTAGAAATTCTGCTTAAATGTACAAGCTCATTAATCCTGTTATGTTGATCTGCAGTGTTGGACTGTCAGCTGCAAACCTGGGCAACCAGTGCTTTGTACTGCTGAAGGCTTATTCTTTACAAGCGCTTTGCTGCCACCTACTGGTTAATATGAAATATTTGTTTATCAATTGGTGAAAGTAATGTTGAATCTTATTAAACTGCTTACTAATTCTGAAATATATATTATACTGGTCATTATTTGCTCTGATTGAAAAAATTATTGATACATTGATAGTTTACTGTACATTTTGCATTTTTCTGGAACTGGTCATTATTAAAAACAAAGAATATTTCAATCTAAAAGCAAATGATATGTTGATTTTTGGCCATGCCTCCCTATCAGAGTTCACCAATCAGTCAGCCTCTCAGAGTGTGATGTAACACACTAATCCAGGACCGCCCACTTTTCACTCTGCAGTAAAAACACACCAGTTTGTCTCAGCTGACAGCATCTCCCTTTTATGACACATCATATAAGGGAGAGAAGGGGTCATGTCAAAAGGAAATAAAGATCACAGACATATTTGTCTACTTCAGATGAAACATATCCCTGTCTGATGTGTTTTGGTTTAACCACCATTAAATGACAGTAAGTTAAGTTGCTGTCCATGGTGCTGAAAAACTGGACCAGCAAATTCTACTTTAAATTTCTTTATCTTATTTAACTCTAACTGTATTTTATTGGCAAAGATTCTCTGTTAAGTGTACAGAGACAGGGATAGAAAGGAGTAAGTAGCATACATGTGGTTTAGATAAAGCATTTTTATTTTACAATCTAAAGGTTTTATACCTGGGGTATTCAACTATAATTTAAAGAAGTCTAGTTAAAGAAAATCTCTTGAAACAAAGGTCCGGAAGATCATAATCTCTAACTATTTAGTGTGATATATAGTTAAGTAGTATATCAATACCTGACTGTTCCAGGTTTTTAACATACACTTCTGACGTAGCTAATTTTGTCATGTCCTGTTCGTACCGATCATCCCGTGTGCCACGCCCCCCTCGTTGCCTTGTGTGAAATCCCCGTGTTATCAACTGTTTCTAGTTGTGTTTCATTAGTTCTGTGTATTTAAATCCGTATCTGTGTGCCTTTAGGAGTCCGGTCATTAACGTTATGTAGTGATTGTATGTACCTGGGCGTGGTTTCCTAATTAAGCCCTATATTCACTCGACTCCTGCTTCCCCGTTCCATGCCTCATTACATTTATAATGGAATAATATAGATTTGCTGCGTTAGTCTGAAAGCGTGAGTGTTATGCCACATGCTTGAGATTTGGCAACCCTGAAAAAATGCATTTTTTGTTTCACCTGAGTTGATTTATATAACAAATAACATTACTTTATACAGTTGTTTAAGAAGCGGAAACTTCAACGAACACGAAGTCACCAATGAACTACTTCTATGTATCCAACATGTTATATTATACATGCTGTGTTTGAAAACTTTTCAGCTGTTTGATTTCAGGACAGTTCATATGACGTTAAATTAGTGCCAAAACTCGCGCGCATAAAAACCCATGCTCTCTACGAGCTCGCGTTTGCATAGCACTCGCTCGCTCGGCGTTAAATTAGTGCCAAAAGTCGAACCACGCGCGCGTGTGCGTTCGCAAGCTGAAAACCCATCCTCTTTACGCGCTCGCGTTCGCGTCTGACAGCACTCGCTCGCTCGACAGGATGAAATTTGACACTTTGGAGGCGGGAACAGTGGCTAATATCTCCGCTCCTTTGATTGTTTTTTTTAAAATATTGACTACGATTGGCTATTTGCTTTGGTAGAAGATGAAGATAACTTGTCACTGACCGCGGTTAAATTGGCCTCATATTCGATATTCAGTTTTATGGCTTTAATAACTTTTAACGGAAGTAAGGTGGGGGCGTTTTTAATGACAGAATCGTGATGTTGGTGACAGGAGATTGTGATCTCCGCAAGTTAACCACCAGTTCTTTGGTCTTTTGGATGCTGAGCTTTAGCAGCTCACACCAGTCCACAAAACTGTCCACAGCCATCCTGTATTCCAAGTCATCCCCACCCTTGATACATTTGACTATTGCCGAGTGATCTGAGAATTTCTGCAGATGGCAGCCCTCCATGTTGTATTGGAAGTCAGATGTGTACAGGGTGAAGAGGAACAGTGACAGAACAGTTCCCTGAGGTGCTCCAGTGCTACACAACACCGTGTCAGACTTAATTACTGTACATCCTTGCAGTCCTACGTACAGTGGCCTATCAGTCAGGTAATCCAAAATCTATGCAACTAGGGGAGCATGAAAGAGAGATGGAGAATGCTGCTCCTTTCAAAAAGATTTATGACCTAAAGGTCAAAAGGTTACGGGTCAAAAGTTCACTGTGGAGGGACGGGGTTGGGGCGTGGTTGGGGTGGAGCCAGGTGACGCAACAACTAGTGACGTTGTTAATAATTTCCATATGTTGGGAGAGGGGGTTTTATTATTTATTTATGTATTATTATTTATTTATTTTTATTATTATTTTAAAATTATTTATTTATTTTTATTATTATAATTTAATTATTTATTTATTTTATTTTGACTAGTTTGGAGAGTGAAATGAAGTTTCAGCAGTGAATTGTGTGCTGATGAGTGTGATTTGTCAGAATAGCCCCGTGCTATGAGGGTGATGGCTGACGGTACCTGAGCGCGTACCTGAGCGCGTACCTGAGCGCGTACCTGAGCGCGTACCTGAGCGCGTAGCTGAGTGGGTCGGTTACCTGATGGAGCGTGAGCGTACGCTGGGTCTGCCTGTGGAGCGGTACTTTGGGAAGGTCCCGGTCGATCCAGAGCGTGTAAATGTTGCGGATAAGGACTTTGGAGATTCTGCAAAGGACTCGGAGATTGTGAGAGCGATGTTGGAGCTTATCCCTGTGTTGCGCGAGTCTGAAAGAAACTGTGTGAAAATGAGAAAGTTGGAGCTAAGAATGAGAGGAGGAGGAGGAGGAGGGTCTGATGCTATCCTCCAATAAACGCTTAGCAACAGCAGTTTGGCCCTGTGTCTGTGTCTGTGAGGGGAGGGTGAGTGGGTAGTGTTTGACCCCCCTGCAGCAGCAGCAGCAGTTTGCCTGTGTGTGTGCGTGTGAAAGTGTTAGGGAGTGAGGGTGTCCCTTTTTTTTTTTTTTTCTTTGGGTTTTTCTGATACAGCCGTTATTTACATCCCCGTAGGTCACCCCCGGGTCAAACTGTAATTGGGCCACACATCAAATTGGACATTTTGTCTTACAGTATATAACATGTTTTTTTTGTTTGTTTGAAGTTTTGGTTTTTCTGATACGGCCGTTATTTACATCCCGGTAGGTCATCCCGGGTCGAGCGTATCGTCTGCGCATAAGTACAAATATGAGTTAAAAGAAAAACACCGCAACGTGCATCAAATAGACATAATTAAGAAAATAAGATAATCCTCGGTATCCTAAAACTTGACAGGCTGTATATTTCTCATGAAATAAAAGTTAAAAACCTGCCGCCGATATTTTTATTACGCTGAGTGGTCACCATACGGGTTTTCCTCCTTTGCTAAAGAAACACAAGTACCCCACTGGAAAAAGAAGAAAAAAAAGAAAACTACATGGGACTTCCATAGAGTGAGTATATTATTTCTTTTATACATGTTTTATGATAAACGCTATACATTAAAATAACTTATTCTAATAATCGGTATTTGTTTTTTTTCTACGAGAGACGGCACGGACCGGTTAACCTTCCTGTGCTGATAGGGTCGGCACCGACCTGTTTTTAAGTTTAAAATGCATAAAAGCAGCACATATATTTATGCACACTCTTAAAACAAAAGGCTCCATATTGAACCGTTAAGGGTTCTATAGCTTGGTACATATATGACACCCTCAAAGGTTCTATATAGAACCATTATAGAGGGTTCAATTAAAAGAAATAGCACCTTTTTGAAGGCAATGGTTCTATTTACTCTGGTTAGAACCCCTATAGTACTATATAGCACCCCCTAAGAACCCTTTTTTCTAAATATATACTGCATCAAAGCTTTTTGACTTTGTCAGGAATCTCTATTTAAACTAAATAAATAAAAACAAAATCAAGGTAAGGCCCTTACATGCCCATACATGTAAGGTAAGATAAGACCAGTTCAGTTTATGTATATAATTCACTTGAGGTTTATTTTACCATTATTTTTTTATTGAAAACGAGAGGAATGCTGTCAAAAGAAAGGTCCAGAAAGCCACACCAAAAATATTAAAACAATTCTTTTCATGGATAAGGAAGCCTAACAAGGTAACCAAGAGGTAAGAATCAAATTGGATGATAAATAATTGTTTTGAGGGTATCATATGGCTGATGTAAGACACGGCTTGGCAGCGACCCGTCTAACATAAGAGACAGGAACAGAAAGCTAACATAGGCCGAAGGTTAAGCATGTTAAATGAAAGGCAGCTGGATAATTCCCTATAATGACACACTATAACAAAATCAAACGCAACGTGAAAACGTTTCACCTGTTTAATAGACCTCGATAAAAATGTCAGGGATGTCTACGACAAACGCAGATTGTTGACTAGTGGGGAAACTCTTTTGGGTACTGAAATGCAAAACTAGCAGCATCGTAAAAGGGTGTTTTACGTCTTTAAAAATATTTTATCGAATGAATTTGTTAATGTAACATGAATTTTTTTTTTCAAAAAATTTACGAAGTGTGTACTTTGAAGTGTGTACTACGAAGTGCACACTACAAAGTGCACACTTTGAAGTACGCACTTTGAAGTGCACACTTTGAAGTACGCACTTTGAAGTGCACACTTTGAAGTACGCACTTTGAAGTGCACACTTTGAAGTGCACACTTTGAAGTGCACTTCGTAGTTTACACTTCGTAGGGCACACTTCAAAGTGTGCACTTCGTAGTGTACACTTCAATGTGTGCACTTCGTAGTGTACACTTTGTTGTGTGCACTCGATATGGCATACTGAGTAGGGTTACAGTTGGATTAAAGTGCGCACTACGAAGTACACTACGAGGGACTCAGTGTGCCCTATCAAGTGCACACAACTGGAAAGGACAGAGTATGCCCTTTCCAGTGCGCACTACGTAGTGTGCACTTCGTAGTGTACACTTTGTTGTGTTCACTCGATATGGCATACTGAGTAAGGTTACAGTTAGATTACAGTGTGCACTACGAAGTACACTACGAGGGACTCAGTATGCCCTATCGAGTGCACACAACTGGAAAGGACTGAGTATGCCCTTTCCAGTGCGCACTTCGCAGTGTGCACTTCGTAGTACACACTACGTAGTGTACACTTTGTTGTGTGCAC
Source organism: Paramormyrops kingsleyae (assembly GCF_048594095.1). NCBI lineage: Eukaryota > Metazoa > Chordata > Actinopteri > Osteoglossiformes > Mormyridae > Paramormyrops > Paramormyrops kingsleyae. The sequence continues at coordinate 11,618,417 of NC_132819.1, forward strand.
TCGATAGGGCATACTCAGTAGGGTTACAGTTGGATTAGAATTACCATTAGACTTAGGCTTAGCGTGTTTATATAAGCACTGAGGGTGTGTTTAGGATTAGAGTTATAGCTTGTGCTAGAGATACAATAAGGGCTATGGTTACTGCTATGGTGGTCATAGTCTTACGGCCATGATTAAGGTTGTCATAGGGCTTTGAGATTTGAGATATACAGCAACATATAGTGTAACATTCAACATCGCTGCCTCCACAGTGAATTGCTACTTGTGTGATACTGCTGCTGCATTCTCTATATTCTACCCACTGCTCCACTTCATGCTGCTGCTTTGTTCTGCCACATATCATTTAACTACCTCATGTTACTCAGGTGGACCACAGTCATCAATGATGAGATATTTACCTATTTCATTAAATGATTTAAAAAATAATTCTTAAATATAATAAAGGAACAGTATAGCAACATGTACTCTACGGGCAAGAAACATTCAGCAGACAACACAATGTTTTAAGCAGCAGGCAGGCATTCTTTAACCACAGGACTTGTTCACCATGTCATATTAGCCAAACAGTCTTTAGTCCTGACAAACTGCAACTATATTTTTCCATGAGACGTTTCCACAAAATGGTTATATTTAAAATGCCTTCAGAAATTCATCACACACTATCTGATATTACATTGCAGTTCATAAAAATGCCTGGGGTGAACCTAAAACAAAGGAAGATGACATGTCACGATTCTAATACACGCATCACTTAATTTCAGAGTACCGCAATTCACTACATAGCTTCTACTGCAAGAATCCTACACCAACATGCCAATTAAAATCAGGCTCAGCCGACACTTCTAGCCGCAGAAAAAAAAATACAATTGTGACCAATTTAAATTCGGCCTCAGTGTCTGCCTTTTAAAATGCAACGCTTTATTCCCAATATATTTGTCTAAATACAAATAGATTTCAAAATGTGTCAATTTGTTGAGCAACACATGATCTGTCTATACATACCGGCGACTGGTTTGTTCCGCTGATATAATCATGTTACCTTGTTAGCTTTAACATGTGGTGACATTTCAGTGCCATTGTTTTAAAATACTCTGATTGGTGACTACAGTAAATCAGAACAAATGTAAGGTGATTAGAGGCTACTTGAAATGAATAAAATTAAGAATGTTAACAAAACCGAATGAGCCTTTAACTGTTGTACGTTAAAGAAAGCATCCATGTTTGTAGCTATACTTAAACACATGTTGGCATAGGCGCATGTAGTTTACTGTCCCCACGACCGTACGCTTCTCCATCACCCATCAAACACTAGGCCGACTGTGCTTAGGCAACCACACACAACATGCAAACCAGAAAAATATCCACATGCTTCTGGGGGATTTCAATAGTTTTGTACGTTTATTTATTATTTATTTTAATGGTGATTAGGTTTTCTTCTAAAGCGTGTATGTACTGAATAAAAAGACCAGCTAAAAATGTTATTGCTCGCCAGCTCCCTATAAGAGTCAACAAAACCCTGTCATTGACAGCAGCATTAAGCGCAAATATACACGATCCTGGCTAAAGTGTCTCGGGGATAGATAGCTGCACCTTAAGAATGTCAGAGCCCCCACCGTTCGCAGCGTTACATCAGCTAGCAGCTTGCGCGCCTCATCGTGCCGCACCACGGACTACCTCTGCGTTTATGCAGGACGCCTGTCTGCCTACTCACTTCCCTGTGGCCCTTAAAGAGACATCACCCACTGTGTTCATCGTACCTGAGTCGCCAGTCTCCGGTTTCAGCCAGCTAGCTCCCGCAGCGCCTGAGCCCACGGTATCAGTTCCGGAAGCGCCCTTTCTCCTCACGCCTGTTCAAGGAATAAGCCTGTCGACAGGCTTGCTGTCCATTGCCCCAGTCCCCGCAGCCCGTGCCTTTGTGGGCACTTGCCCGACCTATAAAGGTATTAGAGCTGCCGAGGATGGGATTCCCCGGGTTCCCAAATTCGCCGAGAAGGGGGCACTGGCTCCCACCCCCGTGGTTCCAATGCCTGAGGCTGGCACATCTGCAGCTTCACCCGTGCCCGTGACCCTGGCCTCTCCAGGGGCTTTATTGGTGGATAAGGCGGGAGCCCGCAGTGCAAACCTCCCCAGGGGCTGCTCTGCCCCTGGAACAGCTGAGAGAGGAGCTGGCAGAGGTTACTCCTGCTGCCCCACCACAGAAGCTGGAGCGAGCAGAGGAAACCTTGAGGAGGCTGCTCCAGTGGATGGAGAAGGAGACTCTCCCGATAGGAGAGGCTGCAGCGCTCGAGGTATCTGCTGCACCCACCCCCCAGGCGCAACCTCGACTGGTGAGTCCAGTTCCGAACCCCAAGGTTTCCGCTGCGCCCCCTGCAGGTCCCGCTTCGTCGCCCGAGGTCCCGGCAGTGCTGCCTCCTCCTTTGTTGGCCCCAGAGGTCCCTGCACCATCCCTTGCTGGTGCCGAGTCGCCTGTGCTTGCAGCTTTGCACCCAGTGGTTCCCGTGCCTGCGGCTGCACACCCAGTGGTTCGGAAGTCAGCGGTTGCTGCGGCGCCCCCTGTTGGCCTGGAGTCGGCGGCTGCTGCGGCGGCTCCTGTGGCGCCTGCAGTGCCCCCCGAGGTTCCTAACTCATGTCAATATTTCTGGCTCCTTTCATTGAATATGTAGCAACTTTCATGTGTATGAATGAGCCATTGTCACCTGGCCACGTCCCTCCCCCCCTTTTATGGCGCTGATGGGGATAATTCTGGATCGCGTTTCACCGTTGCGTTGTTCATCAAATTACCATGCGAATGCGATTTGAATACACGATAATGTGTTTAGAATGTGAATAGCGATCTCCGGGTGAGAGCGGTACTACATGCCCCCGATGCAGGAAAAACAAAGGAAGTTCAATTTTTTGCCCATTTTACCTAATTTTAAAAACTTTAATAATTCCGACAATGGACGTTTTGAAAAGAAGACCGATTACGGATTTAGCCAGCGTTTTTTCATGATTCTACATTAAGATTTCAGCGAGATATAAACTGAAATAGATGCGAAAAGTATGCGATGTCGCCGACGATACTTGACCCCAGAGGGTTAACTGGACCCTGGTAACTGAACAGATACACAGAACAGGGACAAGAAAAAAGACACCCACTGACAGACCACAGGGAAGGCAGACAGGCAGATGGGCACTAGAAAAGGAGACACGGGGGGGAACACCAACAGGAGGAACGAAAGGGCCAGGAGTGAACATAGGAGACACAGAGGGACGAGGAGCAGACATAGGAGGCCGGAAGGAGAAAGGCGGGAGAAAACGGGGAGCCCGAGGGAACCCCACCGGGCAAGAGGCGGTCACCACAGGGGCAGCAGGTGACTACGAGGTCAGAGCCGGAGGAGAGGAGGCAGTCAGAGGGACAAGCGGAGGAGGCGAGGAGGGAGTCGGCGCTGAAGGGTCCTTGGACACAACGGGAGTCTTTGCGGGCGGCGGTGTGGAAACTGCCGGCACTGGAGCCACAGGGGGTGCTGCAGGGGCCTCGGATTCAGCGTGAGCCTCTGCGGGCGCTGTTGCAGGGACCGCCAGCTCTGGAACCTCTGGGATGTCAGGCAGGTCGGGCATGCCAGGAACACCAAGCAGGTCAAGTACATCAAACACAGGTAGGTCATGAACGACGGGCAGGTCAGGAATGACGGGTATAGCAGCCTGGGTTGGCACCTTAGGAGCAGGCATTGCCCTTTAAACAGCCTTCAGGACCCGCGGGATAGTGTCCCAAACAGACCTGGCCCCTTTAAGAGCCAGGTGAGTCCCAGAAAAGGGATGCAACCATGGGCAGACACTCCGGGGTGGCGGCAGCGGCCTCCGGCGTGAACACCGCCAGGTTCAAACTTGGGAGGGGCTCCTTCCGATAAGCAGCAGGGCAGGCAGCAGAGAGGGATGCAGCAGCAGAGATAGAGACGGCTCCCAGGAGGATCATTGGTTCTTCCTCTGGTCTCCGATTTCTCCGCTTCTTCCTTTTCTTCCGGACAGCTGTCATAAACGGAGGTCGAGGCATCTCGGGAAGATCAGACGGCTGATTTGAGCCCAGCTCACTGTGGAGAGGTATAAGCTGGGTCCTCCTCTCAGTCACGCGTTGCACCAGCTGCCGGAGGTTTTCGTGCACTTCGCTCGTGAGGTGCACGTTCCTGGTTGGAGTCATTCCACTGAGGAGGGATCTTTCCGAACCTCGGCCTGGTTTAGCCAATACACCACCTCCTGAAGCAAACCGAGGCGTTGTCCCTCGGCCCGCAGAGGTGGGTCTTCTTTGAGTTCCGCCATTCTGTTATGAGCATGTCCGGGGAAGCAGGAGCAAGGAGATGGATAATTGGGAAACGGGGTTTATTGAAGGGAAACAGCAAGGTAACACAGGTAACGATGAACTAACTTCAATGACGGAACTGGGGAAACAGACTTGAACGCGGACTTAAATACACAGGACTACTCAGAAATAAGACCAAACAGCTGAATACAATCAGGAATTCACGCGAGGTTACGAGGGGGTGTGGCACATGGAGGGATCGTATGAGCAGGGAACCCCACGACGACATGGGGAGAACGTGTAAACTCCACACACATGTGACCCAGACGGAGACTTGACAGAGAGAAGCTTTTAGGAACTGTGTTTTAGCAATTCAGAAAAACTGTAATTTGAGTAAATATTACAGGATGGTGTTGTGAATGTAGGTAGACTGCATCCATCCATTATCCAACCTGGGTTGTGGGGGGTCCAGCGCCTATCCTGGAAGCAATGGGCATGAGGCCAGCCCATCACAGGGCACACTCACCATTCACACACACATGCACACCTAAGGGCAATTCAGCAACTCCAATTAGCTTCAGCATGTCTTTGGACCGTGGGGGGATCATGTAAACTCCACACACATGTGACCCAGGCGGAGACTTGAACCCAGGTCCCAGAGGTGTGAGGCAACAGAGCTAACCACTGCACCACCATGCCGCCCCCTTAAGTAGACTTTTAAATTCAAATTTATTTAAAATATTTCCTAAAATTGGGTATACTTTACTAGAAAATAAAGGTTTAAATTCAACCCAAAAAAATGAGTGCAAATTGTTACCTCATTTTATTTAAGTAAATTCTACAGGTTTTTTTTTCATGTGCTGAATTACACTACATTGCAGTATAAGGGAAACGGCAAAGTGTTCATACTTTAAATATTGCCCAGAAAGCATTTTTTTTCTACAATATTGTACCGTTTTACTGATAAACAGTATATCACTGTAACAATTTCGCTGTATTTTACAGCATTTTGTTAAAGTGTATGTCACGTGAAGCAGTTCATAGTTATTATGTACCTGGATTATTTAACCAGCACTACAGTATTGCAGTCTAGGTCCATCTGATACAATGTGCTGAGGAACGTAAAATCATGGAGCCCGGCTGTAAGAATTGTACATTATGTCTTAAAGGGGTTTAATTCTTTTTCGTTTCTCATTTCTCCCGGGAGCTGGCGCGATAGAGGCCATTTCAGGACACCGACGCTGAATGTCCGTTAATCCCGCCTAATGAAGCAACTGTCACATCCACCGCGGAACTCTTCAGCGCAGTTATGGAGAATAACACAGGACAAGTCAATTAAATTTGCAATTATGTGGCATTACGTAGGCTATTTATAATTATATATCTGTTATTATGTTGTGCATATTTTCATCGCGCAGCAGCACGAATTATGCATAGGCATTACATTATGCAAATTATCATTTAAATCATTTGGGTTTCGCAATTAAGTAGACAAATTTTGTTTATATTGCAAATTGACTGACCCAGTGAAAATGGATACTTTTTGGTATTAATGGCGCATAATTCTAATTAATAGGTACGTGTTTAATTAAGAAGTGGAGAGAAATACCAAATTTGGAAAAACTTAGACGAGAATCCCTAGTTTAATAGCCCCTGTAACAGATGGTAGGGTACGGCTTCATTCCGTTTACTGCAGAGTACATGCGCGTATTAATTTGATGGGCACACGTATAGGAATTTAACAGCGCCTGGGACTGTACCGCGTGCCCTAATACGGTCCTGTCGAAATGATTTATATGGGTACTTCCGAGAGAGAACGTGCCCTGCGTTCGTCAAGCGATCACTGCCACAAGCTGGGCGTATTTGTAATGCGCCTGACGGCGCTTGCGGGCGGAGCCAGGCGAGCCTGAGAGTACCAGTCTCCGCGCCGCAGCCGCATTTCCGATCCCAGCGTCTGAGCATCATAGCAGCGCTTGGTAGGAAAATACAGGCGAAAGGGAGCGCCGAGCTGATTTCTGCCAGCGTATAGGGAAAGTCAGGCGCTCGATAATTCAGGGAGACGTTACTCCACTCAAGACGGAGAAATGGTTATTTATGAAAATCATATAGATATTTGATTTAATCATTTTTAATATTTTTGTGACACCAGCGCAGTATATTTACTCTCAAAATGGCCGAGATAACCAACATTAGGCCGGCGTATGGTAAGTATGCGCATCTTTTAACACGAAATTTATTATCGGGAATAATGTCTTTTACTGGTCATTACGGTCTATGTAATATTTAGGCAGATATATGTTAATGAATTATTGTTACACATACCCATTGCGAATTTCTAAGTATTGTTCTACATGGACACCATACAGCGTGTTTGATCATTTTCGAAGTAGTTTCACATGTTTTGAAATAATGTGCGACGAAGATTTATTGGGAATTTAACTCTTGGTTATAATCATGTATTCCAAATGGGTGATATTCATTTAAAATCCCGGCATAGAATACCCAGGGACATTATGTACTGCCCCTGCCCTACAATGGTTTATGGGATGTGGCTGTTTGCGAGAAGGACAACCTTGTCATCTTCACCGGCTCCTTACATTGTGTATAAAAATGATCACATACAGTTTTTGACATATGGGTGTTTTGCCGATTGTTTATCATACGGTCTTGTGTGTCACGATATCTCTTCTTCGTCATTTGCCCGAATAAATGTAATGATGAAATTATGCGTAGGTAATTAAAAAAATAATTATAAGAATGCACTTAATCGCGTTTTAATTGTTGACGGAATACATGCGAATGTTTCGGGATCGCCAGTATCATAGATGGAGAGAAGGACGGCCTGGGCGTATTTTTTAGTCATTGGCTGATTTCTTTTTTCATGGCGCTGGCAGAGCTTCTGGGCTGGGTGGAGGTTGGGGAGGGGGCGGTTGCGATGACGTTATGTCTATTACAAGGGCCAGGCATCGCCTGTCCCCGTTTATCCATTGTTTTTGCTTAACAACCTGGGCTAAAGCGGACTGCCTGCTCCGTGTGCATCAGCCAAGCTAATCACAGTTATGGTCACGGGGAGGATTAAATGCTGCATGAGTAACAAATTCTAAATCCATTAAAAAATATATATTAATTTGCTTTTAATGATTGTTGTTAATGTGGGATATATACTTAGGGCCTTGTTTAAACCTCAATAGTGTGACATGGATTAGGGCTGGGTGTGTTCACTGCTGTAACATCTGCAGAGCTCAGATTTGATCACTTGGTTTAGTCCAATGCTATAAAATATAAAAGGATGCAGATTTCATACAGGTGAGATCAGGGTGTGCCTTTCAACAATAAAGGCCTTGCAGTTTGTGCAAATACAGTTACTTCCAGGAAACTACCCCCTCTCTCACTGTCTATGTAAATGGTCTTAGAAGCCTCCGGCCAGCAGGAGGCGTTGTGGTTAATAACATTGAGGTCATGCTTTTGTACCCTTTAGCTAGGTACTTAACCTGAACTGTTCTAGTGAAATGTCCAATGGGTGAAAATTGCCGGCGTCTTTGGATAAAAGCACAATCTTGACATGAAAAGTAACATTTCACATCATCACATATCTAATTCAGTGCCCTATTCCAGTTTCATCATGCTTGTTTCACCAAACATATTACATTATGAATTTCAAATACTGTGCCCAATGATGTGTGTTGCAGCAATGCCGAAGTATATGAGATACAGATTTACCACTAGGTCAGTAATCCTTCACTCAGTTTCACATTTGAAAGTATGAACATTTGAGAGTATAAATCTCGTGGTTTGTGCACATTGAAGTCAGATGTTGACATGGTTCAAGCTGTAGCTCACAAAAGTGACATGAGGAGTAGAGAAATGACCTGGAGAAGTAACCTAGAGGTGTGTTTGGATCTGCTGACAGTCCTGTGTAGTGCAAAATAAAAAAGTAAAGAAATAGTAATCTACGTAAGCTGTGGAGTTTGTGAGCCCGCGGACTGTTAGACGTCGTGTGGGTGTATGGATAGTGTATAAGATGACCTGCATGTGGACTGTTCTGCTTAATTCTCATTTGTGCCATAATTTCCCCCAGAACACCAGCAGTACGTGATGCGAGCAGCTCAGTCACACCTTTTGAACACTGTGAGAGTGCATAGATTGCCTTTGCTTTGTTTAAAGATTTCCTGATCGGATGAGTGCTAGTGATGAATGATGGGCAGCTCCGTATCACATGCAGGATTCCTGACACGGACAGGGTCCATGTGGCCGTTTCATAATCTCCCACAAAGGACATTTTTCCCATTTTGTACTCCTGTACATGTATCCATATCCATGTTCACTGTCATCAGTGATGTTTTTCAGGTTACGCCCACTATCAAATTTATGCCGCCTTTACAATGGTTTTGATTTTCTTATTATTTATTTTATTTTATTTTATTTTGCAAAAGTGGGATTATTGATGATACTCCACAAATAGGTGAAGTTGACTTGACTTTGACATCAAACTGAGTTTATGGCTGGCAGCACAATGGCCGCCACTACACAAAATGAATCTTTTGTTTAGTGTTAATATGGAAAGAGGTCCTTTGAGTGCCCTAGCAAGTTTGCCAGTTAGCTCTGAGAAAAGCCTTTGCTAATAAAATTTAATGTGATCTACGTAGCACAGCTAAAACAGCTTCCCTACCCTCTTAATAAATTAATTCAATATTTTGTGTACAGTTATTGAGCCTGTTTAATATAATATGCACTTTTAATACAAAAATTAGGCTGCAGAAGTATGGACACACAGGGCACTGGCGGGATCTTCCATCAACACATAATGGGGGAAAATATCTTGACTGCTGAACCATCCATTACTGTGTTTGATGCAGGTATCCATCCCTGCCCACAGGTTTGATGTTCTGTGAGCTCTGTCCCTGCAGGGGGCGCTGGTCCATGACTTGTGTGCCAGTGGGGTAACGAAACACCATCATATGCAGTCTAGCTGTTTTATTGGCCATGGAAGAACCTCTTCTTAGCAGAGCCAACTATAGTCTGACCATAAATTTAATGGGTTGTTAATAGCTTTAGTGCCTATAGCAGTGTATTCTGGGAGTGCAGGGCAATGTTCCCATGACCTAAGAGGGCAGAACAGAAGACTGACTCTCATTTTTAAGGTCACAGCTGGCTTCTGAACCGGGGGGAGACTTTGTGCTAGGGGACCGGAGGGATGCTGCATGCTTCTCTGAGCCATTGGCATGGGGCATCTCCTGTGCCACCTGCCACTCTGCCAGAGCCTCTTAATCCACCGACTTGGCATAGGCTGGTTTTCTGACTGGGCTGGGACTGTCGTGACAGACACTGACACAGAAAGCACACACACACAGCAAAGACATTTACAAATAGAGAGAGGCACACGCCCAAACTGACAATGAGACAGAACAACAGACATGTTTGTTCACATATCATTTCAGGGACCAAGCAGTGACTGTCAGTGTACCATTCCTAATTTCATCCCAGATGTAACAGCAAATGTGATGTATATTCATTGGTAAAGAGACACTGTATCTTGTTTTCCAGGGATTACCATTTTTAAGATTTTTAGGGAAATATGAACACAACATCAGCCGTAGGTCAAGCATAGCCGCTTCTGCTCATTGGGGGATTTGTGCTTCTCATTTAGATCTCACATCTGGGGTGAACATGACTGAGGATCACGGTTAAAAACCTCAGCCGTCGGCCATGTGACACGTGACCGATATATACTTAAAGTATCATTTTAGCTGAACATGAGCAATGCTTGACATTTGCATATCAATTCAGTTATCATATTGTTACTGTAGTGGCGTTGTGGCTGTTTTGATTGCTTTATCTGTAAGTATTTAAAAATATTATAATAGAATATTTATTAAATCATGGCCTTCAGTGTCACTAGTACTATATGATACAATATTGGAATAAATTTTAATTAGGCACTGAACAGGTAGGATTGCAAGACCTTTGCTGGTGGTCCGGTTGTGGGTTTTGGATGATCTGGGTTCCTGGAAATGGAGATTCAGAAGCTGTGCCCACTTAGGCAGATGGAGGTTGTTCCTTTTTCCTGGGGGTTGGAGGTGGCTGCAAGCCCCCCCCCCCCCCCGCCCCCATGTCAGTGATGTCACCGTGCAGTTTCGGCAGCTGGCTCCAGCCGCCTTCCTGAGTCTGACGTCAGCTCCCAGCGGGACTCGAAGGCCGGTTCCTTGGTGAGGAGATCCCCGTCTGAGGGACTGGGCAGGGAGAAATGGGCCACCAGAACCACCAATACAGTGCTACAGGTTTTTTTGTCTAGTAAATATCATCCATGTTGAGGAACCCTGGTTTAGATGAAGTCCCAGTGTTTAGAGCTTGTCACATGACCTGAGCCCCCCCAGGTCTTCTTCTTTAGCATTGTTCCTCCATGCCCCTCCCCCTCACTGCCCAACCCCCTAGTGCCCTCACAATCCCCTTCTTTCCTCTCTTACACTTATTTCTTCTCACTTCGTGTGTACCTACCAATTCTGCTTGATGCTCTTCTTTAGTGCTCTTCTTTGTCAACCCCTGTCACATTTTTTGCTCTGGGAACAAAAATATCTTAAACTGGAATTATGGAGTGTCCATTTGCCTTCGTTTGCCTCTCCACAGCTAATTTGGCTGCTCAGAGTGTGCTCAATGCCTTGGATGCCTGGGCCTTTAGGTGTCAGCTTCATGTACTTCTCCTCCATCTTATCTGCTGACCCTTAGACAGTGCACAGGGACTTCTGCTGTCGATTAAGTTCTACGAAGTGCTATATGTAGATGAAGCTAGACTTCTGTGTGTCTTTGTTTTGTTTTATTCTTGAGATTTTACCTTGTGTGGAAGAGAAACCCCAATCCCCTTGTGAAGTATGGAGGCTCTATGAGTTTGCAAGGACTTTTTGAGGAAATACAATTACATTTCTTTCACATTCAAAGTACTTTATTGTTCCGTAAGGGGAAGTGTTTGTGTTACAGTAGCAATTCACACAAATGACACACAATCACAAGGTAGGGAGACAGAATTACAAATGTATATATATATATAATATATATACTGCATATATACTGCAAAATTACAAACTTTTGTAATTTTGTGCTGTGTGTGTGTGTGTGTATATATATATATCTATATCTGCAAGCTACTAATACTAATAACTAAAATGTACTTAAAAGTAAATCAAAATATTCTCTCAAACAAAAATAAAATAAATAAAATTTAGGAAATTAACTGTACTTCATCTGTATTGTATTCACATTACCAGCTTTCAACGTCATATTGGAACTGTGCAGCAGTTCTAGGAGGAGTCGTACTAGATGGTTACTGCCATGGGCAGGAGTGACCTTCTGCAAAGATCCTTATGACAGCATAACTGAAGGAGTCTCTGATTGAAAGTTGTCTGGCCAGTAGGTTGTGTACGAGGGGTGGAGTATTATCCATAATGTTGAGCAACATTTATCTCTCCACAACCAACTGTAGGGCATCCAGAGTAGTCCCCAGCACAGAGCCAGCCTTCTTCATCAGTTTCTTCAGCTCTGAAAATAGCACTTTCCACGATAGACTGATAGAAGATATACAAGGTGCTACACACATTAAGGACCTACACTTCCTCAAGAAGTAGAGTCCCTTCCTGTAGCCAACCTCAGTGCTGCATTTCCCGTCCACTCTGTTGTCCTGGTGAACGTCCAGGTATCTGTAGCCCTCCACCAGCTCCATCTCTTCTCTCAGGAAGGAAATCGTGTTCAGCTTAGTCCTGGTTCTCATAAAATCCACAACCATCTGCTTCATCTTGGTCATATTTAAGAATAGCTGGTTGTTCCCACGCCATGCCGCAAAGCGATCCCTAGTTTTTATTAGGCTTATTCATTTTATTAATATCTTAAGTTGTTTTCCTAAAATTAAATTTATATAACACTGTTCTCAACCTACAGATGGTCCAGTGCTTGGTACCAAAATAGTGAAGAGCAGTATTGATTACCCAAGCTGACATTGTTAACGGGGAATAGTCCACGGTTTTGCAAACTGTCACATTACTGCTGTATTACTTTTGGTTTGCTGTAAGAACTTCCCCTCGCTGTCACCTCTACCTCATGTCCAGGCTCTCCATTGATCCATACTGTAACCAGCAACAGCTTTCAATTCTCTCACGTTCAGAGACTGCTGGGCCCAGGTCTCTCTGTGTCAATTTCCGTCCACTAGTTTTCTCACATTGTCAATGTTCTCTGCAGCCTTTGTGCCTCTCCACTGTGGAGAGCCTGCTTGGTATGCGGGTCACCGAGTCTTACGGCTCTCAGTTCCCCCAGAAGAGGGACAGACCTCCCAACTTTCCCTCTCTGGGCTTTAGAGATCAACAGCACAGTCTGATAGGATGATGTTTTACATTTCATATTCCATCCGTTGATTGTGGATGATGCGCCACAGAAATGAACACGCCGTTTTTACTGAGGATATTTATGATGCCAGGGTGCCCAGACGCCTTCGTCTCGACACATTTCTGGCTGCAAAAACTGAATTAATTAAATTGTTAATTATGGGGCCTTTTGCATCTCCATTCCAAGTCATGAAGGGGGTGTTGAAGCCATCAGAGACACAGTTAGTAGTGTATTTGGTCAGGAATTCTACTGCCCATCACCTGACATTTTTTACGAGATACAGAGACGGTTCAAGACTCTGATTACCTGATGATCTCCTGGGATCTTAAGTTGAGTGTCATGTGGTTTTGTGAGACAGCCAGTAATCAGAGCTTTTTCACCACACTACCACACCACCCAGCATGCCCTTCTCAGAGCTAATGGGGGGGGGCACTTTATTCTCTTGCATATCCTTCAGCAGGATGCTCTCTCACCTATTCACAGCTTTCCCTTGGCACCAACCTTACATCCTTTTTGGCCTCATTGGGCTTTTCAGGGAACCCAGCTCTGAAACCCCTTCCATGGTTCCTCCACCAATTGGGAGGAGGTCGGAATTAAGCACCTCTGCATTGAGGGACAGGTTGGCATGTATGGGAATGTGCTGAGCAGGGTGTGGTGCTCACCTGTGTCTCCTGAATCCTCCCTGTGATCTCCAGAACCCTCTGGAGGTCCCCTTCATCAAGACAACCATGTTGTTTCACCAGCAATAGGCCACAAAGGGACGAGAAATAATGCCTGGCTTTGTTCATCAGCTAGTGGGTGGGGCATCTTCAAGTTTTATTGCACACACTTGTGGATGGTAATTAAAATGGCAGGATCCCAGTGTAAACCAAACGGCAGACTGCATTATTGCTTAGAGCCTTGGGGTGACGGGGGAGGGTTGTGATCCCTGGCGGTCCAGGTCAAGGCGCCCTTGGGCCTGCGGCAGATGCACGCTAGCAGGTCGTTCCAGGTGCTTCACTCCCAGTGAGGAGTTTTCCCATCTCCTTATCTTCTACTCTCTGGCCCTTTCCCCTCAATCTCTCCCTCCTCCCAAGTCACCATCTCTTTCCCACTGCCTCTCAGTCGCTGTCTTAATTCCCCTCTTCCTCTGTCTCTTTCTACTTTCTTCCCTCTCCCATTCCTTCCCCATGCTCCCCCCCCCCCCCCCCCCCCAACTGCACAGTCCATCCCCGTTTAGCTATGCTGAAACATACAGAAGCTGAAGTCTTGTCACACTGAGCTGCCAGTACACGGCCCTTTGCTGCGCAGTTTCAAAACAACACTGCCAGTGGCCCCCTCTCTCCGTTCCTCCCTTTCTTCCGTTTCTCTCATCTTCAGCAAAATCCCAAAAAAGTCTGTCAAACTGGGTCACGTTGCTTGCTGTGAAATATCGCCAGTAGATCGGTGCCATCAGTGGTTTATAGCCATAAAAAGTCTCTCATCCCAGAAGAACTCGCTGGAGTTCGCTTGTCAGAATCCAGCAACAATTTCTTTGCTTGTGATTGCAAGTGGCGGGATGCACCTTGTGTAGAACTGTTCCACTGCCTTAGCTTGAGGTGAATGAGCTGGTAAAGACGGTGACACTGTAACAGATAGAGACTAGTGGGACATGTAGATGAACTCTATTAAAGACTGGAGCCATAAGTTCCACTAAGAACCACTTGATTTGAAAATTATCCCTCTGGGTGTCTTGAAGTTCATTCTTTGTTTTAATGAAGCCTGACAGTAAGGCCATTTCATCAAGTTAAATTTCATCATATTTTACCTTGGCAATGAACACAAGTTGGTGTCTACTCTTCTTTTGTAGAGGAACCTCATAACTCCTAATTGCAGGGGGGGGGGGGGTGTATTGTCTGCTCCTGATGATGTATTTGTAACCTGTTTGAGCTATTTTGCACACAGTGCCTGACTCTGATTTTTGTGTTAAATCAGGTTTATAGTAGCTCTCTTGTATTTTAAGATGCTCCTCTCTCTCCCCTGCTTTTGCAGATGTGTCCCCAGTGCTGGCAGGCTTCCTGGGTGCGGGGGTCCTGGTGGTGTCCGTGACGGTGGCCGTCTTCCTGTGGACGTGCTGCCAGCGTCGCTACAGGCAGCTGACGGGCGCCTACAAGCTGGGCAGTGAGCCCGGCGACCCGCCGTACCGCTTCATACACATGCTGAAGGGTGTCAGCATTTACCCCGAGACACTCAGCGGCAGCAAGAAAATCGTGCGGGTGGCCCGGCGGCCTGGGTCACATGGGCGGGGCCCCTGGGATGGGGGGCGGGCCGGGCCGGCACTGTTGGTAGATGCAGCGGAGAACGGACTGCTCAGGGGGGCGGAGCGCGAATCCGCCGTTCCTCCCGAGGGTGGCAGCCCAGGATCAAGTGACACCAGTGGGTGCAGCAGCAACACCAGCAAGGCGGCCTCTCCGTTCAGCCCGGCAGAAGACCGCCCCCTGGGAACACTCAGCCTGGCTGTGGACTATAACTTCCCCAAGAAGGCCCTGGTGGTGACCATCGTGGGGGCACAAGGCCTGCCAGCGGTGGACGAGCAGTCGGGCAGCTCAGACCCCTACGTTAAGATGACCATCCTGCCCGAGAAGAAGCATCGCGTCAAGACCCGGGTGATGCGCAAGACCCTGGAGCCTGCCTTTGACGAGACGTTCACCTTCTACGGCGTGCCCTACAGCAGCCTGCCCGAACTGGTGCTGCACTTCCTGGTGCTCAGCTTCGATCGCTTCTCCCGCGACGACGTCATCGGTGAGGCAGTGGTGCCGCTGGCCGGCGTAGACCCCAGCACTGGACGGATCCTGATCACGCAGCAGATCTGCAAGAGGAGCATACAGGTGTGTGATGCTGTGTAACTTTCTGCGCTCATGTTTGACTTAATGCGTGTGAGTGCGAGACAGATAGAAAAAGCCCACATATTTAGTTGGATAAATATCTTATGATGTCATATTTACCCTGTTTAACCTTATTTACCATGTTTGCCTGTATCCTCATCCATCATTGTGAGCAATCTTCAATTTAAACACAAAAGGGGATTGATTCTCCGTAGGAGGGGGCATGTGATATGGTGTGTCACTCTCTGATGTCATGCACGTGACATCATACAGAGGTATCCTAGCAGCATCAGATTAAAATGTAGTGCTTTGAAACATAAAAGAGTATCAGTGATGAAAGGAAACAAGCGGGCTCAGGATGAAGCATGAGATTGCTGTCTTTGATGTGCGTGCACTGCCTGCCTGGATGGTTGTAAAGGACAAATGATGCATTCTGCATAATTTAACACGACAAAAATGGGAAGCCATATTGGGAACAGCCATCACTGGTAATGTTCTGGATTTGATGGCAGCAGCCAATGACACTCTGCAGTCCCAGAAATAATAATGGCAACAACAATAATAAAAATGATAATAATAATAAGAAGAATAGTTGTTGTTGCTGTAATTCAAAAGCTTGGCATTTGCGTCGATTCTTGCCCCGTTTCAACTGTACATGCAGGTCGACAAAAGTGGAGAGAACTAAAGACGATCAATAGAAACTGAGGACCCACACACCGTTACGGATAGTGGACAGTTTCCCGAGAGCCATTTTAGCCCTAAGGCTGTAATTCTGTGTTTTCGGGGGATGTTTACCTGTTTACTGTCTCTGCTGCCACAGGAGTGCAGGCATCACCACATTCACAGACATCAGCTTCCTCCACACCGTCTGTATCACCACATTGACAGCTTCCTCCACACCGTCTGTACCTAATAGCATATTTGTGTATTTTTATATTTATATGCACTGTGGACTATGTTTTGCTGGTACTGGGATCCTACTCGTTACTGGGACTGGTGAGCATGCTGGACAGAGAAGAGAGATGGAGAGAGAAAAAATAGAGGGGTCTTGGGAGATGTAAAACACGGGGCTATAAAAAGGTGACCGTCTACAGAAACGGGCGCAGTTCCGACCTCCATTAAAATTTTAATAGGAGTAGAGAGAGAGAGGCTTTCATTATTCAGACCAGAGTTTTTTTTAAACAGGCCATCAGAATTATGACAGTGATCTATACATCTATTTAATGTCTGAAAAATCCATTAGTTTCCATTAAATGAAATTTGTCTTGCAACATATAATGTTATTATCTGTTAATTATGTATAAACATATATTGTAATAAAGCAAATTCCTAACGCTCCTGGTATGTCAGAATCTAATAACATTCAATTTATTTCCATTTGTTTTTTTCTCAAATTAGTCTGTAGTATCAGTCACTACTTTGTTGCTAAACCAATTAACAAACAGAAAATTAATGTAAAAAGAGGACAATTTAAAACGAAAAAGGTTTATTACCTTTATATATTATTCCTTCCATCTGTGACGCGTGACATGAATGTCCATACTTTGTTTTGGTATCTTCTCATATAATATTCTTTCTCCAGTATTTGATAATATATGAAATATAC
This sequence comes from Paramormyrops kingsleyae, assembly GCF_048594095.1. Lineage (NCBI taxonomy): Eukaryota > Metazoa > Chordata > Actinopteri > Osteoglossiformes > Mormyridae > Paramormyrops > Paramormyrops kingsleyae. The sequence continues at coordinate 11,635,509 of NC_132819.1, forward strand.
AAGGGCATTATTTATGGCTAGAAATCAGAGTGTCTTCTGATTGCTGAAAAGTGTTAATGTCCAGCTGTTTCTGATGGAGAAACTGCAGAGATAAACCGTTTGTTTGCACAGGCAAAAGTAGGGGCCCCTGCAGCATGTCACCCTGGGAGACCAAGGCCTCCCACTCTCAGACCTTCTCCAAAGCTCACCCTGGCCTTCTAGTTGCTATGGAGACTCTCAACAGCAGCTCTGTAATCTGCAGAAAGAGAAAGCATGAGCGGGAAAAGGAGGAGGGCAGGGAGTCTGCAGAGCTGAGAAGGATATGGATAGAGTGCAGACTAATGCTGATGGAAAATCACAGCAGTCCTGCACCTGTGTTTGTTAATCTGTGAGAACATGGCCATATTGGTGAGCTTTGTGAGTCGTGATGACATACGTGTCTCTGTCATTGTGTGAGTGTGTGTGTGTGTGTGTGTGAATTAGGTTTATATTACATTGTGGGGATCAAATGTCCCCCACAATGTGATAAAAACCTGATAATTTGACGTTGTGAAGACCATTTTTCAGGTCCCCACAAAATCTGTGAATGCAATCAAAAAAATTAAAATGCTAAAAGTCTCGTATTTTATTTGGTTACTTATGGTTAAGGTTAGAGCTGGGTAGGGGTTAAGGTCGTCATGTCGGGATTAGAGTTTTCTCCATAGAAATGAATGGAGAGTCCCCACAAAGATATTATTACAAACCTGTGTGTGTGTGTGTGCACATGTGAGGGAATGTAATGGCATACATATGTTCTACCTTGCAGTGTGTGAGCCGTGGGGAGCTTTTGGTGTCTCTGTCCTACCAACCTGTCACTCACCGGCTGAGTGTTGCGGTGATGAAAGCCAAGCACCTGCCCAAGATGGACATCACCGGCCTGTCTGGCAGTGAGTACCATGCTAATGAATCTCACCATTCAGCTGTGGCGCGTTTGGGCAGTTTTCTTGAAGGTTATAGGATATTTTATGGAGACGAACAGAAGAGAATGTATTAAGGTTAACTCCCTGACCTTATGCTGCCACGTGATCATAGTTAAGTAGCTGTCATCTACTATTCGGTTCCCGTTTAGAGCATGTTTTTTTTTCAGGTTACACAGTAGATAGTTGTAACAATAAAATGCTCATCTCTCTATGACTCCTCCTCTCATCGAGTCCTTGTCCTTCTTCCATTTTCACCGTCCTAGACCCGTACGTGAAGGTCAATGTGTTTTACGGCCGAAAGCGCATCGCCAAAAAGAAGACACATGTGAAGAAGTGCACGCTCAACCCCGTCTTCAATGAGTCCTTCGTCTTCGACGTGCCCCCCGAGCTGCTGCACGATGTCTCTGTGGAGTTCCTGGTCTTGGACTTTGACCGCACCACCAAGAACGAGGTGGTGGGCCGGCTGGTGCTGGGCGCACACAGCTCTGGTTCCTCTGCTGCTGCCCAATGGCAGGAAGTCATCGAGAACCCCCGCAAGCAGGTCACCAAGTGGCAGACCCTGAGTGAGCACTAGCCCCCCCCACGCCCAGTGCTCAGTAGCTGAGAGGGGTAGGGGGCACAGAGCTCCCAAGTCATATTTCTCTCCTCTAGGGGCTTTGTACAGTGAACTCTCCGTGTCATTGATGATCATTAAGATAATGGGGGAAATTAAACTCCAAACAGACTCTTGGTAATTACGATCAGAGCTTCATCAGTCATGCTGAGTGAACGACAGACTGAACAGAAGTCGAAACAGCCTTGTAAATCAGTTCGATTGTACTGTATGGTACTATATGGGGGGAGACCCAGGGCAAGATGGAGACCTATTACCTAAACAATATGGGGGGGGGGGGGGGGGCTGTCAGTTGTTGAGAATTTGATTCTCCTTTCTCTGTTGCGTATTGGGAAGTGTATAGAGTCCATTCAGTTTATTGCATGCCCAAACAATGACGAGCTAAATGACAAAATAAAAGAAAATAAAAAACAGAAGCAGTTAGGGACACATATTATTGGACCTTGGAATGTATAATTACGCAATCCCTTGGTTTTTGCCCCACCTTGGTGGAAAGGGCAGCAACTTTGAAGGCTTGTGGTGTGGAGCACAGTTTGGAGAGGGTGGGGGCCCAGTTCTGTTCTCTGAAAATGTAGGTGAACTCCATTCGTAAACTCCAGTAGATGTATGGTCATTCCATGTTGAGACTTCCCCATGCATTACCACCATGACACATGATTCACACACGAAAAACATAAAACATGAAAAAGCTATATAAACAAACCATAGGAAAACTCTCTACATAATAGACAGCTTTGAATTATGGCAATAGTTTTATAAGTCTTATACATTTTCTTCTTAAGCATGACTATGGCTTGGATATGATGTGGAAGCACCGCTGGTAGATCTATAGAACATGTGTGACATGTCCAAAGTTCACAGTGGCACAGAAAGACCTGAAAGATGGACAACCGATTAAATCTAGAAGAGACACTCAGCAGGATGAAGGGGCAATTATGTCCTTGAATAATTTGCTTATACCCCAGTCTCATCTTTTACAGATATCTTCATTTTTGTATTTTATGCAGTTTCATACTATGAGCTGAAGCTCATGAAAAAATTATTTTCTTTTTTGCGCAATGTTTTTACAGTTGCATTTACAAATGTCCCGTTTCTTCACATTAAACATCTCAAGCTTTGTTTTGGAGAACGGCAGTCTCCAGGTCCCCATCTGAAGGCCGCCCTCTCCTTGCAGAGGAGATCATGTGACAGTGGACTGTGACGTGTGTCACACTGAGCATTTGCCTCGACGGGCATTGTAAAGCTGAATGCTAAAAGCATTTGCATAATTGGCGACTGAAAATGCTTCTGCTATAGCATTGCCCAGTCACCTTAATGCCTGGTCTTATATTTTTCATTCCTTCTTTGGAGAACAGTGCACCCCCCCCCCCCCCCCCATTCCCCCAACCTCATACATAATACCATCGTCCAGTGACGGCATCTTAACGAAGCCCGCGGCTCAGAACAGGGTCCCCTGTGTTTTCCTCGGACCCTTCCTATGAAGGCTTCTTTAGTGTGCCGTCTGCCGTTGCTCGTTATCTGTCGTTCGTTAGCGTTCACTGCTGTCGCATCACAGCGGAGGAATCCCAGTACCAGAGTTGCCTTGGAAAGTTGGGAACGATGAGGTGGTCTCTTCTTGGGCTGAGCGAGTCTCTCCTCCCTTCACTTAGTGTCAGTTTGAGCCGCTCACCTGTAAGTGTCCTTACAGAAAAAAACAATGTGTTAAAATATTAAATGCAAAACATATTCCATTTTGATATATGCCAAAATATTCAGGATATGCTAAAAATCTGTGCATACATTGTAAAATGTATTCCACAGTTTCTAATATTGCAAAATGCACGTTATTATGTATTAAATACTAAGGCAGGACGATAGATTTTGTAATATATGTTGCTTATTTTTACCATATATTAACATGTGTACATTATGGTCTCTCCCAGACTTCTTGTAAACTGGGCCATTGGTGGCATTCCTACTTTGGAGTACCATTTCAGCATGTTAAAAGTCCCTGCCCAGAGTGTGATACCAACATCACTGGTGCCCTGGTGGCCGTTACTCGATGACACAAACGCATAATTCTGGGGTTGTCGTATCAGAGGTCGTAAACTGTTGTGCCAGGGGCCTGCTGTCTGAAATCACGCTGTGGTTGTGCTTCGAAGGTGCATTGTTTGGACGTAGAGCCCAGGCTGTCGTAGGACAGAGCCCCTTGGGCACGGATGTAACTCCACATGGACCAGCCTCATATATAATACAGGGCTGGTGTATCACTGCCCTCCCCCTCATACTAGGGGACAGAAGTGGAGATTTTCTGCTGTCCAGACGTGGAAGGTTCAGGTTCAGAAAGTACAAATCTGGGCCAAGATTCTGTTTCAACTGACCAGTTGAGTATAAAGAGTTACATTCACGGAGAACTCAGAGTATTTGCAGTACTCTGGGTATTTGAAACAATATCTTGGTTTCGATTTGTACTTTCTGGGCATGAACTTTCCCCCTCTGGTGCTGTCCTTCATTTCCAGGTATGTTTTTGTTTTCGATGCTTCTGCAGGTGCTTCACTATCTGGTACATCATTATTGGCTTTTCTTATTGCTCCTGTGGGGAAAGGGGGAAACTGTACATAGTGAAAAACAATTTCCATTATAATTCCAAATGTGTGTATAAACTTGCTGATCTGCCAGTTTACTTATTCTGGCATCAGTGATGGAAGGAAATGGAACTTAACATAGTGGCGGGAACCTTATCTCCGTTCAGGGGTAAAATCTTCAGGGGACGTCCTGGGAAGGGGAGATGGGGGCAGGGAAAGGACGGAATTCAGGTGCCGGCAGTAAATTCTAAAATAGCATCTAAAAAGTGTAGAATGGGGAAATATCAGATGTTTATTTTGGAGGATCTGTCTCCTCCATCTTGTAAAGGCCACTTTCTGAGGCTGGTATGACACACAGATTCCGAAAGTTTGTTTCGATTCAGCTGAGCACCATGAAAGAACCACAGCTTTCCTCTGGGTAGTGTTCACTGCTCTCATGATCTGGGCTTTGCAGTCAGAAACTTGTGTAGCCAGTTGTTTGTGCCTTTAAATCGCAGATAAAATAATCCAGATTAGCACCTGGACTGGGGTCTCAAACAAGCACCTGCCCCTGCTTCAAACAGGGCTGCTTTTGTCATTTTTTCAGTCATTATTTCCATTTACTTGAACCACAGCAAGGGAAAATTAAGCAGCATCCTCCTACTGTATTTCTGCCACAGGATTACCAGTGACTGCAGGCAGATTCATTTTCAAAGTGCTGTGAGTAAAGGGTCATGCTGGAAGCATGACGACACCAGGCCGGGTATCAGACGCCACACAGTGACTCATGAGTGACACGGCAGGGACGGGATGCAAGGGAATAGAAAGGGTGTGAAGGTGCCAGTGATTAACATGGCTGCCTGGGGGTGGGGGGGTGCAAGCATAAGGAGAGCGGGGGTGTGTCACGAGGATTCTCCCATGCGGTCGAGTCAGTTTTATTCTGTCTTGCTCCTTCATCTGCTCGCCTGTTCCCTCCTTTCCTTCGTCTTCTCCACTCATTATTTTCATCTCCCTAATTTTTTCGTGCCTCCTTTTTATACTATTATACATCATCCATCTTCCCCAGCCGGCTGTGGGGAGGGCGTCCTTTTATGGAAGGTGCGCACATGTGTGTGCGTGTGGCCTCTGGCTGCAGGTGCAGCTGGTACAGTTAGGCGGGGGGGAATTGGCATTGTGGACACACTTGTGTTGGACAGATGGACAGGGGAAGCAGAAGTGGGGATTTTCAGCATGCAAGTTAAGTGGTGCTCTAATTTAGATCAGTGGGGGGGAGCTCTTACACAACATATTCACTATTAGTCACACCTTATTATACACAATTAGGACGCCCATTCAAAGTGATGTGTCCCATATGATAAAAAAAAATCTCAGTACATGTTGTATATTAGAAAACGCTAACATAGAAGTCACATTAAATCCCATACAGATCATGGTAAAAGCATACATAATGTTAAGCAGTGAGTTTGACGGTGATGGTTCTGTTCCATGTGGGATAGTTGTCTTCCTGTGTAGATGTATGCTCACACCAGATGTCATGCTGAAGAGGCTACATTTGCACTCAGAGTGTGCTGGGGGCTGCAGTTGTGATTCATCCTGTTTGCTCCAGGCACAAAACAGTCAGGATGTGTGCATGAGGCCTGAAACTACTAAGTTCCAACTTATGTGTGGTTCACTATGAGCTTCTCTTCTCTACCCCCCGAATGTCTTTCTGGGCAGTGCAGAGAGCACACTATTGACAGGGTGGGGGGTGTGATGTTTAGTGTGGCCCCTCCCCTTACGCTTTGCTGCTTCGCCCCTTATATTTGCTGCAGTTTGGCAGTGGACTGTTTTGATAGTGACCTGTTGGCAGAAAGACCTCCCCTGCACGCAGACTTCCCCTGCAATGGCACCGGACTTCGTAAATGTATTTTTTTGGGTGCCTCGCCCTGATTGCTATCCCAGCACCCCCCCACCCTATGCCAACTTGCCCACCCCCTTCAATGTTTGGTCTCTTGTATTGAGTTGGGGTAAAATACAAAAAAAGAAAAGCATTAATTGTAATAACCACAATGACGTCGAAATGCCAGTAATGGTTTAAGGTAAATGACTTTTTATGTGGGGAAATGCAAATAAAACAGTAACATTGAACTGTGTTTAAAACTACATAATGCCATAAGTCTATGCTAAATATATCACACTGATGCTAACTTGTATGTTGAATTTAACACACAATGAACGTGCAAATAAAAACTGATACACCATTTCTGTGCAACTCATTGACTGTTGACCCCCTGCCCTCTGCCAGATCTCATTTCCCCTCCAGCACACCCACAGTGCGCCAATTCCGGCCAGCCTCGGTTTTGCAGCTGCCAGCATCTTTGAGCGTTTGTGATGATACATAATTCCACAGTCAGATGGAGTGACAAACATGCTGGATGCCGAGGCACCCGGAAGACGGTTTGGCCTGTGGGAGGACAGTGTGGGAGAGAAAACAAGCAACAACATGCAACATTATTTATTGACAAACATATTAGAGCTTCACAGGGATGATATCTATCCCCATTCCCATATATCCTCACGAACATCTGAAATGAAACAAAAATTGTCCCCACCATATCCCAGCATGTACCAAAACCATCCCCACTAAGTCCCCATGTGCACCAAAACCACCCCCGCCATGTCCCCACATGCACCAAAACCTGTGGTATTACCACTTTCCCCATTCCCGTAGATTACTGCGGATACCTGTGGTATTACCGCTTTCCCCATTCCCGTAGATTACTGCGGATACCTGTGGTATTACCGCTTTCCCCATTCCCGTAGATTACTGCGGATACCTGTGGTATTACCGCTTTCCCCATTCCCGTAGATTACTGCGGATACCTGTGGTATTACCGCTTTCCCCATTCCCGTAGATTACTGCGGATACCTGTGGTATTACCGCTTTCCCTATTCCTGTGCAGCTCTCTGATGCATGTAATGGGGAAAGTCATAACAAAACTATGAAATTATTCAAATGTCATGCAATCAAAGGCACCAGTATTCCTTTTGGATTTTGGGTTGAAGGGCACCCAAGAGTTATGCAAGTTTGATAATAAAGAGCTCACTGATTTATGAGGTACTTCTTCGCTGCCGGATTTGCTTATCATGCAAATATATGGCAAATTCAATATACACAGTGTAATATAAGCTAAATGTTTACATTCATGTACCCTGCAGGACGAGTGACATCTATCAAAGTAGCTTCTGCATTGAAATGCTGCACAGCCATTTGAATATCTAGTGCAAGCATAAGAATGGCGTTAAAACCATAAGCAGGGCATTTTCTCTAAGCCTACATCTAATGGGATTCCAAACTGAAAAATGGCTTTGAATACTCACACGCAGGTGAATACATTTACACTCACACAGAACATTTAAATGTCACCGGCCAAATTTTAGTAGAACGCTGTTGAGAGCCAAAGACTACAAGAAAGTAATATGGTAATTATGCAAATGAGCAGGTAAAGCCCTAGAGAGGTGTTTATGTGAAGTCAGTGAGGAAACGCATAATAACAGATTTTGCATTCAAGTGATGCATAGCTAATAGAAAACCAGAAGAACAGGTTGCCTGTCCTATAATTAGACTTATGACTGAGAAAAATACTCCTAATTTATACAACATATCAAAATAACTGTTTCTTATTCCAAAGCAAGATAAACTGTTTAGGAGGATCAGTCAATTTTGAAATTGAATTTAGAGATTTTTCTAATGTTTTTTGTTGACCATCATTGATTAATAAAGTAATTGTTTCCTAAGTGGTATATTAAATAGCAGATGAATTGGTTAGGTTAGATTAGTATAAAGCCATGCACTGCACAGACACCTAGCCCAAGGGGTCTTTGCTGCTGAATATTTGTCATTTTGTCCACGTTTCTTGAGCCTGATCACAGCCAGGCTGCTTCCTGTGGCTGCGCGTCATCAGAACATCACCAAATGTCAACATCTGTGCCTCGGCAGGCCTTGGTTTCATAACCATTACCTGGTGTCGGGATTTGATTGCATAATGGTTTAATAAATCCTGCCCATATGATGAGTCGTCACGCTGGTAGCCTTCTTCTGGTCTCGTGCTAGTCATCTCACTTCATATGATGTGTGCCCTCTCAACCTACAATCAAATGGCCAAAGGCTACTTCTCAGAAGTTGTCACTGTTGCCCTGCACCTCAGTAGCCCTTTGTTCTGAGTGCATGGCTACAGAGGGGCCCATCAAATGCTAAAGGCCAAATGCTAATTTATGCAAACATCAGCTCTAATGCTCCTTTTGCATGCCTGTGGTGCTATTAAAGATGGTTTCCTTCAGTGGATTTGTGCATCTGTAAATATTTCGAACCAAAGGAGATTTGGCCCATTTGCAGTGAAAAAGCAAAACTCAGATGGGCTTCAAAATTTCCACAGCTGTGATTCTGAGCTGGTTGCCTCGATTGTTTCTTCTACAGCCTGTTACTCTATAGGTCCTGCTGTGCTGTGTGTTTTTACCAAAGTATCTTTGTCAGCTTCAGTTATATGATGCATGGGGTCACACTAAGGTGTAATATAGTGTACGTTGGTCATAGTGCAAATGAGAAATTATAAATACAATATAAATACAGAGACATACAGTACATCCAGAAAGTATCTTTTTTAAAGGTTTCAGCCTTATGCTTATGTTTGTCTTATAGATTTATACTCAATACCACATAATGACAAAGCGAAAACAAAATTTTGGAAATTTTGGCAAATTTTATTTTATATATTTATCTTAAAAACTGAAACATCACATTGATATAATTATTCAGAGTGTTAGAGGATTTGCCTGAACAGCTCAGAGACAGAATTGTGTGGAGCCACAGATTGAGGGAAAGCTACAAAAATTTTGCAGTATTGAACGTTCCCAAGATCACAGTGGTCTGCATAATTTTCAAACAATACAAGTTTTCAACAAACAAGATCCTTTTTAGAGTTGACTGACTGGTCAAACTGAGCAGGCCAAGGAGTAGAGCATTGGAAAGAGATGACCAAGATCCCAATGGTCACACTGGCTAAGCTCCAGAGATATTGTGCGAACATGGGAGAAACTTCCAGAAGGGCAATCATCACTGCAACACTCCACCAAGTGTTCAGTAAAAGCCTCCATTAAAATACACATGAAAGCCAGTGGTGGGTACTGCTAACCAGAAAGTTAGCTTCGATAACTGCTAATCCACTAACTCCAAAGTTTAATTTGATAACACAGAACCAATAAACCACTAAAAATTTAGCGGAAGACAACAACTAATGGCTAATTTGTATTATATGAATTTAGTTTTGGTTTGGTTTTTGCCTCTGAAACCCTTAAAAACGTAAAGAACTAAAATTTTTACCCGTTTAACACTGAAGTTCCATCATTGAATCTCTGGAGAGTTACATGTCATTATATTTATCATTCTCTTGCACAGGTGGATGGCAAACTACGCACAAGACACCGGAACAGGCGTGAGGAATTATTTTAATTTACAGAAATAATCAGAGTGAGTGTGAAGAAACAAACAAAACAGGAAGGGGGGGAAAAGGTAAACGAATATGGGCAGGAAGATGGTGAAGTTGCCAAGTAACAGCAGAGAATGCAGGTGCAAGTGGGTGTTAGCATCGGTTTGTGAGCGATGAGAGGAAGAGAGCAACACATACATAATGACTGTGTTATATGAGAAACAGGTGGTTTGAATCAACACAATGCTCATCACTCTCAGGATGGCTAAGCCCCTCCCCTAACTTACATATAATGCTTTTGTTTGATAAGTCAAACCATTTGTTAAAAAAAAAATAAAAATCTGATATGAGCATTAGGACATTCTGTACTTATGGGGCTTAAACCTCTGGTTGTTTTTAGCCTCTTTTCACAGGTCAAAACCAGTAGAAGAATATCACCATGACAACTGAGAAGACTCCTAGCATCATTGGCCCATGACGTCGCTATGCCCACCATCAGCGAGAGAGCAGGTGGAATGTGAGCGTACTGCCGCATGACTTCAGCTCTACCCAGCTGCCGTCTGCAGCTTCACGTACCACATGACACGTGCCAGTGTCACTGCATGTGTATGATCTGCTCTTTTAGAAAAACTAGATGCACCAAAACCTTCGGTTTATTATTGTGAGAGCAATGCAATAATGTACAGAACCACATGATCAACACACTTGACAGGAAACCGTGGGTGTAAATGGGACCAATTTCCCTTTCAGAGGATCAGCAAAAAACAGAAATAAATGTAAAAATAAGTCACCAGTGTCCTGATAGAAGAAATATGAAACCAAACATAAGATATTTGGGAGGCAAAGTGGGTGCCAAAATCGACCAGTAGTGGTTATGAGTTTTGTGAACTGGGATATGAAGAATGGAATACTCTAAAACATAAAGGGGGGGGGGAGATAGATCAACACCTACCTGACTGCAAAGATGCCCCCATCCCAACAACAATCCTTTTCAGCTTTGCTGGACTGGAATTAAGATAAAAATAGAATTAGGTGTCTGTGCTTCCTTTTCTTATTCCATTAAGTTCCATTAAGAATGTCCTTCAAAATCACCTGTAGATCCAGGTCTCCATGAACACTGAGGTGACCAACCAGCACATGTGAGAAAGATAAAAAGGCGTCCTACATTATATCAGAAGAGCCAAAGAGCCAAGCTATTTTCTTACCCTAATCCCCCCATTTTCAAATTTCAAATTTATCTTATGTTTCAGTTCAGTTTCGATCACTGCAATGGCTTTGTCAGTTTCAGTTCAGTTTTTATTTCATGGGCACATTTCCATTTTGTTTTTATATATTTTAGTCTTAATAATTCTACTTGAGGCACAATTTAGGGGTTAATACTTAAAATGTATTGGACGACATGCAATGCAAAAGTTTGCCATGCACCACCCCTTCTCCATGCGCTCATGCAGCCGCTGCTGGTCCCATCTTCACGCAGCACCAGCAGATGAGTTTCCTGTCCCGAAGCCTGTGGTCCCAATATATGGGGAAAACCTAAGATCATGTGTTGCGGTGCAGCGGGGGGAATTGAGTCACCTCAAAAGGCTCCCAAACTGCCACTTTACAGCCACCATGGAGTCTTCCAGGCTGGAGTAAGCTACCAGAGCAGTGCTGAGGAGGACCCACTCCAGTAGCGCCACAGGGATTGCTTATGGCTTCCCACTTCTTGCACCAATGTAGCACTCGGCAGCGCTAGGCAGGAATGAGATGGAGCAGGTGGAACAGACGGAAGTAGAAACATGGTGTGGAAGGAAAAAATGCTCTTTTATTTATGTCTTTAAAAAGACATTTGGACATTCACACCTCTGTCTTTCTTGCTGGCTTAGTCACAGGCTGAGCGCCTCACACCTTTCCCAGCTCACCGTCAACTCATGCCAGGGCACTTATCATGGTGGCGCTCACCGCATGGAATGATGGGAAGGGGTCAGGTTACCCAATCCTGTAGCAGCTACAATATCATGTTGCCATGTGGATCAATTAACCTTGTCAGTGTGGGCACCCTGATTGTAGTTTGTGAGCTAGGCAGGCTACCACTCAAAAGTATGAGATGGGGAGGGGGGTCGGGCTGGCTTGACCTCAGGTCACTCCACTGGAAGTTTGAGGAGGGGGGAGCAGGGGAATCTATCAAATACTTCTAACTTTGTATAGTTCCAAATTTCTTAATAAGAATGACGAAGTGTCTAATGGTGTTTTTTTTTCTTGTCACATCAATCATGATTGGGAAGGCAGGCATCATCAAAGATAACCAATCAGAGAAATACACCATTTCCGAATCAGGCAAACTCCCCTCCATCTCAATCAAACTCTCCCACACAAAACAGCTGTTCTCATTCCCATATTCCACCATTCTCTCTTACATTAACTATCCTTTTGTTACTACCACATGATTATTTCCATTCACACAGTGGCTTTGGAAGGAGTTTGACATTGGAGGAGACCAGATTTGTGAGGGGGGAAGGTGCAACACTCAGTATGTGAGGTAAGAAGGATTTTAAAATAATTAAGATTTCATCATTTAAATAAGCTTTTGAAAACAGCTCCTCCATATCCACCATATTGGAATTAGTGTTTGTTTCTGCGTTAGGGTGGAGTGGTGGCTCTGAGGCTAGGGATCTGTGCCAGCAATCAGTAGGTTGCTGGTTCAAATCCCATGAATGCCAGGAGTGATCCAACTCCATTGGGCCCTTGAGCAAGGCCCTTAACCTCCAATTGCTTTGTTCTGGGTATGATGTTAATCTATACCCAGGCCTATAAAGAGGTCCTCCAACTTTCAGGGAAAATTTGGGGTTTGGTGCAGGATTGGCACCCCAACTGCTGGGGGGGAAACACACACTGTGTCATGCCCCGATCGTCTGCTCCTCTCATGTGCCACGCCCCCTCGTTAACCTCATGTGGAATCCCAGTGTGTTACAGCTGTTTCTGATTGTTGTCATTAGTTCATTGTATTTAGTCCGCGTTTCCGTTTGTTTCCCTAGTCCGGTCATTGACGTTGTGACGTTGTTTCGTTGCGTGCTGCCATTAAAACCCTTGTTCCTGATCCCTGGAATCCTGCCCTGTTTATCTGTGCTCCGGGCGCATACACGTTCCATAACACACTGTTTCATATGCAAGTATCTAAGGGTGTCCTCTCCCTCAAATAAGCCAAATGCAGTGCGCTTTATCCACACTTAAGCAAAAACCACATGGAAGTGGTCTTCCAACGAAGGTTCATTTTAAGTGTGCAAAGCTGTATAACAAACGTTTGCATAGGTTTTTTGCATGTTGAGCTGCAAAATTAGAAACCAAAATTGTATACAATTATACTAAACCGATATGTAATGTTTGCAGTATTCAGTTGCAAAGTTGTGCAACTGCCAGGCTAGAGTCAAGGAAGAACATTCATTCTGCCTCATCTCCATGTCTCAGGGCTGGGTCAGGACAGAGAACTTTGTCTGCATCACAGGAAATGTTCTCCCTTGCTGGGCGATGCAGGAAGAATCATCTGTGTGACCCATTTGTAGCTTGGTGACTGTTATGCTTACATGTGGAGTGTCATCCAAAACTTAATTCAAAAACGGAATCATTTCCATCCTTTCCTCCAGAACACGCTTTGCTCACAGGGACAGTTTTCTCTTGAATCCTTAAAATCTTGTCAGAAACAAGATGCTGCTGTTTTTACCTTGAATTGATTTAACTGATTCATTTGTGAAAAAAATATCAGCCAAGTAGGCAAGCTGAGTCAAGAACCTCACATCTACATAATTGTTTGCCAGTGGGGATTTTTCTCTGTTAGAAAGCAGTGTACTTCATTTCTCAGCTCAAACAAGCCACTGAAGACCCTTGATAACCATCTCATCTCACTGCGATACAGCAGCTGAACATGTGCTGAATCCCTACTCTTGCATAATGCAAAATCGCATGGAATTCACGTCATTCTTCTTTATGGAGTTTACTGTTTTGTTGCAGCTCAACATGCAAAAGACCACATCCACAGTAAACGTTTCTCTACATGCCAATAACAGTTTTGACTGGTAGTGCTTTAAATTTTTTGCTATAGTGTTTATGTACCGAATAGGTCGATGCGTGATCTGAAAGCAGTGTTTGCTTTTGAGAAAAATAATATAGGTTTCAGAAGATTTTTTGATTTTGCAAGAAAAGTCAGTTTTGAGTGAAGCTTAAATGTTAGGGTTTGTACTTAGTGTTTTGAGAAGAGCACATTTTAGGAACTGCATTTTAGCAATTCAGAAAAACTGTAATAATTACTGTAGGATGCAGTGCAGGTGTGTTTGTTACCTTTATATTTGACAAATTTCTTTATGGGTCTTCAGTCCTGCTTCTAGGAGCCTGTTGTGAATTGTCCCAACAGTGCACTTCACACCACTTAATGGTGCACTTTTGATTGTCACTTGTGGTCAATCTCTGATTTATGAGGCACTGCCGGATAAGTTGACGGTCATCTCTGGTATTAGAAAGTTGTTTCTGCCCTCTACCTGGCTGGTTTCTGGTCATTGCCACAATTTGCCAGTGCCTCCTGCTACACCATGTTCTTGTGTACTGCTGTCTTAGAAAATTTAAGCCTGGAAGCAGCCAGCCTCACAATGTAGCCTTCTGCCAGCAGAACCAGGATTGAACCAGGATTAAAAAATTTGGAGTAATCTCACACTGCCCTGTGTTTTCCACTTTAAGTACAGTGAAAACCCTCCCCCTGTCACTGCAATTTGAATATTGAACAGTGGTTCTGGGGAAACATTATTTCCATGCCCTTGTTTACCTCTATATGGATGGTATGAAATAAAAGCCCCTTGACGTGACCTGACTGAGGCCTGAGGTGTGCAACTTATCCTGCATTCACATATGTGTCCACAAGAGGGCACAGTAATGCTGTCTGTACTTAGATCTAAGACGTGAACGTAAACTGATGAAATGTACAGAATGGGGAATTACAGAAGCACAAAGTGAGATGTAGGAATAAATGATAAATAAATATTAAAGAGTACTGGTAACAATGCAATAAAACTGCCAGTGAATAATAAATCAAAAAATTAAATAAATCAAAAAATTAATTTTGCCTTGTATGTGTATATATATATTTTTTTAAATCCTATACCTGCAGGTCATAATGTTTTCAATTATTCCAGCAGACCAAATAACACATTTTTTCAAATATTCTCAAATTTTGCTAATACTTAGCAAAATGCCACCATTATCAGAGTTTCAGGTCCCTGAAAACATTTTAAAAGAGCAAGTGTTACGTGGTGACAGTGGTGTCCCTAATGTAATATCTGATAATATAGTTAATATATTCTTCCAGAGAGAAGAATTGTGGCCATCCACTGTCGGACTGGCTGAATTATGGTGGTGAAGGAAGCAGACTGGACCCACTAGCAGGACACAGGAATTCTGAAGCAGATCAGATCACAGGGTGAAGAATTTCTGGTTATAAAAGCTTCTGCAGAATATAGCTGTTTCCCTGATGGGAGACCTGATATAAGGATTTCTTCTATGCAAATGCGCTTGTTGTCATATGCTACGGACTGCTGTGAATCCCTGTTTTCCTCAAAGTTGACGGTGCAAAACATAAACAGCGTACCTTTTAAACAACGACAAAATCGCAGATAGTTCAGGTAGGTTTCAGGAACCGAGAACAAGCCCCGAATGTGCTATGCGTGATGAAGGTGTAAGTGGTTTGATCGGAAGCAGATAGGAACACTGTTTGTCTTTGGTTGAATCCTCATGATTTAAATCCAAGGCACCAGGACATTGCACAACTGCCTTGCTTGAGCAATGAGTTTCTGTGATACATATGAAGCATATGCAGACTCCATAGCTTCACAAGGCTACCCACCCATTTATACACAGCAAATATGTTTGAAATATTAGCTACGCCCGCAGCCTCTTTGAATCAAAATTAAGCTAACTGGCAGTATGCACCAGCCCATCTTGGAGATCAGCCGGAATGGGGGTTGGGCTGTGGTTGACTTAAGAGTAGACCATAGGATAGCAACAGTATCACATCTGCTTGGCCATTCTGCACATGCACAAGTTGTATCTTGCTTTTTCCCCACCCAAAGCCTGGTTGTTCGGGTTTCTGCAAGTGACCCTCTTGAAGTGTTTTTTGGATGATCTCCATCTTCAAAAGAGAAAACACATTAGAAAGATGTGCTGTCATGGGCAGAGGACTCCTAAGCTTGTCTCAAAGCAGCATGGGTGAAGAGGGTGAGTTCATGTAAATAACAGACAGTGCACTTCAACAACACACTCAGTTGAGGTGGTTCAGGCATCTATCTAGGTTGCTTCCTAGAGGTACTTCAGGCATGTCCAACTGTGATACATATGAAGAGCTCATGTGGGAGGAGTTTTATAATCCTTTCCATTGTTTCAACTGAGCTCTCTTGTCGGGGCCATGTTTCCTGTCAATCAGTCAGGTGCAACAGCTCGTTAAGGTCTGCAAGCACTCTCTTTTAACTGCAGACTAATTTCCATAATTAGTCTAGTGCTGGTATTTGTTTCAGAAATGCTAATTACAGGGTGATTCCATAATTTGATTTTTTCCTCAACATTGAGTGATTCCATAATTTCTTCCTCTACTTGATCTGACAAAAGATGCGTGATTAATTGCAACAATGTTATTTTTTTGGAGTTATGTTTTACAAAGCCAGAATGTTCAGCTGTTTGGTAAAATAGTTTTGTGTCATATCTGGGATTTGTTTTCTGGACTACAAAGTAAAACAACTGACTGAACATCCTCCAAGAGTAGTGATTCTGTTTGATTAATCATGATCACATAGCATCAGTTAAACTTGAGGATTTTCATTTCAGGACAGTTTGTCGGTACAATAAGTGTATACAGAAGCTGAAGCAGAGTGACACATTGTAGAGTGTTACAGGTGTTAAGGGTGCATTTCTGTACAAGTACTCTGACAAGGTCAACAAGCCAAAAACAATTACCAAACCAGATCTTACCAAAAATTAATTGGATTGAAATGGCCATGAAAATTGGTCCTTGTTGCATCTTGCTTTGAATATGAACCGTCATGGGAAATTTTAATGGATTTAAATGAAATTGTTGAGATTGTTATGTCACACAGTTTCTCAGAAGAACTTTGTGTTGCTTGTCTTTCAAATTTGCTGATCATTGCTCACTATTTACTGACACTTTGGCCGTCTTTTATGTCTGAAGGCCAAAGCACCACTTCATCAAAGAAAAACCTACACCTCAAGATGTTCTGGGCCTTTTAGAGGAAATGAGAAAATTATCTTTGCTGAATTTTAACTTTAATCTGAATGTTGCAGCATTTTACATTATACTAGAACAATGCACCAGTTAACTAACCACTCCTAGAGTGGTTGCTTGAATAAAATTAAAAGCTGCGGTGTATGTGGAAGCTGAAATTCTCTAAGTAATTACCTGTTCCTTCATGAAAAGTGCAGGCCATCTTTCAAAAACATCTGCCACCACTGAAAATCTAAGTGCCCCATTGTCCTTTATGGTTCTCAAGTCTTGCTGTACCTTTTTTTCTGTTTCTTTCACCGGTAAAACTCTTAAAGTTTCACTGTGATTGCTTGGGAACTTTGGGATTCCTATGTACGGTCCAAAGCGGGATCGAGGCACGTGGAGAGGGACTGGGTGAGCAAGAAAGGACAGGCCTATCTGGCCTTTAAACAAGATTTGTGAAATGTTTCAATACTGAGCTCCTGTTGCACGTATCTCCCCTCAAAAGGAAAAACATCCATATCTAATCTGTATCACTTGTTAAGGTGAGACTGATTCCATTGTCCCCTGATTTTGGGAATCTCGCCCACATTTTCTGTGCTCTGCACCTGGACACTGAGGCATGTTGGGGATGGATGGGGGGTGGAGGGGGGGGGGCATTACCGCTGCTGGTGTGAGGGTGGTGGCCGGCGGTGTGTGGGTGGATTCAGTGCTAACGTAAGCAGGACTTTGTTGCCCCCTGTGGGTGTTTATGCGTACGTGGGTCTGGCTGTTTTTGTCATGGGTTTGGCTTATCGCTATAAACAGGACAGCAAACCAGCCACATGCAGCTCATCCTAAATCTACTTTACCTTTAACTGATCTGCTTTGGCATATGGGGGCCGTCGTTTTTAATATTACTAACTTTATGAAGCGTACCCATGGGCAAGGAATAAGATATGTTCTACGCTTTCATCCAAAATGTTCTGTCTCTCCACTGTCTGCAGGGTGCCCGCGTGCAGCTCCGGTCACACGTCTGTCTTAGCCTAGGTGCCTGGTGTCACGTACCACCACCCCCCCCCCCACACTGTGACACAGTGGCTGCATCACTACAGAGGATCTCGCTACAGGTTCTGGGCTTCAGCTGTGCAGCTACACGTCTCTCCAGAGAGGTTCAATAAAACCATTAATGTTAGAGGACATTTACCCCCCCCCCATCATATGTGGGCCGACACTTATCTACAGTACCAGTAAAATGTTTGGATAGACCTAACCAAGGCAAGGTTTATTTGTACTATTCTATACATTTTATAATAATTATAGACATCAAAGCTATAAAATAATATATATGGAATTAGGCACTGGCCAAAAATAATGATAATTGAATAATACATATAACAA
Source organism: Paramormyrops kingsleyae (assembly GCF_048594095.1). Taxonomy (NCBI): domain Eukaryota; kingdom Metazoa; phylum Chordata; class Actinopteri; order Osteoglossiformes; family Mormyridae; genus Paramormyrops; species Paramormyrops kingsleyae. The sequence goes on from NC_132819.1 coordinate 11,653,679, forward strand.
CAAATAAATAATTAAAGAATAATTTGTTGGGGGGGGGGGGGGGTAGTGCTGTGGGTTGAGATTCAGAAGGTCGTTGGTTCAAATCCCTGGGTCAGCAGAGTGATCCCTCTATTGGTGTGTCCAAACTTTTGACTTGTGACGTATGTGTAAAGGCTGGCTATCAGCCACATGCCAGCAGAACTCGGAGATGTCGCTGGAGTCACACAATGACATTCCCAGCTGTCAGTTTGTAATGCCAGTGACCGTCCTGGAGAAGCAGGGCCTTGGCAGATTTTATATATGTAAAAACATTCAAGACTATAGGCTGCACTAACTAGGAGTCCCACCTCATCTCCTCACCTGTTTGCCAATCGAAGTAGTTTTGTTTTCTTTGCTTTTATTTTGCTCCGGAAGCTATGCATCCCACACCCCAGCTCTGAGAAAAACTGCAGATTAAAGGATAGACTAAACAAGCAAAGCAGGGATAACTTAAATACCGGGTAAAAATAGCGCAGGTACTGGCCGCAGTCGGAACCTCTCGGGAAGGCTCCAGGACCACCTGGAACTTTCCGTTTTCAATCAGAGCATGCAGGATGCGGCCCAGGGGTCAGGCCCTAGGTGGGGCAGAAGAACAGGGAACACTACAGTACCAATATATAAATGCATGGAGCCGTGAGACATGCACACTAATGCACTACGGGTATATCATGCTGCGCATATGCACATGTGACCCCTGGCTATGCTACTCACAAACAAAGAAGCATGACGAGCCCCATCGATCACACCCTTGACACACTGGCATTTGGTGGGATCTGGTTTCAGCCCCCCCCCCCCCCCACCTTCAATGGACTCATGTACTAACAGGAGTGATGGGAGAAATAACTCAGCCAGTCTCCGGCCTACTTGACATATTGGTGGCCCTAAATCAGCCACAAGACAGTGGCCTCTGAATTTTGTATGCCATCAACTAAGACGGGACACAACAGGAACCCCAAGGCATATGTGAGACTCAGAGATAAGGGGCTTGGGAGACTGAGAGCTGAGATGGAGAGATAGAGGCTGTGACTAACTCTAGAGAAGAGGAGGTAACTATGCTGGTGTTAAGCCATGTAGCCAGACAGCTGAATGCTCTCAGACAGAAAATTTTGTTTGTTTGCGAAAAGTACCCGGAAAGTCTGTCCCAACCACGCCCGTCCCTGTTGCTCTCTCTGGCACGGGTACGTACACGACAGTGTGTTTGCAGCTTGGGGCTTGCAGTGGGAAGGCCCGCCGTTTCACTGTGACGCTCCATGTGTTGCTGTCTTTTCGTGATGTGCAGAGGTAGCACAAGAGGATGACTAAACCTCCGCTTCGTTCCCCTGAGCACAAGTATCTTTCTGCTGGTGTCAGCACTTTGCAGTAGAAAATCAGCTATTAAATAACATAACCGCACTGGTAAGTCCTCAGCAGTATCTCCCCATCTCACCAGGGTCAAATGAAAGGGACGACATCACCTGCTTGCACCTGATTGGTCAAAGCACCAAGCAGCCCAGAGCATAATGTACTGATAACATATTTGTAAATCAATTTAACAGTCCAGCCTTCTATCATTTGGGCCTGGGTACGTATTCCATTAGTATGAAAATTCACTAGGAAGGACATATATGCTTTATCTTACATTTTATTTTCAAATAATTATGGCCACTTGGAATATCTGTTAATGTTCCCCCGGCTGTATAGTGTGATTTTGATTTAATTTGAGATTTTTATGCGGTGTGATTGTTAGTGCATACATGCCATCCTGGGGGTCGCTTGCTTTCTGCCCTGTGCAGGCTGGGATATGCCCCCAGATTTAATGTTCCTGTAGTGGGTAAGTGGTAAGGAAAATGAATAGATAGTACATGCATGGATTATGTAGAGTGCTATAAGAGATTGTGTTTCATTTCTTCCCCGCCACTTGCCTAATAGAATTACCTCTGCTTCACACTGCTTTTTCACATGGATTGGTTTATGAGGTGTAGAGTTAACTGGACAGCTCACATTGGGTAACTATGGTAAATGGAAACAATATGAAACCCAGATCGCTGCACTAACACATTTGCCCCTGGATGGCAATTTATTCTCATTTTGTGCTTCTTGTGCCTCAGCCTCCCGCTCTCCTGTTAATGTAATTACTCTGTTAGCGGGTCAGATATCCAGAGCTCATTAGCGGGCTTTAAATAAAACCTGAAATAGCTATGTTATGTTCACATTGTCACATTTTCTCCCTGAGCACTTTCATAATTTATGCCTCAATATGCTTACTTTTCAACAAATTCTTTGCGTAATTATACCCAAGTCTTCTGTGTGATACTGTAGCTAAAAGTGAGCTAAACTCTTCGGGGGTGCGTTTCCCGAAAGCTTTGTAGCAGTAAGCACTTTGTCATCTCATACTAAGATCATTCGTCATTAGCAAGTGATTCCAAAAAATGCTTCGTAACAAAAATAGTACATAATCTTGTTCTTAAATTAACAGGTGAATAATAATGACAGACTTCACTTGGTCTCGAGACCAATTTTTTGTGGTCTTTGGTCTTGTCTTGGTCTCGACTCTATTTGGTCTCGGTCTTGTCTTGGTCTCGACTCTATTTGGTCTCGGTCTTGTCTTGGTCTCGGACATAGCGGTCTCGATGGGATGGGGAAAAAAAGAGAAAACTGCACATCCTCATAGAACAGTATCATTATTTATTACGCGCCTCAATTCAAATGCAACCAGTCAGATGCATCCATTTCAAAAACGTTACATTTTGTACATTTTCTCCACGGACACTGCCAGTGCTTCACAGTCCACAAACATCATACACATCGTATCATACATCGGCAAAAAAATGTCCGAAAATGTCCGCGAAGTCTATAGCATAGTTATAATTCAAATAAATTAGGTATTTTACATTGATTAGAAAGCACGGTCTTGGAGGTGCAAGTCAATCTGGAGGCTCATTCTCTTCAATTCAAAGCAAAGGATCATTACATAGCTGTATTCATAGCTTACCCGAGGCCTCTGTCCCTGGTATAAGAGACTTAATATAAACATCTTTCTGGTACATCCCATCTCTTTCCCTTGACGAGGTCTGATAAAATGGTTATAGGAGAGGATTGCTGAGAATATTATTTTCCATCAGGTCTCGTAACTATGACAAATCTGGGAGATTTTAAATGAGAGACATATGGACATACGGACAATATAATTGAAAAGATAACATGAATTTGATTTAACGAGTAATGACACTTTACAGCAATGCCTTTTTTCTCTACAGTTGATCTGGGTAATGTGATGTCGATTCTAGCCCTAGTCTGTTTTCGGTCTTGGTCTTGGTCTCGACCAGTCTTGGTCTTGGTCTCGCCTTAGTGTGTCTTGGTCTTGGTCTTGGACTTGGTCTTGGTCTTGGTACCCTCAAGTCTCGGCAGTGTCTTGGTCTTGATACCCTCCGGTCTCGGCAATGTCTTGGTCTCGGTTTAGGCGGTCTTGACTACAACACTACCTCATACACAGTGAATGAACCGCAACAGTAATATACACAAGAAGCATTGCTTCTGGATACATAGATTATAAAACATGTGAGAACAAAAGAATTGTAAAGGGTAAGGAATATGGTGTGGCCATTAAGGATGCTGGATCAACTTGTTGATGCACTTGTAGCCAACCACAAAGAGATTTAAGCAAGTTAACGTACTATCTAATGTTAACATTTGTATTTGTGACGGTGCTACGGTTCACAGACACCCACCGTTCCATCACCTGCCCTGAATGCTAGTCTCCAAGGAACAGATTCAGATGTGCATAATGCTTTGATTCCTCTGTAAACAGGACGTGGGTCACTAGACCACAGATGGTGTGTCACCTACTCACAGATTAGTCTAACAAAGCTCCCCCGAGAGCAGAGAAAGATGGTCATCTTGCTGGAGAGGCAAGACGTTCCATGCGGCCTCAAACTGGGACCCAAATGCTACCATGCAGCAGGCGATGCCTCAGCCCCACACCAGCCCCGACTCCCAACAGGTCTAACCCTATTAGCTCTCTGACGGTTTAGACTCGTCCGGGGATGAGGCTCCCGAAGGCTTTCCCCCATCCCCTTCATGGTGCGTACAGCCTTCCTGTGGGCAGCTGCAGCAGAGCTACTCCTGCGGAGAGCAGAGAAGTATCGTGCCTGTTTATTTCGAGCTGTTTTACAGTAGCTGGAGTGCCAATCCTGCCACCAACCCCCAAAATTTTCCACGCAAGTTGGAGGACCTGCTTGCAGGGCCAGATGCAGGTCAAAGTCATACCCAATTTCAACAAAGCTAAAAAATATCACTGAAGTTGTTCTATATGCTATCTGTCTTGCTAGCTATTAGTTTGGTAGCTGACACTAGCACTTTGACTAGCTTAGCTAGAGTGACATTAGCGGCACTAGCACTTGGGTGGGGGGTTCCACTGTTGGCAATGACCATCAGGAATCCCCTACAGGGGCCCTCCTCCCCTGGTCTGTCTGTGCTCTCTGTCAGCACTGGTGAGGGGTGATTTTAGCTCCACCGCTGATCCCACTGCTAGTATGAGGCTGTGTCCACGCTGCTACGTTTTCATTTTATAACACAGACATTAGTCTCTGTTTGCACATTTCTTCCACACTACCCCAGAGATTTCAGCCCCCAAAACAGTGCTCTGACCATCGTTATACCCTGTATTGCCTAATTGCTCATCTGGTCACCCTACACAGAAGTAAACAGCATTCCAACATGGCATTTCTTTCTGCTTTTCCTGTTACTGACCTATGGGTATGACTGCTGCATATTTGCACAAAAAACAATTTACCGATCACTGTCGAAGCTCACATGTCCAATGTAGGTTAATAGTTTCAGTGTGTATGGAAATACTTTTGTGAATGACGTGAAAATGACTGTGTGGATGGCAATTGTTTTTAAATGAAAACGTATGCACTGTGGATGTAGCCTGAGTCAATTGGAGAGTGATTTTAAGGTGAGTCATTTTCCAGTGCTGCACTGCAACACAGGATCTTGCAGTTCCCCCACCTGCCAAATCCCACCCGTGAAACCAGTAAGACCAATAAGCACATTCTTTATTCTTCATTATGAATTTGCGTTATTGAAACCATTTTGCTGCACATGCTAAATGAACTTGTAGTCCTATAGCAGACAAAATCATTTTATCATATGGATCAGTTACTTTTTTGAGTTATGTTTAGTTCAGAAACTGCACCCTAAACAATTCGTCTTAATTTAAATGATGAAATCTTCCTTATTTAAAAATCTTTCACAGTGTGACTATTGCACCCCAGCTAATGGGGCAAATTCAGCCCCCCCCCCCCCCCCCCAATGTCAAACTCCTTTTGACGTCAGTAACTACAGTACTTTAAGTTTGTTTGTTAAATGTTGGATAAACTACGGCTTCAGGAAACTCTCTCAAAACCCATTGTTTACCTACGTTGTTTTCTAACTTGTTCATTATTCACCAAGATACTTCCTTATCGGGAAACGCACCCCAGATCGGGAGCAACATTTTACAACCTGTGCAAAGTTATTTCTCAACTTAAATGATTATGTAAATGAAAGTGATCAGATGAAAAGAATAGGCATTGTGTGTTTAAATATGAATGATTCAAACTAAAAAAACTTTTGAACTTGTGAGGCACAGAATAACGTTCCAAAAGCAGTACAAATGAGTCACAATTTCATATAACTCTTAGAATCTCATTGTGAATAGAATCTGGGTCACAGTGACGTGACAGAAATAAAAATAACAGTCAGTTTTATCTTGTTGTTAGTCTGCCTGTCACCACATTGTTAGAATCATTGCTACTTTTGTCCTCATCTGCAAGGCAGTGCATGAAAAATCAACCCTTTGCTCTGACATCATCCCTTGTCTCACCCCCAGCATAAATGAGGATGACCGGCCTGTAATGCTGGGTGCCATAGACTCTCCATCACTAGGCTGAACAAAGTTGGAAAAGCCCAGCAATGAATTTAATGGCATTAATACTATTTTTATGGAAATTCAAAACAACTCTAACCCTTAAACCATATCATATTTATCCACCTTCTGCTGTGACAGACATCAGAACTCACACTTACAGTTATACTGACTCTAGTAGGCTTCTATACATCAAAACAGAGATTGAACAACTTATTTATGATTTTGATTATAGGCTTGCCAGTTACTTATTTCAAAGAAATTTGATCGAAATACTGCACAAATAATGTACAAAACACAAAATAACTGCATTCAGAGGTTGTTTGAAATTAGAGAGAGCAAGTATGAACTCAGGGAAAAAGGAATGTTTAAAAACAAAATGTTTAAAAATAAGATGGTAAACAAATATAAACCTAAACATTATTGTGAGGGAAACATTGGAAACTTTTATTCTTGATTTTATGTTTAAAATAATAGTGAAAAGGTTACCTATTAGACAATGTTATGTAGAAAAGGTAGGTGGGGTGGGCAATCTTATCCAGAAAGGGCCACAACTCCCTAATTAGATTACTAATTAGAGGAATGATTGGCTGAAGAGTCCTCACACCTGGGTTTGAACAGCTGACCTACAGGTTATCCCAAAAACCTGCACACACACTGGCTCTTTACGGATAAGATTGCCCACTTTGGGCAAAACCTTCATCCTACACCTTTTCGGTCAATATGTATTAAGTATATGTATGTATGTGTGTGTGTACGTGGTCGAAATAAAATTTTTAATTCAAATTCAATTCAAAATTCATGTTATTGGATTCTATTATTTTTTTTAGATTGCAGTAGGAGCTTGAACACTTTCAGCTGCACAATGGAAGAATGACAGAGATTCCTGGAACATATTCAGTGAAATGCAGTTAAATAAAGTAAAGGCAGGTTTTACACATAGGATCAATATTGACCAGATAAGCACAGCACTTATTGTCTTAGACATCTTGCACTGTGTCTTCTGTAAAATCTTGTTCTCTTGTTTGTATTCCTATTTTTTGTGCACAGTGACCTGTGAAGTGTTTCCCTGTATGTCTTGTAATTTTGTCCAGCACTTCATATTTGACACTGGATCACAAACAATTCTGGTGCATTTGCGCATACTGGCAATAAAGTGAGTACTGATGCTGATTCTGATCAATGTGAAATGTCCCTCATGTTCTGAGTCACGTTTATTGATGAGGCCAAATGGAGAGTTTTGGGCAACTAAACGATGCAGGCGGCAGAGTATGGGAAGCCTGGTGTGGGTCTGAGCTGTAAGTGCTGCTTTTCCTGAGAGCTGGGGAGTACCTAGAAATAGAAGTACCTAGAAATAGAAGTACCTAGAAATACCTAGAAATAGAAGTACCTAGAAATTCTGGACCCCCTGACCAAATTTTATACATAATTTTACCTTTTCAAGGACCCCTGTCAAGTGCTCCCCCCCCTGAATCTGTCAGGGTATCCATGCCCCCCAATGTCCCTGGAGGAGAGCCCATGAAGTGTTTGGCATGGAGGTGAATAAGCTGGAGATGCAGCATTGTACAGTATGGAGGTAATCCATCAATGGTTTATCACACATTCCCAGTTTGCCTCTTTGTTCTGCTTTTCCAAATCCTGAAGAGACACTTTATTTGGTAACGCTTTGCATTAATTGCATCTTCATAAGGCATTCATAGAACATACAGTGCATCTAACATTCAGCTCTAATATACATTAATAACAAACATTATATGATAATAACAAACATTATAATCTTATAATTGTAAAATGTTTGTTATTAATGCATATTGCAGCTATTAAGACATGATAGGATGTTAAGGTAAACTGACATGTTGCTTATGAATGTTCTATGAATGCATTATTAAGGCATTACGAAGGTACAGTTAATGTAAATTGTTACCCTTTATTCAGCCTAGAGGTGGAGAATCTATGACCCACACCATTACAGGCAGGTCATCCTGCTCCAGGGATGCCGCAAAAATGGCCTGACCCTGTACTTAGACCCCAAGCATTGCTCTCATCCTTATATATGCATATCTCGAAGAAGAACAAATGGGTTATGCAGGAAAAAACATTCCAATGTACTTGTTCCTCTGCAAATAAAGCATCGTTTCCCATCTAACTTGAAGCATGTGATGACATCAGTGCTGAGGGGTGCTTAGTGCACTGTAAATGATTTTTCATGGGGATGAAAAATGTGATGATGAAAATTTGAGGTCACATGCAGACTAACAACAAGCTAAAGGTGAAGGTGTTATACTGTCACACCAATTTGCATGATTGTTATTTATTCTGTCATATTGCTGTGACCCAATTTCTATAAAATCATGATTAATTTGTGCTGCTTTTTAGAATGTGGATCTGAGTCTGATGAAGCAGCTTAAAAGTCCATTTTAATGTTTTCATTTACTGTGCATGATATTTGAGATCATTTTAACACAGGCTGGAAATTTTGCTCCTGTCCAGAACAGTTTAGTAGACTGGCGGTTACAGACTGACACAAAAGACAATGAGTTAAAGCATTTCTCAAAATCAGTTCATATTCACCAAAAGGATTGTGCTTTGCTTTAGGAGACACACACCAAATGTGAATTTGCTGTTGCGGGCTTTATAATATGCCCAGCAAGCCTATATCTCTCACGCTTACCCTGGGGTCAGATTAACCCCAAAGGAACGTCAGGCTTTTCTCATAGTAACATAATTACTGTAGAAGCATGTAATGTTTTTTTAAATGGCCAAGAACATCCCTAGGATGAACATATACCTTCAGGACAAGACAATTCCATTACCAGATCACAGAGACATGTGCATTCATTTGTTTTAGTTTTTGCAGTTATTTTACATTTTCTCAGATTATGTCAGCACAGTAATGCTTATATTAACTCACAGTCCAAATCTTAGCTGTACTTTTTCATTTAGAGAGTCACTCTTCATGAGGGAGGGTATAGAACCCAACAGGTGTGTTGGCATGGGATGAATGCCCCCTTGTAATGATGAAGTGTGACAATGGGGGGGGGGTGGCTTTGCCACGGGTGGAATGCTGTGCGGGGGAGGGGAGGGATATGCTGGCCCCCAGGAATGACAGGAATGGCCGTCCCCTAGGTGAGGCCAGGTGACACTTTCCGGGTCTACATATTTACTCTTTCTATGTGTTTACTCTTTTGCTTTGGAATGTAGGGCTGGGCCATCCCTGCTCACACTCACGCTATTGGAGGGGCGGTCGGTTAATAGTTAGCTACACCATCCCTAGGTGCCCTCAACACACACAAACAAGCACTCTGGGGGTGCATTGGGCATAATAACCAAATCCACATCTTGCACTTTATTTCCTTCTCTGCGGAACCAGACAAAAAATACTGTTATTCTGATCATTTCCATCAGTGCATCTGTCAATGCATCAGGCTTCCTGGAAGAATTCCAGTTAATTAGAGTCAAGGCTTATTAAAATGTACAGAGGTGAGGTGAATTATTACAACAAATAGAAACCTTTTTGATCCTTGCAGTTCTATGGCCTTATCAGCAACAGACAAAGCTGAAAGAGAGCATGTAAATACTGGTGGCATCATTATTTTTCTTAGTGGGATATAGGTTGAAGTTTGTTCATTTTCAGAATTACTGGGGCAGCAAGTCTGTAGGCTTTGCAAGGAAGCGCGGGGCATGAGGTATTGGACAGTGTGGATGAGGCGTCACAACAAGGCCAATATAAAGTAATTGATTTGCCTAAACTGAATATCTAAATTGACAGGAAGCCAGAACATTTGGAAGGAACCAATAATAACATGGAGAAAATGTCAGTCCACGATGGTACCCACTGAATCACCGGTCAGAATAAAGCACACGTTGAAAATGCACACGTTAGAGATTATCTCTGTATAGCCACCTTGATGAGGACCAAGATTGGTCTCCCTCTGGTTGATGAGGGTCAGTCCCGTTACATTGCACCCGGCACATCCTCAGCTCTTCACCTGTGTCATGTCACCCCCACAGGGTCAGCTCTTGGAATGTCACTGATATCCAGACAAAAATTGGACAAAAAAGTGACATACTGGACTTGCTTATGCAGATGTCTTTTCTGACATTTGGTTTTACATTGAGCCTGACAATGCGTTATTTTTTTTGGGAGGTTGGAAGCACATTTTTGAGTGTCTGTGAATATGTATTTACAGAAGCATTGATAGGTATATGTATATGTATTTCTGTTTTTGTGTGTCTTGTGTGTTTTGTATGCCTCTATAGGTGTATTTTTCTGCATGAGTCTGTATATGTGTCCATTGGTAGGTTCTGTGTATATAAGTCTAACTGGATTTTTAGGTGCTTGTATGTATACGGGTGTGTATGTATATGTACGTTTGTCCATTTGCAGGTGCATGTGCATTTTTGAGTGAGAAAAGGGAAACATATTATAACTTGTACAACATTCTTGGGGGGCCAGTCATCCACCAGCAGAAGGTGAGAACAGCAAGGGCAACATTCCTGTTATTTCGATAGGTTCAATGATTAGCCAGCAAACGACCTCCCAGGAACTCTGCAGGGGACCAGAATATTTATGGAGAACACTGGGGGGTGGGGGGGGGGGGTTCAAAGGGGTTACCAAGGATCTTTTTATTAACAAGCTACCTTCTCAAGCTTTGGCCATGAGCTCATGCTTTTTAAAAGCACCAGATGAGTCAGTGAGGGTAAAAAAAGAACGTTTTCCCTACTTTGTCATGAAAGGTTATATTCCAATAGGATTTTATGAACTTAACAGGAATGTACAAGAATACTAAACATATTAATTGATTTACTTCTTTGAAGACATCAGCCCTGAACTTTGGGGTCCCACATGATGAATTTTGCTGGCCTAACTGGAAAATTTCTAGTATGCCAGATGGCCAGTACAGCTCTGGTCTAAGGTCGGCTTTTTGGCGGCTGGGCAGGGTGCATTAAAGCTTGTTTAGCTTTAGTTATAGTTTAATCCTGTTAAACACATAAACTACCAATGCAAAGTCCCAACCTTACCAGCCTCATTCATAGAACATGCCATCTCCGAAAACAGACCCCCCAGAACAAAGGTATAAATTTGGGTATAGGTGGAAGGCAGTACCCTGTGTGTTTAGGGGTTGATTTGGTCCAAACCTACAGCCCTGCCACAGAGACTGCAGTGTCAGGAGAGCACAGTATGAATTAGAGAGCAGTGGTCATTGTTGACACACCATGGCACACAACAACGAAATGTGTCCTCTGCATCTAACCCATATGTGACACTGCAACATAGCAGCTAATTCAGCGCCCGGGGAGCAGTGCTTGGGGGCAGTGCCTTGGTGGTCGGGGATTCAAACCAGCAATCTTTCAACTACAAGTGCACTTCCCTAACCATTAAGTCACCACTGCACACATGTAGGCCTACTAGTTTATCTGAAATGCTGGCCTCTAACCTGGCCTGGCCTCAACCACTACTAAGGCTCATAGTATAATGAAGTTGGCCAAAGGAGGAGAGCAAAGGAAAACATAGACACACACACACACACACACCACAAAAGTACGTCATCAACTATGAGCAGAAATTTTTAGCTGTGACTGTGTTGGCTCAACCGTAAAAGAAGCAAACCAGGCCTCACATAAGGTACTGCAAATTGATAAAACAATGTAATGTGTTCGAAGCATTATTTTTGAATTAATACTACAAATAAAGATTGCATTGTTTTTGTTTTCAATAATTGCTAATTCAGGAGGTACCCTTCCATTCTGTGATTGGCTCCAGGCTACTACTACCCCGTACTGGATACATTTTTAGGGAATATGGATAGAAGAATTGTTCATATTGTAACTTTCTATGTTAATTCTACACAAATACAGGCATTTTTTTTTTTGTTACAAAAATACTATTCAATTCATTGTAATGAATAAATAAATAATCGAAAAAGAATTAAAAATCCAGTCGTTTCATTTAGCAAAGCAAGATTCTGAAACTGAAGTAAAAATAAGTAAAACAGAAAATATTATATAGTATCATCCGCAAAAAAATTAGAAATTACTTCTCAGCCCTAGGGCCATGCTTCTTTTAAAAGGTGTACTTCATTGAAATTGCTTCAGCAAAGTAACATTTAGTTTCAGCTGCATCAAACTGCATTCCATGGGAATCGATTACAGTGCCCCAGGCCTCCTGTTCAATACACTGTTTACTGTAGAGTGATTTAAGGGAACTGGAAGAATATGTCTGGCAGGAGCAAGAGCATGAACATCCTATGAAGCCAATACCGTACTGTGCACAACTCCTAGACTGTCAAAGGAATTTATGTTAAAACTATGATTCTATGTCTGTCAACGTGTAAGCTTAGCCATTTAAAAACCGCTGCAAAAGTTGCTCCAGTATTTACACTTACCATTTAATATACCCATGTATTTGTTCAATTTCCACTAGCAGAGGTGTCAAACTGCAGTCCTGGGGGGCCGCAGCCCTGTGTAGCTTAGTTCTTTCCCTGTTCCACCACAAATTATTCAGCTGAACAGCTATGTGGTAATTAGCACAAGAAGTTGGTGTGTGAGTGAATGATGTGTGAGTGATGGTGTATGAGTGAATGGTGTGTGAGTGAATGGTATGTGAGTGAATGGTGTATGAGTGAATGGTGTATGAGTGAATGGTGTGTGAGTGAATGATGTGTGAGTGATGGTGTATGAGTGAATGGTGTGTGAGTGATGGTGTATGAGTGAATGGTGTGTGAGTGAATGGTGTATGAGTGAATGGTATGCGAGTGTGCTCTGCCATTGGTTAGCACCTGATGCGGGATTATTCCCTGCCTTGCGCTCATAGCCTGAGTAGACCCTGCATAGGACAAGCAGTATAGAAGATGAATGAATGAATGAAGTGAGCTGGAGTGACATTTAGGGAATACATTTGGAGTGGCAGCCTCTGGGAAGTGTTATGGGAACCTAAGTTGTGTTCTTCTAGCCATCCATCAAGATATTAGTAACTTTTTGGAGAAAAGAAGAAATTTGTTGATTTTATTATTGCTTATTTCAGTATATTCTAATGCTGAATGGTGTTTTCGGAGCAAACATACACTTACCCTTGCCAGGAAATACCTCAAGGACTGGGAGCCCAGCAACAATATTAGCCACCTCTTTACAGATGAGCAGATTGTTTAGATTTTATTATTCTTTGACATGTTTTAAAGAATAATGATGAGCTCATTTTTATTGATCTTTTAAAAAAAAATAATATAAGCCAGGCTTCAGTAAAGACACAGATGGCATGAAGACCACCGCTGCTAGGGGTGTAACCCTAACTGTAACCGAGTCAGTCTATCAAGAATAATTTTGATAGACCATTTGCTGTGGGATTCAGAGATGGGACCTTGGTTTAGGGTTAATTTCTCTCCATTTCATTATGCCAGTAGGGCCATGGTGACCCAGGAGTTATTCAGTTTAAATTCATTAATCATCTTGATCAGTGGTCGTCAACCAGCTGATCACAATCTTTCAACTGGTTGATCTTTCTGGCATTCCTAGTTGCTTGCAACAATCAGAGCATCATCTTCACACTGTTGCAGCAATTAACATGTTTAATTGCTGCATTGTTTTACTAACCTTATTAACACACAGAGGTAGTGATGGAAAGGACACCAGGGGGTCAAAACCTAATCACGACTGAAACTTTGGGGGCGACCGAGACCCAGTCAGGACCAAGATAAGTCCAAGTCAAGTCCATTTTTGACAGCATGGTTTTAATTGTGCTTAATTCAAATTTTATTATTTATACAAGACAGTCTCAAGCAATGTTAAATACCAAACGCTATATCACTGCTAACCTTATCTAATTTATATTGCCTGTTTATTTGAAATGTAAAACAACATTACTAGCATACCAGTCCCATAATATAGGGAACAGGTGCCAACTCTATTCAGAACAGAAGAGTTTTCTCCCTATTTAATTTTGTTTTAAACCCATCAGGACAGAAATGATTTGTATGTCTGAGTATAAGTAAAACTAGTCGGCCTGGTGTTGCATTCTGTGACCGTCTTTTAAAAAGTAAATGAAATGAATCGGTGTACAATGAAGGTGAATAATATATATATTATTATTTTTATGAATTGTTTCTTTATTAATGCGTATATTATGGGAGGAGTAGAAGAAAGTGTATCACTGTGGTAGAAAATCTTTGGTCTTGCGTCTCGCTCTAAAATTATGAGTCTGTACCATAGACACTGTAATCCAAGATCGATTCAAGACCAAGTAGAAATACTTTCAGATCTGAGACAAGACTGAAGTGAAAACGTGGTGTCAAGAGCCAGACTGGGCTTGAGTACTAATACACTACCTAGGTGTTGCATTAGTACATGTGGTCACTGACGCATTGACGGCTAGGAAGCCACAGGCAGTGTGTGTGTTTCATTTATGCTGCATTCCGTTTACCTTGGAGGTCAGAAGTTGGAGCTGGGAATGATGTCACGCCTGAGTTAACCGTGTTCCAGTACAAGTCGGAAAGCCATTTAGCAATATAGGGACCTGTTTCAAAAAGCCGGATTTCTTGCTCAGTCGGACAACTTGTTGGATGTAAGGTACCCAAGTTTAAATGCTCTTTCTCTTCGTTCACTCACAATTAGCCCAGACCTCCTTAAATCCGACCAGTTATACGGCTCAGCAAGAAACCCTGCTATCTGAAACAGGCCCCAGTTCTAGTCAGGTTCATTATTAGCCATTGTTAGCAATATCAGTTGATAATAATGCATTACGCTGTATTTTGCACATACAAACATCATAGCCACATGTCCATAGATAGCGGCCGGACGGTACTGTGTGTATCACTGTTTTAATGAAACAAAAATAAGACATGCATTCTAATAAACAGTATATAACTATGCCCGCAGCCATCTTGAATTCTGAGGTCAGTGTCGCAAAGGTACCTGTGACTTTCCGAGTCAAAATTCTGACGTCAGTTCTGATTTAAATTTCCAAGTAGGAGCTTGGGATTTCCGACTTCTCAGTTCAAGTCGAATGCAGCATTATTTAAAGGCTTGGATGATGAGCGCCGCACTGCAGAATGGATGTGAAAGAATTCAAAATGTAACCTCCTGTCACCACCCCAACCTCCAGCCCTTCCACTTTTACTGTCCCCAGATTTTATTTATTTTTAGAGGTAGTCCGCACTACAAAAAAAAAAAGTTGTGGAGACCCCTGATCTAGACACATGATTTTGTTTATATAACATAGCAATTTACAGGTTGTATATTTCATGGGCAAACATGTATTATTGTCTCCTGAATATGACCAATCACTCATGTAACAGAAAATAATTGACAGGTGTCAGGTAATCTACCGTAACTCCCTATGTTCAGTGCATTAACAATTTAATGTTTCACATATGGG
This sequence comes from Paramormyrops kingsleyae, assembly GCF_048594095.1. Taxonomy (NCBI): domain Eukaryota; kingdom Metazoa; phylum Chordata; class Actinopteri; order Osteoglossiformes; family Mormyridae; genus Paramormyrops; species Paramormyrops kingsleyae. Next base: position 11,668,954 of record NC_132819.1, read on the forward strand.
TATAGATGAAATTTGGAACTTTGAAAGAATTTTACATAGATAGGAATAAGTCTGTGTAGTTTTCTCTCCAGAGCGACTGGTCGTGCTAGGAAGGCCTTATTACTCGATGAGACTTTGTATCTCATTTGTATATTTAAAATTCACACCAACAAAAGTTTCCAAAATTAGTTATTTGGTAATATAAATTAGCTGACATCTGACATTGTGAGAAATCTGTGTATCAATGTTTCAGTATGATACAAATTATTTTTGACAATATTGGCATAAAAGACATTATAGGTTACTACTGCCACAAAATTTGTATAGCAGTCTCCTTATTGTAGACATGGCCACAGACTCATAAACGATGAGTATCTGAAGGCCCCTCAATTGACTTTAGTATCTACTGTGCATTCCTTGTACAACTATGGCAGGTGCTATAACTTACAGGATATCAGAGAATTTAGAGTTTGGGTACCTATTCAAAAGTCAAGGAAATGGGTGGAAAGGGTCAGTTTCTTTTATGCTATAGCCTCCAGGTTCTCCATACATTCAACAGAATGTTTGTTCCAATAGTGTGCCAAAATATAGATTTTAAACGCAACTCATGCCTTCACATTATCTACTGAATGTCCTATAGTGAAAATGTTTAGTGTCACATACATCAAGAGCAGGGATTTGAGACTTAAATTAGGTTTTATTTTAAAAATACATTTGATAATTTAGTTCAGTAATATGTACACATACAAAATTATGGTACACAAACAAGTATTAAGGCACAAAACCCAGCTACCAAGTCTGTGCTCTAGATGGAATGTAGCATCTAGAACAGCCTACTATTCTCATTTATGGCTTTTATGAGGACCCACACACACATTAATGTATTCAACACATTTTTAGAGACACTGAAAATTCAGTCCACTTGTGTGCAGTACTGAATTTTCAGTCCAAAATTATATATACCCTGTCTAATGACAAACACTACACAGTAGTTACGTTACAAAATGCTGCCTGTACAACAATGGAAATAAGGCTACAACTGAAACAGGTTAAAGGCAGAATTAAAGTGAAGTACAAGTAGGACAGATCCTGTTGCATCCACTAAGACGATGTTGCCTGGGAATACTACATAATATTACCAAGTCATCAAGCTTCTTAATGAAGAGATAACTGCAGCTTAACGAGATTATGCCGGAGATAGTGGTGAATCATTTATCAGCCTGGCATAAAATGTAAAATGAACTCACTGGATCTGAAAACCCAGGATTCCACTCACATGTCATATGAACTGATAAAAGATGTGCTCAACAGATAAAACTCGCAGCCTTATAGCTAATAAAACTTGCATTAAGTCGAAATCCTAAAAAAAAAATCATTCAGTTCTTCTCCGTCCAAAGACAGCAGACACAGTCCTGACGATGCCCTTGATCCCATGCGTCTCCTTTTTAATGGCGCGCGCCTCGCGGATCAGATCCAGCAGTTCGTGGAAGACCAGCAGAGCGCCGTGGTACGTCTCGGCGGCGGAGATCTCAAAAAAGCCACACCCCAAGGAAAGGGCGAGCAGTCTACCCTCTTCGCTGGAAACCGTGCGCCGATGCTGCAGGTCGCGCTTGTTGCCGACGATTATTACAGGCACGCTCCCTGGTATCTTACTCTTGCAGTGCCTGATGTGTTGCAGCTGCTGGCGCACCACATTGAAGCTTGAACGATCACAAATGCTGTAGACCAAAATGAAACCATCCGCCCATTGGAGCTGCTTCTCGGTGATGCGTCCAGATGCCCCCGGGCTCTGAATCAGAGAAGGTTACTGTTGTGATCAGGTTATTGATACACTAACATGCAAGCAATGAATAAGAATTTACGGCCAAGTGTAGAATACAAGTGTTAATTAGCCCACTAAACACCGGGAAACGTGTTTAATAATTCAATGTTTATTTTTCCACAACTGAAAAAAAAATATTCCAAAGAATCCACACCTTACCCGAGCATATATCGAATCCCAGATATTGAAAGAAATGTCCCGGCCATCAATTCTGTCACTATGATAGTAGATCCAATCTGAGGATTGCGAAAGAACAACACTGAACTTAGTGTCAACAGTACTTAAAGTGACTGATTCCAACTTAACCATTTGAAATACTTACCTATATCGCCATATTCACCGATGAACCTTCTGGTGATAAATCGCACCGTTAGCGCTGAAAACAGGAGAACTCAGATTATATTTTCATTAAGGCCTGGAAGTTATCTTAACTTTGGATAACGTTAGCAATAAATGCACGTCACTACACGTCAACTCTGGTTTTATTATGGAAATGATGGTGCGAGGACAAAAGAACGCCATCTGCGTTTCAAAAAGTAGCTCAACAACTTAATTCATACACAAAAATAATGAATAGTAAGAGGCGTCTGTACTTACCAGTTTTCCCAACATTTTCTGCTCCAACTAATAAAATGTTGACGTCCACTTTTTGTTGGCTTGTGTCCATTACTTTCCCGTTATAGTGAGAACGGCAATTAACCTCAGCAAACATTTGCAGCTCACCGTTGCTACACATAGTTCACTCTAGATGGAGTGGCTGACTCGCAGTGGCTTATTTATAGAGGATGGGCGGACTTTGCTTCGGGGGAAGCTCAGGTGATCCAACTGGATGAATTACATTTTATAAAGTAAATAACACGCCAGTTTAACTTTAAGGCAGAGTCTCTTCAGTGAGACTGAATGGCCGAGACTTCTTTCATAATGGGTAATAAATGAACGGTACACGCCAGATTATTGTAACTTCATAAAGCACAACAGCGACTTGAAGTAGCACTCAAGTTTCAACATTTTTTAAACGATTATACCTTTTATACGCTGTTTAAAGAAGCGATAGGAATTATACCCTATAAAATAAACAATATATTTTCCCCTGAACCTTTTGAATAACATTGTAAGTATGTTACAGGTCGAACTACTGTACATAATTACAAAGAATTTTATGCCAACTTATAAGCAATTGGTCTGGCACGAAATCATTCCTAAATAAAAGGGACTGTTTGAACGAATTAGCGCCCTCCTGTGTTTAAATACCTAATAACAGGGAAATATATATATATATTCGTGTACTAGCCCGTTATTTTACGAACACTTGTTTATGACCCTCTAAAATCTATTTTGTTCCATCTGAATAATGTTAAATTGTACATTTTATATCTGGCGGCAAATAACCATGGGATTTAAATAGTACTGTTAAATGCATGGTTGAGTCCATAGTGATTCATTTTAAACACATTTTCGCGTTAACGTTTAGCATCTGTAGTCAGATCTGTTACACTGCATGAATCTGCACATGGGTACGTATAACTGACTCTGTATTGTTTGAATGCTTGGGCAAATTGTGTTATATACTCAGCATAGCCATTTCAGAGAACTGGATTCTTTGCTTTGAAAAGTAATTGATGCATGATATTCTGCCAAAGAAATTAATGGCATCGATCTCTTTTTTCAGTGAAACAATGTCTAATAGAGTCATAGGTAGTGGTGACAAATACTCTCATTCCCGGCCAGGATTAATGTCCATGGATGTCACGTCATCTGCCAAATGCAGATCCTACTTGTCATTAGTCCAGAATCCCATTCCAGGATGTAAATGACAAAAAAGCAACACTTTGGACAGGATGCCAGTGCATAGCAAAAAGTATGACTGTGTGATCATAACGATGAAATGAGTGACTGTATAAAACTGACCCAGCACTTAGTGTTTTTTATTCTTTTCTCCCAAGTGTTCTAAAGGTGATTAACCTACTGAAATAATGTGGATAGTGAGTACGATACATAAACTATATAATATCCAAATCCTGTTTTAAAATATGAAATCAAACATTAAAATACATACCACTTTTATTGTAAAAATGTACTAAAGTAAAACAATAAAACATGGAAATGTCAGTTTACAGGAAATGTGGTAAATACTTTTCCCGTCAGTCAACTGTTGCAGCCATCCTTATGGCGTTTCGTGGGTGGCTCACACGGATTCTGCTTTAGGAACTCTCTCATCCTCTTCAGTGTCTCGCTGTATCTTGGGCTTGCCGCTTCTACCCATTTCTTAGCCTCTGGCTTCTTTCGGAATGCATACTTTGGAAAGTCGTCCATGCTCTTCCCAAAAACTTTGAAAAGGGTCTTCTCAAAACAGCTCTGCAGCTTGGCGATTTTGCTGGATTCCTGATAGGCAGAGTTGCAGTAAGGTATAGGTGAGGTAATCACCTTCATGCACCACAAACAAAACAAGAAAACAGGAGGAGAAGCCGATAAGGGCCCGAATGATCATACCTTTGAACTTTTTAGGATGCCAAACAGGAGCCGGACATCAGTCACAAACTGAGAGGGTGTGCGGTAAGGAGGTTTCAGTTCCCATGACAGACGGCCTTGTATGCTCATGATGCTGATGCTACGCGAGTAGCTAGATGTTGACTGAAATTGAAAAGAAGACACAAAATCCAGTTAATCACCCAGATCAGTGTACAGACAAACCATTCGACAATGGATGCTCTGCCGAGGCAAACCACACATCAAAAATTTCGCACCTCTCCTGGCTGGTACAGGGCCGAGCTGTATGTCTCACACAACAGCATAAGCAGCACATGTTCACATCTCTGCCAATGGGGGGGGGAGACAAGAGAGGAGAAAGGTGAGCCAATCATAACAAGCTTCCTAGTTAACCTACTGCTATACAGAACTTCTCTGCTTAGATATACATAAATACTCTATAGACACACACACAACACACACAGTGTCGTCTAAGTCTCTAATCTCCACTACTGAGCAAAATGACTGGACACATCCTGTTAAAAAGCTTGGTGGGAGAGGGCATTCATGAATGGGAGTCTGCTCACACCTCCACAGAAAAATAAAAATCTATTACATAGGATTGAAACCGCATAGCATTTATTGTGTTCAGCTATAGTCAAGCATTTACATACTCTCAGCATCGACATTTACAGTGCTCACAGAAAGTCCTGGGATGTTACTCCATTCATTTGTTTACAAAACAAATAAAATCGCATGGGAAGCAACCAGAAGGGTTCAGCACTCAAGTAGTAATAAATTGAAACCCAAATCATAGTTCTAAAAGAGCTGTTCTGAGTTAAAAAGTTCACTGACAACCGGTCTCATCGGGTACTTTTTAATTAGTAACACCTTGACAACAAACATTTGTGTTACCGCAATTAATAGCAAAATGGCACGAACGACACTTATTGAAAAAATGTCTGTGTGGAAGATATGTGCACATTGCTTGTTAATGGACTTAACCTATGAAAGCAATACATTTGCAACATTTTTGCAGAATTAAGCAAGCATCCCAAAACTTTCAGCACTGCATGCCATGGCAATATTGCACTTTCAATGATTTATACGACTATTCTCTGCAACTAAATGAGTATTTACCATGCATCTTCAATGCAAAAAAGATAAAAAAATTTGAGCAAGTTTTAATATACTGTAGGTTTTTTGAAACCATCACAGCATCAGAATTATATGCCTGAATGTTTTCATTCCAACCCACACTGCATTCAACCTGCCACATTCATTACTAGCCTATTAAGGACCGTATAAGCCTGATGAAAGTAGGGTTCTGGCAGGGGGAGGCGCCAGGAACAGGATTGAGAACCACTGATACACAAAATCAGGAGGAAGAAGAATGTGCTGGGTGTGAAATGGAGGCCAGTCTTAAAGCTAGGCTTACCCTCTGCTCCAGGAGGCTTAGAGATGGGTAGCCATCCACACTACTGCAGTACTGATCCCCCACATCCGAGAAGTCCCTGCACAGCATGCACTGCCAGTGGCTGCTGCTGGAGAATGACAGAGGAGCTAGTGAATAAGCTTAAGGTTCCATGAATGAAAGGACTGTCCAACGTATAGATGCTTACACTCAGTACAGCAACAACTCCAATACGACACAATACTTAAACTATATTTGGATTTCAGTGGTTGCCACAGTTAACCAAAAATTAGCTTCGATATCCGCTAATCCACAAACTATAGTTTAATTTGTTAATGCCGCTTCAGTTTGGTTTTTGGCTATGAAACCCTTAAAACATACCTAGAGCTAAAACTTTAGTATGTTGTAGCTTAGACAAAGACATTTCCAAATACATCGAGCATGCAAAACGATGATCAAAATTTTTACAATTAAATGAACAATTGAAACTACAAAATTACTTTACAGTCAACAATCAACATACAGTAAATCACAAAAAAACTGTTATGCTGGTGCATGATGGGATTCCAAGCGGACAATTCATAGTTGCTGCGGTCTGCATGGCTGCAATGCAGTTACACTTCTAGGGGGCTGCGCATCAGGCTCGACGTAGGATATGCGGCTGTGCCGTACCTACGGCATCGATTCCACGCAGAAGTATAAACTGGCCTTTAAGACTGTAAGGTCTTAACTCAGCTGAACTGCAGAGGTACACTACGCCGCTGAGCCGAGTCGACCAATCGCAGCTCGTGATTCCACAGTCACCCAACAGCATGCCAGACAGATGCATGCCTTCCCCTCGTTCTCAAAACTACTTAATATAATGGTGTTCTCTTCCCCAGATGCCAGACTGACACCAATACCAGTAGACCTATATTCTCGAATGAGTGACCCGTGCAGGTCTGCCCCGACCTGAGCACCTTACCTTGTTTCAGAGTTGACCGACGGGATGTGACACTTCCTGTGGAAGCTGTAGCTGCATACTGAACAAACGATTGCTGCCCCTGGGACGCGGCAAACGGCACAAAACCGCACCCAATCATTCACAGGAGGGGGAGGAGGGGCTCTCAGACAAGTGGACACAGTGACAGAATCCAGAGAGAGAGAAAACTGCAGGGGGAGACAGTAGTGGTGCAGTTTAGCGAAGGCTGAAGGAAAGTAGACAACCAGGTACAAGGTGAAGGGCACCTGACACTGTCATTAAAAACACAATGATGAGCAGCCGGGGGCAGTAGATACCTGGCCCTTTTCCTCCATTATCTGCAGCAGGATCTCATTCTTTTTGGTGCCTGGGACAACATAGAAGCGGGGCAGAGGACGACCCGGAGGGGGGATGGGGATGGGGATTCGAGTCAAGGAGACACAAGGCAGCAAGCACCTACGAGGATTGAAGGAGATTTACACTCATGAACAGTGTAGATGCAACTGATTGGCGTTAATTCAATTGATGGCGGCACTGGTGGCCATTAGACTGTATTACAGAATACATTGAAAAACCGAACACAGCAATGTATCAAAATAAAAGTCTGTTTTTAGGCCTGATATCTCCATTCACTGGACAGAAAACAGCCTAATTTATACCTGTCCACCGGCTCACTGTAAGCATGGATCCCTGTAAAGAAGTGATACAAAATAGAACAATCAATATATTAATCACGATTTTTTTGATTAAAGGTAAAACAAGTTTGGTTAGCACAGACAGCTGACACATACACTAGATAAATATGCAATACAAAAGTATTTTTGCACTATATGCCTGGCTGTACATTATCTACTGGTGTATGCATGAGAATTTCCCCCTGGTACCAACAAGGTTATTTTATTTAATTTTTATAGCCCCAAAGCAAAGCATTCCTCTCACTGGGAACACTGGCTAGAACAGCACATTTCATACTTACTGCCACTATCCAGGTTGGTCTCCCCACTGTCATCCTCCCCCTACAGGACAGAGAAGGCAGTCAGATGCAAAAGAGCTATTCCCATGTAGGACACTCAACATCAAACCGTGTACCTCCATGATACACCTACCTCAAGCGGACACATGAAACTCTCGTCTTCTAATTTAACCTGGGTGGAGCTTGGGGGGGACCCTACTTTGGCGTCCTTCAAACTGGTGACTCCCTCAGACATCTTCTGTTGACCCAGCCCAGGACTTAAGGAGTCTGCCTGAGGGGAGGTCACCATGCGTCCTTCCGGAGCCTCTCGGAAACTTGAAGGCGACGTGGAGGGATCTGATGAAATTGTAAAGTTCTGGTTCGGCTTGCATTCTCCACTTACAGTTGGGCTAGGAATTTGGCCACAAGCAGAAGCTGTGATCTGAATCTGTCCATTTGCCTGGGAAAGGTGCTGACCTGTGGTAATGTCAGGCTCTGCAAGTACAGCGGAGCGGTTTGCTTCAGTTGCTTCTCCATCGACAGGCATGTTCACGCCTACTGAGCTCACGTCTGTAGTCAGTTCAGTGGTGCTTATCCCAGCTGTGGTATTAGCTACAGGCATATCAATGAGTGTAACAGTTGCCCTGTTACCACTATCTGTGGTCAGTTCCTGAGACGCTACAATTTTGTTTCTGCTGCCTGCAGTCATGATGGTAGGGTGTTCAATGAGCACAGCTGTCTCACTGTCTGCCCCAGTGACCGTGGCTGCTATAACTGCATTTCCAACACCCGTGTTATTGTCTGCAGTGACCATAGTTACTGTCCCAATGTCTGTGCTCATGGGTGCAGTGACCTGAGTAGCCAGTCTCTCATCTGTGCTAAAAGGTTGGCTGCTGGCTGTACCCTCAGTAACCGAATCCTCAGTGACCAAAGGCATGTCTGCCTCCATTACTGTGGAGGTCGGTTCGTTCTCAGAGGCCGGGAGAACTTGCTTGGCTTCTGGCGAGCCGACGGCTTTGGGCAGCCTCTCGCAGGGAGAATCTGCGAGCGCTTTCACAGATAGCGCACTGTAGGGGTCGCCTAGAGACAGCTTGAGGACGGTCTGAGCTGAGCCTACACAGATGGCTGGTGTGTCGGCAGACCTCAGACTCTGAGGTGTGGTGATCTGGCTAAATGCATGTGCGGCTTGATGCTTAGGTTGCGTTGCAGCTGCATGAAATGTCTTTCCCTTTTCAAGGTTGGCTTTTACATTTTGCACCAATCCAATTGCATGGGGAGCCATGGGTACCATGACATTGACAAGAGAGGTAAGAAGGAGTGGCATGGGTAACGTCCTGGACGTCAGCATTAAGGGGGAGGCCGGGGCCACACCACAGGGAGCCGCAGAGTTCCCAGTCACCTTGGCTGTGTCCAACTGCACCGAACAGAGAGACACCATAGGTGTTTTTGTCCAAGAGTGATGTGGAATAACGGAAGGAGGACAAGGGACGAGGTGAAAGGGAGAGACTAAAGGAGGATGGGAATGTGGTCCCACAACAGAAGGGGGTGTGCAGGTAGTAGTGACAGGGACATGGGAACGTTCAATACTTTGGTGGGCCAAAGGAACGAGGTGTAGATCTGGTTGAACAGAACATGGTTTGGGGGTATCAGGGTTCTGCCTGGGTGGCGCAAGTTCGGGCGCGGGCCAAAGTTCGCGTTTAGCTGCAGAGTTCCCAGTCACCTTGGCTGTGTCCAATTGCACCGAACAGAGAGACACCATAGGTGTTTTTGTCCAAGAGTGATGCGGAATAACGGAAGGAGGACAGGAGACGAGGGGAGAGACTAAAGGAGGATGGGAATGTGGTCCCACAACAGAAGGGGGTGTGCAGGTAGTAGTGACAGGGACAAGGGAGCGTTCAATACTTTGGTGGGCCAAAGGAATGAGGTGTAGATCTGGTTGAACAGAACATGGTTTGGGGGTATCAGGGCTCTGCCTGGGTGGCGCAAGTTCGGGCACAGGAACAGGTTCGGGGGCGAGGCGAGGTTCGGGAGCGGGGCGAGGTTCGGGAGCGGGGCGAGGTTCGGGAGCGGGGCGAGGTTCGCGTTCAGCTGCAGATTTCCCAGTCACCTTGGGTGTATCCAATTGCACTGAACAGAGAGACAGAGTAGGTGTTTTTGTCCAAGAGTGATGCGGTATAACGGAAGGAGGACAGGAGACGAGGGGAGAGACTAAAGGAGGATGGGAATGTGGTCCCACAACAGAAGGGGGTGTCCAGGTAGTAGTGACAGGGACATGGGAGCGTTCAATACTTTGGTGGGCCAAAGGAACGAGGTGTAGATCTGGTCGAACAGAACATGGTTTGGGGGTATCAGGGCTCTGCCTGGGTGGCGCAAGTTCGGGCACAGGAACAGGTTCGGGGGCGAGGCGAGGTTCGGGAGCGGGGCGAGGTTCGGGAGCGGGGCGAGATTCGCGTTCAGCTGCAGATTTCCCAGTCACCTTGGGTGTATCCAATTGCACTGAACAGAGAGACAGAGTAGGTGTTTTTGTCCAAGAGTGATGCGGTATAACGGAAGGAGGACAGGAGACGAGGGGAGAGACTAAAGGAGGATGGGAATGTGGTCCCACAACAGAAGGGGGTGTCCAGGTAGTAGTGACAGGGACATGGGAGCGTTCAATACTTTGGTGGGCCAAAGGAGCGAGGTGTAGATCTGGTTGAACAGAACATGGTTTGGGGGTATCAGGGCTCTGCCTGCGTGGTGCAAGTTCCAGCGCGGGGCGAGGTTCGGGAGTGGGGCGTGGTTCGGGAGCGGGGCGAGGTTCGGGAGCGGGGCGAGGTTCGGGAGCGGGGCGAGGTTCGTGAACGGGGCGAGGTTCGGGAGCGGGGCGAGGTTCGGGAGCGGGGCGAGGTTCGTGAACGGGGCGAGGTTTCAGCGCGGGGCGAGGTTCGGGAGCGGGGCGAGGTTCGTGAACGGGGCGAGGTTTCAGCGCGGGGCGAGGTTCCAGCGCGGGGCGAGGTTCCAGCGCGGGGCGAGGTTCCAGCGCGGGGCGAGGTTCCAGCGCGAGGCGAGGTTCGGGAGCGAGGCGAGGTTCGGGAGCGAGGCGAGGTTCGGGAGCGGGGCGAGGTTCGTGAACGGGGCGAGGTTTCAGCGCGGGGCGAGGTTCCAGCGCGGGGCGAGGTTCGGGAGTGGGGCGAGGTTCGGGAGTGGGGCGAGGTTCGGGAGCGGGGCGTGGTTCGGGAGCGGGGCGTGGTTCGGGAGCGGGGCGTGGTTCGGGAGCGGGGCGTGGTTCGGGAGCGGGGCGTGGTTCGGGAGCGGGGCGAGTTTCGGGAACGGGGCGAGGTTCGGGAGCGGGGCGAGTTTCGGGAACGGGGCGAGGTTCGGGAGCGGGGCGAGGTTCGGGCGCGGGGCGAGGTTCAAATGCAGGTTCAGGATTCTTGCTTGGAAAGGGATGATCTGAAGATTTAAATGGTACGTTCTTCACCAAAATTCGACCTGAAGGAATGAAAGTGGGACAAACATTTAAATTTGTCATGAATAAATTAAATCAATTAAATTAATGTCATCAGCATTAAAAAGATTTTTTTTTTTAAGTTAATATTACAGCACATTGAAAGAACTAAATGTGTCTATCATCTATGGGCCGGGGAGAAAAAGTAGGACAGTAGGACACACTGATAATTGGAGACCCAAAGCGGACTTCAGACTGTTGAAGTGCCTGCCAGCAAAAACAAATGCATTTACAGAGTTTTCCCAGGGTGAGGGATTGACGACTCCAGACAATGAGGCAGCCTGAAGAAGCTACCAGTAACTGATAATCCTGAGTGAGCTGGTGAATTCTTAAATGCAGTATCATAGCCCCAACAAACACTGACTGAAAAATACAGATACCTATCTAGGTGAACATTACCACTAATGTTTCCCCGCTGGTTAAAAGGAATCTAATCAATAACTTAAAGCCTAGTTTGGGCCTTGAGTGAAGTGATGGGGAGAGAAGCCAGCCTTATTCCAGAAAAAAAAAAACACTCGTAACTGAATCCGATTCTCACTCATGATTTTACCCCATAACACAATAGCACAGCAAAAGAAGAGGTAGAAATAAAAAAAAATGCAATTTGCCACACACCATAATTAGTAATGATTTTGTGGAGTTCCTCTTCAAACTGAAGTTCCATGTCTATCATGGAAGTGGTTGGCTGGGTGGAGCAGGATAAAAGGATCTGCAGCTGCTGCTGGATCTTGGATGGGCATGTAGGTGAGGAACAGGAACTGGTGAGCAGACCACAAAGACCATTTACCACAGCCAATAATACTCCCAGGACCTCCGTCTCAGACTGCCCACCTCTTTCTTGCAGGTAAGCAAGGTATAATGGTCGTCCATATACAGGGCCCGCTCTGCGAAGGCCAAGACGTGCTCCTGATGTTCCTTCAGCTTTCTCAGTACCTCCTGCCTCTTAAAAATGCTGTCCATCTCACGTCCACAGTACCCCTAAGAACAGAAGAGCCATGCATAATCAAAACAGGTTCAGAAAAAAAGTAATCTCTAAATAAACAATTCTCCTGTTGCTCCTTGGAGCGGTCAAATGAGAAAGAAAGATCCCACCAGACTGTGACATCTGGCAGCTGCAGAGTGCTATTCAGTGATACAGTAATGTTTGCTTTGAGAATGGTCTGATTACAGCGCTGGACATTCTGCACATCCTCATGGAAAATTCTGAATCAATGTTACATTTATGTAGAGCTTTCCAAGACACCCGAAGCGCTTTACAGAACCAATTGGAAGCCACTTCAACCACCACCACCGTGTAGCCCCCACCTGGATGACGCAACGGCAGTCATTCTGTGCCAGCATGCTCACCACACAGTAGCTAAGGTGGTGATGGGGCAGGAGAGAATTCACCAATTAGATATAGAGGATGATAAGGAGGCCAGATTTGAGGACCACAGTGGGCAATCTTAGCTAGGACATCGGGGTACCACCCCTACTCTTTCACAAGATGCCCAGGGATCCTTTACAACGTCAGAAAGTCAGGTTTTACATTTACACTGGGGCATTGAGATCCACACAGACCACAGTATGGGTTAACCTGTTGGCCACACCAACACCTCTTCCAACAGCAACCAAGCTTTACTAGCTGGTCTCCCATCCAAGTACTGACCATGCCCAAACCTGCTTAGCTTCAGATAGATTACCTAGTCTGACCTGCAGGTGGTATGGTGGCCGAGTCCAGAGAATACTGTGAAGCTGTTGCACGTACCTTCATTTCCTCGACCAGCTGTATCGCCCGTGCCACCAGCACATTGCGGAGAGAGAGGATGGTGTCCCGAAGATCCATCTTCACCTTGTACTGCACGAGTGTGAGGTCTGAAAGCCTGAGGGACCCAGCAACAGACATTAAGTTTAACAAGGGACTTGGAACAGCACTCATGGAGGTGATGGGCAGGGCAAAAACGGCTTGCGAGACCTGACCTTCCATCCAGGTCTAGTAGGCTTTTCTGAACATGACTCTTCTGACACCGAACCTTCTCCATCAGTTTGCGGACATCTTGCTTTAAATCAGCCATGACCTCACTGACAAACTGGAACCTGAGACAGAACACAAGACTCAACATTCAGTCAATCTGGTCCACCACTCAGGTAAGGCATACAAAGAGGTACCTAGTGTGTAAGTTTAATTATAATTATAGGCAATGTCCATAAATATCTAGGGCACAGTCGTATTAACCTACAGGCCACAATATACAAAAATATACAAGTGACATCAGGATTATATGAAGCTCTGAAAGTTTTTGGAAGTTAAAGTAAACACGTGTGACATTTTGTCATTATTTAACTTACCAAAATAAAATGTTATTAGTAAAGAAAAGAAAAAAAAACCTACCCTCTGTGCCAGTGCACTCGGAACTCTCAGTAGACAGAAAATACAAATCAAAGATGAAACGGCACGCTATCATTCAGAGCAGGGGCGGAGCTATAGGCGGGGCAGGTGGGGTCCCCGCCCCTGGGCCCTCCCCCCAGCCAAAAGAGGACCCTCCCATATACTAAATACACATAAAGTTACAATGATATAACTTCTTCAAAGCTCTTGACAGCCAGAACATATTACTTCCACTGCACTTATGACTTGCGATTTTATATATGACTATAGATTTTATAGATGACCGATCTGTGTTTTGCCCCGGGGCCTTGTGTGCAGTTGCTCCGCCACTGATTCAGAGGATGGTATTATTTTAGACTGGGCTTGAAGCGCCTTACCGGTGATTCCTGTGGTACGTCAGCTGGCAGTCACGACAAGTCAGCTGATCACATGACAGGCAAAAGAGCTTCATTGGTTCTTGTTTATGTATGAGGCAGAAGGTTATAGGAACACAGCCTGAAATGAAGTAGAGTCAGTGAGAAATCTGAAGGAGAGGAGCTTAACTTAAAGGAGGACAAATATGTAAAACGAACATGCCTATGCATACTTTTCATGAAAAGCTGTTTTGTTATTGTAGCTTGTTCCGGGCCCAAGACTTTGAATAAAAATTTTATGTGGACTATTGATCACCAAATTCAAGAACCCTTGCAATATGCTGAGTACGAACCTTTCGACAGTTGCTGTGGCAGGACCTCATGGTCTCGGGTCACCCTCACTCTCCTGTGGGCGAGTACACAGGCTGCACACAGGGCCTCGCCGCACTCCACACACCAACCAGAAACTGCTGTGTCCTCACAGCCCCCACACTGAGCAAGAGAATCAAGAGTCATGTTCAGAGGAGACCCAGATTCGGCACAAGACCGCTGGCTACTCAATGTGTGAGAGTGTATGAAGCCAGAGGAGATGCATTAAGCAAGCAACTCAGACTAGGCTGTGCTTTATCACCATAAATGGATGTAACGCCAGGTGCCTAGAATATAAGAGCAGTAGGATTTGATGGAGTTAAACTCTTTTTGGTTTGAAATTAACTGTTCTTATCTGCTCAGTGCATCCTAAAACAAAATTCTCATATGTAACAGAAACTGTCCCAACCATTAAAGCGCTACTGGAGCATTTGCAGTTCTCTTCATTCCCCAAACTCCAAAATACACTTTATTCTAATATAACATCACCTTGCTTTCCACTTGGTCTCCGGAATTGTAGGTGTGCCCCCTGAAGAATGGATCATTCTTGACCTCCATGAGCGTGTACTTGCCGTTACACACTGGACACACTAAAAGGAGGAGGAGGAGAGAGAGAGAAAAGTACTATAGTCATGACAGAGAAGAGCAGGTCAGGTCAGGTCAGCTCTGAAATCCCACACGCTCCACACTCACACCAAACACAGTAATCTAGCTTAACTCCTCTCAGTTTCATATGCATTAGAAGCCTTGCCCTTCCTCCATGCAAAATATTAAAGACTGTGTCAGTAGACTCTTAACATACACAGGCAAACACAGACCAAAACCAACCCCACATAAAATGGCGATGCTAACCACATATCCATAAAACACAAGCATGTTAGAATAACACAGTCCAGAGACTATCTTGCTTATCTGCATTTTCCATGACACATTTATGGCTCAACATTTAATTAACTTACTGTCACTCTAGCTCTTATGTGTTATAAAACAGACACGTTTCATTTTAGACCACGTTTTAAAAAAATCTGCATATAACAAACAGGTTTTTTGGTATTTGTTCTGTACAGAAACTAAACAGGTTTTAACTTAAGTGAAGCCTGTTACCACACAGGCTTAGATAATTACAATATGGTGACCGCAACAATAATATAGCGCCGACTGAGGTGTCCTACCTAATGAGCACCACTAGAGGGACACACATTCGGTTATACAGACCACTATACAATAGTTTTTTGGAGGGACATAGTTATGATGGGATTTTAAAGTGCTTAATAAAGTTCAGTTTGTTATACATTTGCTTGAATAATTAAAGTTGCCAATTTCACCAAACTATGGTATCATCTGCTAAAAGAAATCACAAATAAGAACATAAGAACTATACAAACGAGAGGAGGCCATTCGGCCCATCGAGCTCGCTTGGGGAGAACTTAACTAATAGCTCAGAGTTGTTAAAATCTTATCTAGCTCTGATTTAAAGGAACCCAAGGATTCAGCTTGCACTACGTTATCAGGAAGACTATTCCATACTCTGACTACACGCTGTGTAAAGAAGTGCTTCCTTAAATCCAGTTTGAAATGTTCTCCCGCTAATTTCCACCTATGGCCACGAGTTCTTGTATTTGAACTAATGCTGAAGTAACTATTCGGTTGAACAGCATCCAAACCTGTTAGAATCTTATAGACCTGGATCATGTCCCCCCTCAGTCTCCTTTGCTTGAGGCTGAACAGATTTAGCTCAAATAACCTTTCCTCGTATGACATTCCTCTAAGACCAGGAATCATTCTTGTGGCCCTACGCTGCACCTTTTCTAAGGCCGCTATGTCGTTTTTAAGATATGGTGACCAAACCTGTACACAATATTCTAGGTGAGGTCTCACCAAGGAATTGTATAATCTTAGCATTACCTCCCTTGACTTAAACTCCACACACCTGGAGATATACCCCAACATCCTATTGGCCTTTTTTATTGCTTCCCCGCACTGGCGAGAATGAGACATGGAAGCATCAACATACACACCAAGGTCTTTCTCATAATCAGCTACCTTTATTTCAGTAGGTCACATAAAATACCTGGACTTTATATTTCTGCTCCCTACATGGAGTACCTTACATTTGTCTATGTTAAATTTCATCTGCCAGGTGTCAGCCCAGTCACTAATTAAATTAAGATCCCGCTGTAGCTGCTGAGCCGCTAGTTCAGTATCTGCTACACCACCCACCTTGGTGTCATCTGCAAATTTCACCAGTTTACTGTATATATTGGTGTCTATATCATTTATGTAAATTAGGAACAAAAGTGGTCCTAAAATTGAACCCTGCGGTACCCCACTATGAACGCAGGCCCACTGTGACATCGAGCCTCTTATAACTACTCGCTGCTTCCTACCCGTTAACCAGTTATCAATCCAAGTCGCTACAGTTCCTAAAATACCTGTCGCTTTGAGTTTAAGTGAGAGCCTCTTGTGGGGAACAACATCAAAAGCCTTTTGGAAATCTAAATAGATGACATCATAGGCCTTCTTATCATCAACTTCCTGAGTAGCTTCCTCAAAGAACTCCAACAGATTTGTTAAACAGGATCTACCTCTCCTAAATCCATGCTGGCTATCCCTCAAAATGTTATTTGAGTCCAGGTAATCTACCATTTTCTCTTTGATTATAGCCTCCATAACTTTACCAGTTATACAAGTTAGACTGATTGGCCTATAGTTTGACAAATTACTTCTATCCCCTTTTTTGAAAATGGGCGTTATGTTGGCATGCTTCCAATCAGAAGGTACCACACCTTCAGATAAGGATTTTTGAAACAGTAATGTTAAGGGTCGGCAAATAATATCCCTCATCTCTTTTAACACTATAGGTAAGATGCCATCAGGGCCCTGTGATTTATTTATTTTGAGCTTAGCTAGGCTTTGCAAAACATCAGCTTCAGTTATATATATATATTAGTTATAGACGATGTTGGATTAGTAATAAGAACTGGTAAGTTACTAGTGTCCTCGACAGTGAATACCCGTGCAAAACTATCATTGAACTCATTTACTATGTCAATGTCGTTTTCAATTATAAGACCCTTACTATCCTGCAGATGAGTAATTTCAGCTTTTCAATGGTCTATGAGCCGTCCCAATGAAAGCTGCAGTGCCTATAGAAAGTCATCACACCCTTTTGCAAGTTACTTTACTTGCTACAGCCTGAAATCAATACGCACTCAAAAAAAAAAAAAAAAAAAGCTTTATTTACAAATTTTGCAGTACAACACCAGACTACTGAAAAGAAAGTCAACATCTCTGGCATTTAATTAAAAAATGAAAAACCAGAATGACAGGGTTGGAAGAGTAATCAATCCCACATTTTAATACTTAGTACTTAATTCTTAGAGCAACCTTTTGCTGTAATTTCAGCCACCAATCTCTTTGGATTCATCACTACTACCTTTACACACCTAGACTGGGGAATGTTTACCCATCCTTCCTTGCAGAATTGTTGAAGTTCAGTCAAATTCTGTGATGAACAGCAATGGACTGCTCAAGTCCATCCACAGTGTCTTTATTGGTTTTAAGACAAGACTCTGACTTGGCCACTCAAGGACATTCACCTTCCTATCCTTAAGACACTGTATTGTGCTTCTGGTGGTATGTTTAGAATTGTCATGTTGAAGGGTGAATGATCTACCCATCTTCAGCTGTCCTGCAGAGGGCCGCAGGTTTTCCTCAAGAATTTGGCTGTACTTTGCAGCATCCATTTTCCCTTCGATCCTGACCAATCGACCAGCCCATGCTGATGAGAAACACCCCTACAACATAATGCTGCCACCAATAGGGCTGTCACAAGTTTTAAATGATGATTGTCATGCAAATAATTGCGATTTGTATTTTTCTGTTCATATCAGCGTAGGGTTAGCCTGATCATAGTTTAATATTGCATATACACCTTATGAAGAACTGAATATTGAATATTGGAATATAAATTGCATTTTCCTTTTAAGCTTTGTAAACAAAAATGGTAGAGGCCTGATAGGACATTAAAGTTAAACACCCCAAGATGGTGTTGCCCCTTCCTGATCCATACCACCTGCCCGATTTTATCTCACACGTTTGCACCGCCCTATCTACTCATCCTGCCACTTTATGGCAAATCATATTGTCTACATTTATAGCATTTAAGTGTTTATTCCAGTCGTCCATTTCCAGTTTTTGGTTCAACACTATTACCTAAATATCCCATATCTGACATTTATATTTTCATAAGCTGAAACTACTGCAAGCTATTTCCCGACGCATGTTTAAGATGCCAAACTTCATATGCCTTGTCCACACATACACGGGTATTTTTTAAAACGGTGTTTTAAAACACAAACATTCTTTAGTGCATTGACAGGGGAAACAACTAAAACTTAACCAATATAGTATGTCACAGTTCAGAACTCCCTAGCTCAGAGGCTGCAATCATAAGCATGCCATGGCAGGCCATACTGAAAAGAAAACTGCACTGGCTAACCTTATCAATTATATACAAGGCCTGGTGCAGACCTTTTTCAACCTCCTTCAGATGCGTGTTTTCTATGGGTCAATGACAGCTGTTAAACCATAATGTTTGCACAAGAAGCACAAAACACACAGAATTACAGGCGCAAGTAAACATGACATGACATGAGAGGGGAAGTTCTGCGTATTGTTTATACATAATCAGAGCTAGATAAGATTTTAACAACTCTGAGCTATTAGTTCAGTTCTCCCCAAATGAGCTTGATGGGCCGAATGGCCTCCTCTCGTTTGTAAATTTCTGATGTTCTTATGATTTAAATAATTCTCAAAACAAATCAATTCACATTCAATGTAGTTAGTGGATTTCATCTAAACGGGTGGGCCCAGCTCTCAATCTGCCAGTGTATGAGCCCGACACACGAACAGCAAGCCAGCCATGGAACATTAGGGGACAGATAGGACGTTGCACACAGATAGAGTCGCTCCTGCTGTGATAAAATAGACACCACAGCAATTTTTCAAATCATCCTTTTTCTTGTGACAGAACGGTCCCCATCGGACCCCCTCAAACACCAATAATCAATCATTTTGACACAAACCGTACAACACTACAGTCTGACAGGCAGCAGTCATGGCCAAGAGAAAATCCAGATACGGACTCAGCAACATGGAAGGGAGGGAAAGGCCTCCCTCAGTCGACATTTCCACATCAGCCATTTCTCTACTGATTCCTTAAGAGAATCCGAAGCCAACAAGAATTCCTGAACTGGCTGATGCGTTTACATTTTGTGGAAATATTCATAAATATTTCATAATGCTGAACACACACGAGTGTGAAGCAAATATGATTATTGCTTATTAGTACTGGTAATAAACATTTAAAAGGGCAAAATGTGAAACGCTGAAGACAGGGGACATTTTTTCCTTTGAAGGTAAAAACTAAAATGATTCATGAAACTTGCAAACCTATTCCAAAATTCATTCTAAAGTTTGCACATAGGAAGGTTCATCGGTCCATTATTTCTCGCAGATCGAGCACAAAACAATGGGATAGGAAGAGACCAGTGTGCTAAACACAGGGGTCAGGGGGGTCCGACACCCCCGATTAACCCACGAGACCCCTGAAAGCCTCAAAAACAAAATTTTAAGGGGGTCTCAAGATCGGTATTGCGCAACAATAGGGAGATGGGGACCCCCCCCCCCCCCGAATATTGACGGGTGTTTCGCACAAGGGAAGAGACCCATTACATGCTTAATAAAGTAAATTCTCCTAAAGTATTACAATTAATTAAAATTATTAAAGTGTTTTGAACGACTGCATAGATTTGCAACAACACACTCATTTCCAAGGGGATAAATCAAGAATAATATCATGGCGCTCCAACTACGACAAGAAACAAACTCTTTTAAAAATCCGGACTGAACGGAAATCTGCCAATAGATGTACAGAAAAAAATGTTGGATTTTCAACCTTAAATATTAATGAACAGAATGCGAAAAAAAATGTTCTAGGGCTCAGTATTTGTGCCTCCTACATAAGGAAAAACAAAACAAGTAATGAAAATAAGAGCAAGCCAACCTCACCTCGAACATCTTCCTGGGCGCCCGGCTGCAAACACACTTTGCACAAGGAGTGCAGACACGGCAGGAGCTGGGGACACGTGTGGGGACTGTGGGCCGCTCCGCAGGCACCGCAAGTCCCGAAGCCACAAGCCGCCACGGGCGCTGCGACCTCAGTTATCCTTTCGACTGACCCGTCGGACATTTCTGCAGCAGTCACAGCAGTCTGAGCGCATAACACATACTCTCACCACATGAGAATGGCTCAACCTCACCAGCAATTTTTGTGCTATTCCCAGAGTTTTTGAGTCAATTAACTCGAATTTCGCGAGGCTGAAACATTCTCGCCGTTTTTTAGCGCATCTGTGTTATGCGTTTCCCTGTCGTAAAAGCCAGGAGGAAGTAGGAATTCGATGCCCGCCACGCAGTTTGAAGCAGCCCAACCAATCCACTTTAAGTCGTAGCGATCCCGCTTGGAACACCCAAAATGGAATTAAATAGGTTGGAGAACTGTCTAATTTTCGCTATATGTCATATGAACCATGGAGAAAAAAAAACATTGTTCCAAGTAGTGACTTACTCAATACCTACACTGCCCCTCTAAAGATGGGTGCGTGGATATCGGTAAATATTATACTAGCCACCTTAGTGCTCCCATTTACCCCCTACCCAGTTCAGCACAAACCACGCCCACCACCGCAGCGGAATCCTCGACTAGGATCCATTTCATTGGCTAACAGCACGAATATCTGATACGAATTGTAGCGCCAAGGTTGGAATTTTAAGTTAGTAATGTGAAGAACAATAAGCGATCGATCAGCCCGTAAACAAAATCTGGGAAAGCAAGAGATGTACAAGAGTTGCCATTAACTGTAAATGCTGAACCAATAGCGGAAATGGGTTATTTTCGTGAGCATTAACGAGATTAAACACAGAAAGTGAAATGGCTTGAATCACAAACAATATCAGTGTTGTATGGCTGTGGACATCACTAATCTGTGATTAAAAGCCGTCTAGCTACATTTGGTTAAAAGATATTACAGCCGAAAAACGTAATATCGACTTTATTGCAGTGCATCAAAAATGTATCAACATTCCATGATTGCAGTCGAGGACTGAGAACGCTGATAATGAAGTGCACTATATAATTTCTTATGCGCTGCCTACACTGCCTTCAAAATTTCTGATGGTACTATACTCTCTTTCACCCGTATTCATAAGCTTTCAGAAAACGTGCAGAAATACGGACTATAGGTATCTGTCTACGTATTTAAAGTTGAGTTGCTACCCGACCTGAGGACACGAGAAGGGTCCAACTGCAGAGTGCAGATGCTTGTAGAGTGGAGCTCCACCGGAAATACGTCACCTCTACAGGAAACACGTGGCCTCAACTCTGTGTCACAGTGCATAAACCCTAACCTTAACCTTAACCCAGTCCCTAACCCTAACCGGAGCTCCACTTTACGTCCTTAAAGATCACGTGTTTCCTGTGGAGGTGACGTATTTCGGGTGGAGCTCCACTCTACAGGCGTCTGCAGCTAGACCCTCTTGGAGGACACCGCTGTGGGGCCGGAAATCACATGTTCTCCATTTCTGGCCCGGACATGACGTTATGCAAACGTCAGGAACGCATGCGAAATTTATTATACTACTACTACTACTACTACTACTACTAGTACTAATAATAATAAAAAAGATAATCCATCCATTCATTATCTATACCGCTATATCCATCTGGGTCGCGGGTTTTTTTGCACTCTACCTCGCACCTTAAAATTGCACAGTGTTACCCACTTGTGTATATTTATAATATTTATAATTATTCACATTTCAATAAAAGCTGATTCTGATTCTGAATAGAATTTATTGCCAAGTACATCCACACATGCAAGGAATATGCTTTGGTGGTTGGTGCCAGACATCGAGAACAGGTACTAATATAAATAGTCAGAGAATGTGAAATATGATATAGCAGTGGAAATATATACATAAGAACATAAGAACATAAGAACTATACAAACGAGAGGAGGCCATTCGGCCCATCGAGCTCGCTTGGGGAGAACTTAACTAATAGCTCAGAGTTGTTAAAATCTTATCTAGCTCTGATTTAAAGGAACCCAAGGATTCAGCTTGCACTACGTTATCAGGAAGACTATTCCATACTCTGACTACACGCTGTGTAAAGAAGTGCTTCCTTAAATCCAGTTTGAAATGTTCTCCCGCTAATTTCCACCTATGGCCACGAGTTCTTGTATTTGAACTAATGCTGAAGTAACTATTCGGTTGAACAGCATCCAAACCTGTTAGAATCTTATAGACCTGGATCATGTCCCCCCTCAGTCTCCTTTGCTTGAGGCTGAACAGATTTAGCTCAAATAACCTTTCCTCGTATGACATTCCTCTAAGACCAGGAATCATTCTTGTGGCCCTACGCTGCACCTTTTCTAAGGCCGCTATGTCCTTTTTAAGATATGGTGACCAAACCTGTACACAATATTCTAGGTGAGGTCTCACCAAGGAATTGTATAATCTTAGCATTACCTCCCTTGACTTAAACTCCACACACCTGGAGATGTACCCCAACATCCTATTGGCCTTTTTTATTGCTTCCCCACACTGGCGAGAATGAGACATGGAAGCATCAACATACACACCAAGGTCTTTCTCATAATCAGCTACCTTTATTTCAGTAGGTCCCATAAAATACCTGTACTTTATATTTCTGCTCCCTACATGGAGTACCTTACATTTGTCTATGTTAAATTTCATCTGCCAGGTGTCAGCCCAGTCACTAATTAAATTAAGATCCCGCTGTAGCTGCTGAGCCGCTAGTTCAGTAAACATATTTCAGTAAATACATATTTCAGAGAGCGCATGCTTGTACTAGGATGGGGAAATAGTATTTGAGCAAGTGTTCCTGGCCTTATTGATGAGACAGGCTGCGGTGGGGAAGAAACTGTCCCTATGTCGTGATGTTTTGGTCCCAATGGACCGCAACCTTCTGCCAGGGTGAGAGAAATCAGCCATAAATCTTCTTGCTCTTTTCAAAGACCTGGACTCATACAGGTCCTGTAAGGAAGGTTGCAGCTGATCGTCAAAGGACTTCATAACTACAGGCGTCAAAGCAATGGATCTGTAGTCATTTAGTCCTGTGATCTTAGGTTTTCTTGGCACAGGGATGATGGTGGAGGTCTTAAGGCATGCTGGCACATGTCATGACTCCAGTGAAGTGTTGAAGATTTCTGTGAACACAGGAGTCAGCTGGTCAGCACCGGGTTTCCAGGTGAACAGAGAGATGGAGTCTGGACCTGCAGCTTTGTGGGGGGTTCAGCTTCTTGAAGACCTTGTTAACATCCCTCTCTTGAATATGAAGAGATGGGGTGTGAGCTTTCAAAGATGCCACACCAGCAGTAGGTGTGGGGGAGGTGGTCTGTGGTCGGCGTGGGGAGCTGCGGGGGATGGTGATGTGTGAACAGTCCAGTTGTCTTTCAAAGCAGCAGTAGATTTAGGTCATTGACAGAGTGGGGGGCTGTGGGTTTGTAGTTGGTAATCTGTCTGAGCCCTTTCCCAACAGATGCAGGGTCGTTGGCTGCGAATTGCCATTGGAGTTTCTCAGAGTACAGTCGTTTAGCATTTTTCACCCCTTTGCTAAACCTGGTCCTCAACTTCTTGTACCTGTCCTTGTTCCCACTTGTGAATGCATCTTCCTTCTGCAACCTTAGCTGTCTGAGCTTAGCTGTGAACCAGGGCTTGTCATTGTTGTAACTCACCCTGGTGCGTGTTGGTACACAGCAGTCCTCACAGAAGCTGATGTAGGATGTTACGGCCTCTGTGTACTCTATGACATGTATATGAAAATCTGAGACAAATCACTAAACGATTAAAAAAAAAACCTGTTTTGCAGGGTCTAGAACCGCATTTGCTTTGTTTTTTAATAGTGTCCCCCCCAGTATCAAATTCTCTTCCATGCCAAAGCAAACTAACGTTAGCCTTCAATGACATTACAATGTTAGAATTGTGTAGCCCCCTTCATGTGAGGAGATGTGCTTTGTAGAGCAAGAAAATATAATGCAGTGTCTTAATGAATGCCCTTCTAGTGGAGGGAATGTGATGCAGTGCCCTGTACCGTGCCCTTACAATGTTCTTAGTGGCCCCTATGGGTACACATCCAATGGAAAAGGGTGCAGTAATTGTCATGCATTCTATAAAGGTTACAAGGTCACATTATCTTCTGCAGGTTACATCTTTGCAGTTTTGTTCTATATAATATTCCATAAAATGAAATTATAAACGTTGATAAAGAATAGCTGCAAGACCCAAAATTTCAATGAAGGATACGATTGAGAAAGGGGTTAAAATGTTGCTAGTTGTCACCTCTGAATTGTGACATTGTATATTCATTTGTCTAGGGATGACTGAAATGAGTCATGCTAAAACAAAAATTATCACCAGTAGACATCCAAAACTTATTTTAAAAAAATAATAATCTCCCGGTCAGAACCCTAGAGTCAGGTCAGTCCAAGTAGGTCAGATGAGGACCAGGGTCAGACACAGTGTCAGGTCAGAGCACAGCACTGATTCGTGGCCCATGTTTGTATGAGTTTTCATGTGCTGCTGATGGGAGTGTTTTTCTCTAGTTCAGCATAACTCTATGACTGAAGGAGCAATATTTTTCTATGAAAAACATTATAGTGCAGGTCTTGCCATTTTGATTAGAACTGTAACCTGTGCATGCTTGTGCTATTTTAGCATTGCGTTTCTGGTACAATAAATAAATTGGCTGATAGGTGAAAAGTTTTATAATTTGGGTATTTGTGTAGCAAACAGTAATTAAATGGTGGGAAGGCATCTGCCTCAACTTATGCTGCTCCAGATGGACCCGATGGTATGTTTAAGTGTAGACACTCAACATTTTTTGATTAGTTTAGTCTATCTATTTAGATGCAAGAATGCCTCACATCGATGACAAGTCTATCATTAACATTAAATACTGCTGTTTCATAATATGAAACAGTTAATTAGTGCATTTAAAGTTAAATGACAGCCTAGAATTTGACTGCTATCACCACATAAGCAGTTAATAGAATGTCAGTCGGATGTCACAGGCCATTGGTCTAAGTGTGAATTTCCAGATAATCAATATTTATGGACCTCGCAACATAAAATCCAGCACCTCAAATCTAGGAAGGGGGAAGGACAGCCACAAAACTAAGAGAGAACTGTATCACCTACAGAGAAAGCCTCACCAAGAGCTTCACCAAAGATAGAACATCAACGCTGCTGCAACAAACCTCTGGAGACTCCATCAGCAACTAAATAAACTAACTTTCATTTATTCGATGATCTGGCCTTTCATGTTTTAATCTGTTAATTTTTGATCATGCTTTCATGATCTGGTGCTTGCTATGCAGAAGAGTGCGTGTGTGTCTGTGAAACTGGCAGGGAGTGAGGGTGACCCCCCTCTTTCTTTAATGCGCTGCTATCTGAAGACAAAAGTTGTTTTGAAGTTGGGCCGTGCATAAAAAGCTTTTTTGAAGTTGGGGGGTAAAGTTGGGGTTAGTAGTTTTCACATACAGCTGTTATTTACACCCCCCATTGGTCATCCCGGTCAAACTGTAACGGTCTCTGTCCGTGCGCAGTTACATCTATAAAATAAACACCGGCCCCACATCAAATTCCTCTGGACCAATTGGCTGATCCCCGCTTTGACTGGCATTCTGGCAACCCTGGGCATCCAAGCTTCTGTCAGCAGGAAGCTCTTCTGTACAATCTACGGGAGGCCCGCCACGGAATGCCAGAAATCGATAGACTGGAACAGGAGTTATTTGAACAGAACCCCATACTTAAACAGATCTTGGAAGAAGAATTTGTGGCTCGTTGGGAGGCCAAAGACTAAGAAAAGCAGCTCATGATGGGGAACACTATCGGCAGCGCCTTACATCGCTCTATATTAAATGTTTTTTTAGAATGTTAGTCCTCTGTTACATGCTATTGATAAAAGTGATTGTCAGGATGTTCCGAGGGATGATTATGCATGTTGCTGCTTTCATAGACTGAAATTTGAGATCACACCATTCGGGGATAATTATCACCAGGGAAACGTTTTACTTACTCAGCTGATGGGGGAGAGAGAAATTCTTATATGCGCATATCTTGTGTTCCTGACAATGAATTTACTGTAATCACATTTTTGTATTTTATGCTTTAATTGTAGACTGTTGCCTTTAAATTTCATAATAAGCATGCTGTCGATGTTGTAGGATCACACATGCACATATCACAGGGCTTAAATTCCAGGTGGCCTGAGACAAGGCCGAGCCTGGTACGAGAGGCACCAAAGGGGGGTTAGTGACCCGCCCCCCACACACACACACACACACACAGATAACAAAGGGAGGCCAGCACTCCAACTTTTATTGCCCAAAGATTTAGGGACCTACAGACAGCAGAGTGGACCTAATGGACAGGGGTCCCTCGACTTGGCACACAACCCCCTCCCCAGACATCCTGTCTTACATACCACTCACCCAACAGACGAACACCCTAAAGAAAGTTTCTTTTAAGTTTGGCTTTTGTACACCCTGTATATTGATTCACTCATGACTACCAGTCTCAATATACAGATAGGTTATGTTTGTATGTGTCCTTAGACGATCTTAGTGTTTTGTGTGCTACCCTTATAACCTTGTTCATGGAGTATCACCGATT
The DNA here is from genome assembly GCF_048594095.1 of Paramormyrops kingsleyae. Lineage (NCBI taxonomy): Eukaryota > Metazoa > Chordata > Actinopteri > Osteoglossiformes > Mormyridae > Paramormyrops > Paramormyrops kingsleyae. Next base: position 11,695,881 of record NC_132819.1, read on the forward strand.
TTACCCCTTTTCACTTGAACACTTATATAAATTTGAATAAATAAATAGGTATAGCTACCACTGCATATATATTCTCATGGTTATACCAGAAGAATCTGGAAAATTAAATAGTGTAACCAGTGTGTCCTAACTTTCAGAGAGTCTTCTCTTGTTTAACAACCCCCCCTTTTTCTCCACATTCTTTCATGGTCCTTATCTGATCTTGGTGGTCCTTAGCAAGTTTTCTGTGTTCTACCATGCTGTGTTAAAAGGACTGAATTAAGGTGTACATTATCCATTCTGGAGAAGATCAATTGGGATAAGTCACACCAAACAAAATATGTTGTTTCCAGATGTGCAACTTATATTGATATTACCACAAACTAACGGCCACGCCTATCTAAGGATAAGATGTACTGTTTTTAATGTGAATATGTGATGTAATGTCTGCACAAAGTGTAACATCTGTTGAGGTGCAACCCAAAACACCAGCATCATATACTGATGTGAGTCAGTCACATAAATATTATAAGTAATTGTTAATCAATTAAAACAGATGATATGAGGTGTAAAATTGTGAAGCTGGTATGGCATGTTTGGTGTCAAACTGCTGGACAATCACTCCTGATTCCAAATCTGGTCAGTGGTTACCATGAAAGTGGATGTATCAAAAGTTATACCAGCTTCATGAAAATCATCCCATAAAGACTAGAATCAGTCTGGTCATAAATCCCAAAAGGACTGATACAGACCCCTTTCTGAAAGCCCGCCAAATGAATGGCCAGCCATTAGTCGAGGAGTCGAATTCCTGGTCATCCCTATTCATGAATTTTAGACCATAAAACCAGGCACCTCAGAACAAAGGGGGGCAGAAACATCATCAAGGAGCCCAGGAGCAGAGAAAAGCCCATCAGTCCGAAGAGAGGTAGAGAACATCAGCCCAGGAGAAGAGAAGCCCACAAGAAGCCCTCCGGTGATGGCCCAGCTGAACAGAGAACTGCAACCAAGACAAAGCTTCACCAGGAGAGAGAATCCAAGGGGCTCCACTCCACTGCTCCAAACACCACGCCTTCCTGAGTGCCATCATCCCATCAGCTCATCAGTTCTGCAACCAACTGCTAAGACCCCCCCCCCCCATACTCATTTAAATCCGGTCATTGAATTTCCATAATTACATTGTTTGTTTCTATTCCGTTATTTCGTGTTTCTTTGTTTGTGTCGAGTGTAATGTCTGTCTTATGTTAGTTGTAGTGTTAGCTAGGAATAAATGCATGTCTTTTACACAACTTCAGCCTCCGTTCATTGAGTGCTCACAATAGTCCCTACCTCTGTGCGATCTTGCTACATGCTCTGAAACCTCAAAATCGCCTGAAATATCGCGAGACTCTCTCTCATCGGCCATGAGGGGAGCTTCGCTACCAATCGTTTACATTACCTGGTGATGCAGTTCGCTGGACGAGCCTTCTAACCCAGGTTACTAAGCGATACTGGTAATTATAGTGAATCCCATTTAAGTCTCACATTAACAGACTCACGGGGATATCGCAATTGAGTTTGGAGGAACCAACCATTCGGCATAACGATTAGGCAATAATCGTCATTAAATAATAATTAATTAAACTATAATTAATTTCAAACATATTGGTGGAGATATTGAAATTTACCTGAGCTAATAATTCCTACAATGTTAATCGGATGCTTTCTACTTTGCATACGTGTGTCACTGAAACAGCCTCTACATGGACCTCACTGCATGTGAAATCACTAATCTTGATGTACATCACCTGTATATCTTACTTTGAAAAAACTTTCATGTTGTTACGGATTGGGTCCGGGGAAGCAGCACAAAACGCCGTAAAGTCGAGGAAAATGGGATTTATTCAGGGAAACCAGCAAACACAGGGCGAAACGCAAAAACAAACGTCAATGACCGAACAGGGGTGAGACGGACACGGAAGCACTAAATACAAGAACCAATTAACAATGACTAGAAACAGCTGAGAACCCTGGGATTTCACATGAGGTAAGAAGGGGGCGTGGCACACAGGAGGACTGGACGAGCAGGTCATGACAGAACCCCCCCCAAAGGTGCGAACACCGGGCGCGCCAAAGGGACCGGAACCGGGGACAGCCCAGGACAGGACCTGGGGAACCAAAAGCAAAAACATCAACAGACCACAGGAAACAGCACAGACATGCAGAACAGGGACCAAGACAACAACCTGGACAGACAAACCAGAGGGAACGCAGAAAGACACAGGGACACCAAAAACGGGGACAGAACGAACTACTCGCAAGGACGACCCCCAGGCTCCAGCACACCTGTCCTCCCTTAAGTTCTGGTCTCCATCCAGGCTCATATAGAGGAGCTCCGCTCCCTCCAGGTCGCCTGGAAATGGCTGTCCCTAACCCCAACTGCCCTCCAGTCTCCATGGTTGTGCCAGGCCCTGACTAAAGCTGGCAACCAACTTCTCCAGCTCTCCCCTGCTTCTCCGGAGGAAGAGGTGCATAGAGTGGAGAAGGTGTTCTGGCACCTTGTGGACCTGGCAGGGTCAACTCAGGGTCCTGACCCTGGCTCTAGTGGGAAGTTCCAGCCACCGCCACTACCTCGATGTTAGATGTGCATTCTGCTTACCTGCCCTGTCTTTGTTATTAGTCTTTGTTTATTCCCATTTACTTTTGACCCCTTGTGATCCTTTGTTTTGTTAGTGTTTTCTTGTGTTTTTAGTTAATTTAATAAGCCCCGTTTTTGGATTGTGAGCTGCAAGTGGGTCATCCACCCTTTCTGCCTGCACCATGCCACAGCCATGCCCGCGCACTAAATCCATCTGAGTCCATGACACATGTAACATTAACAAACTCATTCAATGAAATATATTTACACCACCATTTTGCGATGCTGCTAGTTTTGCATTTCAGTGACCAAAAAGTTTCCCCACTAGTCAACAATCTGCGTTTGTCGTAGACAATCCCGACCTTTTTATCAAGAGGCCTATTAAACAGGCGAAAAACTTTTCATATCGAGTTCGATTTTGTTATAGTGTGTCATTATAGGGGGATTATTCCTACATCCTCCAATGTAGTTTTCAGTCAATCTGATCATACTGTCAAAATGTACCTTTTGACAGGTTTCGTTATACCCTTACATTTTAACTGTGTTTTCCCATTGTTAAGTCGCTAACAGTAACTTTCTGGCCCCAGTGCACCCCATGAAGCGATGTATTCGTTGGGGGCTAATTCGGACGTGAGCTCCCCCAGGTAATTCCCTAAGGGTGGCTTATATTCACCCAGCCTGCTTATGTAAACGATACTATCTGTGACATGATACAGGACCCCCTCAATTTTTCCAGTTCTTCGTAAAGCGTCATCCGCCCCCACGCGGTGGTTTGACAGGCTATGAATATGTTAGTCTTCCCCAGTGAGAATTTGTAGGAAGACTTGTAACCCCAGCGGATGAGGGCGACCTCGTCGTTCAGAAATGCGAAACTCAAAATCTCGTACAACTCTGAGCAGAAAAAATTACAAAACACCCCAGAGTCTGACACTATAGATGTTTGGAGCATGTTGTTCCTCTGCACGAGTTTACCCTACAGAGTGTTAAGCAGAAGCTTGGCGACCTGCCTCTTCCCCCCGTTAGACATGATCTTATCAGGCTCCAATTCAATCTCCTCATGCTCAAGATAGTTCTTAATGTAGTCCCGGCGGCCCGCGTCATCGGTCACATCGTCGGGGGAGCCCGAAGCCTGTTGCTTCACATTGAGAAAGGTTTTAATGTAGCCTCTAAACAGTTCGCTGCTGGTTTGGGGAAAATGCCACACTTTGTGGACCTTTACGACGGTATAACCCCTGTCTAAAGCCAGATTGAGCTCCGCGGAGACCCAAACCCCCGTCAACACCCACTCTGTATCAGAATGCCCGCATAGCCCTTCCTGCCTGTTCTTGATCGTGCACATCCTGCAGAGGGTAAACACCAGTTTTCCATTTGCCAGTCTGCTGGGGAGGTTGGGGAAAAACAGCTCGTGCCGGGGATTCACTGTGGCTTTGATCAGGCCAAAGTATTCATTCAGACGTTTAAAATTTGAAAGAATGACTACCGGGTGCCCCACAGGGAATTCAAATTTAGCCAGAGTGAATGGGTACAGCAACGTGAAATCCACGTACCGGACACGCTCTTCCCCCTTGACGTCGTAACACAAGCGAATCGTGGATGTCCGACCCCCAAACAGTGCTTCTCGCAGTCTTAGGGGTTCAGGAGGCTGAACGTCTGATAGAAAATGCTGTACCTCGGGGTCGTGAGTTGTAGTGTAAGACCATTCGTGTTCCCAAATCGATTCTACATTCATATTAAACTCTTGGTGCAACACCTCAAGTTTTTCCTGAGTTTTCACGTGCAAGGAAGCGAAGCTCTCACGTGTCAGATGTTGAGTTCATTATTGCATGTAGGACACCCGTGAAACTGACAGCCTAGAAACTCGAAAGCCCATCCTGGCAAAGCTGCAATAATTCACGCGCTGCCTACCTGCCATATTTAGAGTGATCAAAAACGCATCTCATTTCATCCGAAAACTGCATATGAGTATTGCAAAGAAACACACCAGAGTCACAGGCAGCAGTTGCCCACTCCCAAGCTCAGCCACTCAGAGCAATAATAATATATACCACCTTGGAGTGTTCAGTAGGAAAGGCAAATGGTTGTAGCTTGAAAGCGAGGGAGCATTGTGATACCTCCATTATACTGACCGGGGGATGGAATGCAAGGTTCATTGGCAGATGCGGATGGTGAATCAGCGGTACGTGAGTGGTGGATATGCTGTGCCTCAGCTTCCAAATGTACTCTTTCTCAATTTGGGCATACCTGGTTTCTGCTTCAATGAGGGTACGTGTGGCATAAGCTAAGGGGGCATGATGGAAGAGTGACGTCTGAAACTGAAGCACTGAAGTGTGCTTCAAACTCACTGTCACTTCTGTGTGAACCACTGCTTTGAAGCTGGGTTTGTTTGGAGCAAAACCATGTGGAATGTGATGTTTGAAGCAAATACTGCTTCATTGCAAAACATGATTCGCTTGAAACGACATTTCCTGGTGCATGGAATACCCCACATGATATCAGACAAGGGTTCACAACTTAAAAGTTAGTGTTTTGTGACTTTGCTAAAGTGTGGCACTTTTCCCATGTTACCAGCAGTCCAATGTATCCCTAAGTGAATGGCCTTGCAGAAAAGTCTGTATGCAGCCTCAAACTGGAGACATAAAAGACCACCTACCTCATCTTGTGCTTCAAGCAGCTCCCCCCACTTCCCTCCCCCATTCCCGTGAGAAAATCAGACACAAAGACATGCTGGTTAGCAAAAGGGTAAAAAAAAACAAAAAAAAAAAACACATTGTTTTTAATCGACATTATCACAGTCTTACCCTCATGACACTCCATCTCATTCATACTCCCCACCACACAGTCACTCATTCTAGGCTCCAGGTCCATCATTTTCTAGTAGTCTCTGTCAGAATTATACAGCACAGGGTAAATGTCCAAAAATGCCCCGAACATCCATAGATCATCCACCGACACAGCCAGCCTGATGCAGTCATAGAATTCTTTATCTACAGTATTTTGAGGCTTCAGACCGCCAGGCACTTCTCTGACCTTGGAACAGTACTGGACCAGCAGAAACCCCCACGAACGGTCACACTCAATCAGGAAACCCCCAAGGTCAGCAACGATACAACATGCAGCCCCCCCTTGATGTGACATCCTGGTGCCACATATGCTCTGGAAAGGCACTTTCTGGCAGCCACACAGAGGACAGTGGCTGCCTACTCATTACAGATCTTTGGTCAATGACTCTTCGTTGTTGTGGAACACGTCAATAACCACCACTGTACAATCACAATCCAGGACCGACATGTTTGTTAACAGATTCACGCTAATTCTATAGGCTACACCTCGACTGCTGTCCAACAAATCTCAGATGTATTCATGGGTGTGGATGAGTGCAGCCATATTCCTGACAAAATCAAATTATTCTGAGAAAAGCAGAAACACCCCGGGCAGCAAGAGCAAGCGACGCGCACACTCTGTGTCGGAAAGCTTGTAAGTAATCAGCAACAGAGGCTTCAAGGCACCGTATTTGTCCCCCTTCGAAGGGTTCTGCAGCAGACTCACCACTCTAGCTGCCATGGAACTGTTCAACACTGCAACGATGTAATAATACTTCTCTACATTGAGTCCTCCACAATACCGTGCAAGGTGAACTGAGCCTCCACCTGCACGAACCTAACTGCCACCTGGCCGCTCCCGAACTCCGGTTTGAATTTGAGCGCGACTGCGATCAGAGCGAAAAACAAATGCCCGAAACGTTGGGGTCACCATTGTAGAGCTGCGGTGCGGTGGAAAAAAAGGAAAGAGGCAGTCACCACAAGTCGAGCGCCAACAAGCAGGTGTCTTTATTTCAGCTTGCCAAACACAACCAATAGCCCGCGTCAAGAGTGTCCGGCTTGGGCAACCGCTCACCACAAAACCCCACGCCCATGAACATGGGTAAGGGAGAATGTGAATTCTGCTTAAATGGTAGGAGCCCCTACACTATAAGTTTTCTACCTGCACACACTAGAGAGTGTTGAAATGTATTCAGCAGCAAAGTTGTAATCCTACTGACATGCAAAAATGAAACCCAGCTTTGTTTTACTAACCGTTCAGACCCTGACATGATAAGACAGAAGAAAAAGCTAAACACAGTATGAAAAGCTCCAGATAGAATGTTCCGCCAAGTTTAGGCAAAAGTATCTCAAGGTTCTGCAGGTGTCTGGAGCCTCATAAAAGTCACACAATTGCCCTGAGAAATTGTTCATTTATTTCTCTGAAATGTGCCTTAACATACACTGTGAAAACTGTAAGGAGATAAGTTAAAAGAAAATAGACCAAATAAATGTGAACAATCTTGGAAATGAGACACAACATGTTTTTGGAGCTTAGAAATACTCAGTCTTGTAACTACTGATATATCTTTTTGTGAATGCTGATATTAAAAGAACATTCAGTTCATTCCTGCAGTAGCTCCTGAGACAACACTAAGAATACAAATAAGACCATAGAATGAGAAACGCAAATGCTGATGCCTTGCAGAAAGCAAATAATTATGTTACGTAAAATCCATAGACTCGTGCACATGAACGGAAACCTTACGTTCATTCCGAACAACACGTGAAGCAGCGCCCGTAGCATTACAAAATATGATGGTCATACCGTTATACCCTGATACCAGGGGCGTTGCTAGAGATTTTGGGCCCCATGAAAGCATATCATATTAGGCCCCCCAGTCCAAACCAATCCAGTTATTTTCCAAATTTTTTAGGGCCCCTGTCACTCAGGGGCCCTTGGAATCGTCCTAGCTTTCCTCCCCCTTACGGCGCCCCTGCCTGATACTATACCGTTGTTATAACGCACAATCCTCTTTTTCGTAATAAGGGCTAAGCAAAGGCCAGGCATTTGCTGATATTCAAGACGCCATGTTATGCCCATGTATTTTAATCTATTAGTTTATTAGAGATTGTATGCGGAGCAGAAATACAGTAGTTTCCCTTTTCCAAATAGAAAATAAAATTCTGAACCATGTGGAGAATGTGCATTTTCAACGAGCTAGTGCAGCAAATTCCTGACTGACTGGAGTAGTGTTTGGGGGTGGGAGGGGCAGTCAGCACGTTGCCTGTCACGTCGTTTGGGCTGCCTTGTTGAGCGTAGTAGCACTGAAAACATTATATTTTACACACTTTATTCTCTATTATTTTTTTCAAATATAATGGCATGGCATTTAAAGTGCAATTATAGTACACATCACACAATGCATACATTACGCACACAGCAAGTAGGGAACATATGGGGAGATCCAACAAAACATGAACTAAGGAGGACTACTTAAACTAAATTTAGGGTAAGAGAGAGGTTACCCAGCAGTATACGCAGAGCTTAACAGATGAGAGAATGTGTCATAAATGGGCGGGGCTTAAAGGTTATAGCTCTTATCGCACACACCAGAGGGGTGTGTGTGGTAATTCCCAAACAGGCTAAGGCAGAAAAACACTTTAAAAGACTTCATATGTGCTATTTTTAATTATTATAAAATATTTAGCCATTAAGTTTTAAGGAGGAAAAGCACTTTAACTTAAATGTGCTTTTAAATTACTATAGTCACATTAGTTAGGAAGAAAAACACTTACATGTGTTTTTTGAAATTAGTACAAAATATTTAGGGAATAAGTTTTAAGGAAGAAAACACATAATTCAATTAAATTTGTTATATAATGCCAATGTCAATTAATTCAATTATAATGTTTGTATGTATTTTTGTTCTCTCTCTTTTTCGTAGTCAGCGCACACATAATGTTTACAACTTATTATTTCTGTACATCTTTACGTAATTTTTAATTGATTGAATACCTGTACCCTGTACGTACAGTACATGTTTCCTTTACGTATTTTATTGAATTGTACCTTGCTTACGTATATGACATCTGTCAATAAGTTTACGGACCCGTTCGTTTACTCATTTTACCTTACTGTGAAAGCAAAAGAAAATGACAGCCAATGCCGTGTTCTATGAATTAGTAGGGGTAACACTAGTATACTGTACTGTAAATGTGCTAGTGTTGTCTCGTGGAACTACTGCGGAAAAGAACTGCATGTTCTGCATGCACTACATTAACTGATTGGGAATGCTCTATATATATATAATCTGACGCCAGTTGCCTGAAATATGTTACCACGGTGGAAAAGTCTTTTTGAAGACCCACTCAACATTTTTTGCCTAAAAAGTAATGGTGTATTGTTGCTTTTTCAGAATCGTTATTTTGGTCACAAAATCTTATGTCAGCCTCTGTGAAATAGTTGCCCCTTTGCCAGAGTTGAAAACTTTCCAAGATTATAATTTCTGCTTATGATAATTCACCTGACATCTTTTTGATTGCTGTGTCACTATTCTTTCCCTTCATTTCCCTTATTTCCCAGTCTCCCTTAAAGATCGGTTTGGGGTTAAAACATCTGATGGCTGCAATTAGTAATTGTTACCCCTCTGCTGACGCTGATTGGTACAGCCCAGTCATGAAATCTTTCCAGTATTATAATGTGCAAAGAAGACAAGTCACCTGAAGTGTTTTTGACTGCCTTGAAGTCCTACAGCTGTGGCATATGCCAAATTTGAGCTCCTCCTTCCCTTCCCTTCCCCTCTGGTACTATCAGTATAACTTCATTATATTCAAGTTAGATATATCTACTGAAATCCTGAGCAATAATTTTTACATAATTCATTAAGATGTTATTAAAGATTTTAATTATTAACAATATATTAAGCTATATAAAAATGCTTGTGTGTGTTAAAAGCATGCCTTCTTTCTATTGAGCCAATACCTTGCCTTCCAAAGCATGTTTTTCCTATATTTTTTACATCTCTACATTTCCTGTTTATGGACTAGCATTCTGCTCAAGCGCTCATGTGTGGGGCGTGGATCGGCAGGTTAGGATGCTGTGCTTTTGAGCGGAAGGTCTCTGGTTAAGATTCCAGGGTTCACAGTGATTTCATTATTGGGTCACTGAGCAGGACTCTTACTCCAAATTTCTCCAGGCATTACATGTTGCTTTGGATAAAAATGTCCAATAAATAAATAAAATGTGTAAATGTATTCTGGATAGTCTCCAGTAGGGGTGTAACGGTTCACAAAAATCACGCATCGGTTTGATACGACACAGTGGTGTCACGGTTCGGTAAGTTTTCGATGCAGCAAAAATAAAAAAAAATGCCAGATACTTTCTTTGATTTTTTTCACTTTTTTATTTATTAAAACATCAAAAAAGTATGATCTTGTTTTTTTCTTTTACTTTAAACAATGATGAAGCTATTCTTCACCCATCTTCTGAGGTTTCTTTTTAGCAGCAAATAAAACAAAACCTCCTTTATAACCAAAACCAAAAAGCAATTTTGTAGTAGTTATAAACTAATAGAAAGAAAAGAACAATTTTGTTTTTATATGGAAATCATATATATCAATCCATTTTTAAGTTTTTTTCCCAGAAAGATGAGTGTGTCCACATTTTATCCACCACTCTCTTGCCATCACCCTCAAAACTTACAGGGAAACCAAAGTGCTCCCAAACTCCAGACCTGTTGGTTATAGGAGGATCCTCTATTTCTGGTCTGATAATTGCATTAACGTTACTAGCCATTTTGCAACGAGCTAGTGCAGCAAATGCCTGACTGACTGGAGTAGTGTTTGGGGGTGGGAGGGGCAGTCAACACGTTGCCTGTCACGTCGTTTGGGCTGCCTTGTTGAGCGTAGTAGCACTGAAAACATTATATTTTGCACACTTTATTCTCTTTTATTTTTTTCCAAATATAACCCTCTGGAGTCTAGGGGTAGGGAACACACTTTCACTGACTGGGACATGATCACACATTTCATTCAATATCATAAACTTAATTCATGGCAAATAAATTATTTCTTATATATTTGTTTTGGCATTAAACTCATCTTAATCTTGGTGTACTTTGTAAATATGTCAGATTTATGTTAAGTTTGTAATTTGACATCAAAGTATAGACATTGCAAAATGCAGCTTGGAATAATTGCAGACACATAATAAAAGTACATAGTAAGCAATGCTGGCAGTTTGTTTTGATCCAAGATATCTGATCAACAAAGTCTTGGCTACATGAAGATGACTAAATGGTATATTGCAACATTCAGTTGGATTTATATATAAGAAAAACCGAACTCATGTCATTATTTCTGGCTACTTTCATTGAATATGTAGCAACTTTCATGTGTATGAATGAGCCATTGTCACCTGGCCACGTCCCTCCCCCCTATTATGGCTCTGACTGGAATGTTTCTGGATCGCTGTTTCTGGGTTGCGCTGTTAATAAAATTACCATGCGAATGCGATTTGAATACGCGCTAATGCGGCTATTTAGAATGTGAATAGCGATCTTCGGGTGAGAGCGGTACTACACGCCCCCGATGCAGGTAAAACAAAGTAAGGTGATATGGTTTACTTTCTTGCCGATTTAACCTAATTTTAAAAACTTTAATACTTCCGACAATGGACGTTTTGAAAAGAAGACCGATTACGGATTTAGTCAGCGGTTTTTTCATGTTTCTATAATAAGATTTCAGCGAGTTATGAACTGAAATAGACAAGAAAGATACTCAGCATCAATGACGATGCCGTCGACTCCAGAGGGATAAAAGTATTTTTCTGAATCGTTCGGTTTGTAATGCTTACCGAACCGAAAGCCTCGTACCGAACGGTTCAATACGAATACGCGTACACCTCTATATTATACAGTTCTACATAATGCTCCATATATTTCCCCCCTTTGGGACTCATGTAAGTCTCACACACAATCCTGTCCAACCAGCCTAGGAAGGAGGGCAAAAACCCTAAGCTTTAGGGAAATTCCTCCCCAACCCACCAAAAAGCACACCCCCCCCCCCTTTCGGGGTCCATGGCTGGCATGGAAAACTACCTTATGCTCAGATTAAGACACCCTCAGAATAGTGGCTTCTTCAGTAAATAGTGGAGAGGACTGCCATATATAACCTCCCCAAGATATATTCCATACACTTTATATACATAATCTACCAAGACTACATCATCTACTACAATCTCAATATGCCAGTGTATATATTTCTCACACAACAATAGCTGAGAGCTTAACTGATAATGTTGCAGTCCAATGTCCATAACATAGACTTCATGATTCTGATCATTCCAGCCATCGCAGTAGGCAGCTGCTCCCCAGGGGTTCCTTTGTGGTGTCTCATGGCAGGAATGGCTTGACCCCCGTCGTGGGCAGGACCTTTTCAGTGACCTCTGTGTTGCTGTCTGGTTCCGTGTTGGTCCAGGAACTCTCTGCTCCAAACGGTCCTCCCACCACCTTCAACAGAACAGCTATTGTCGCATCTCGAGACAGCGTTCTGCTGACTAGGATGCAAACTAAAGGAACTACACAGCAAATGATTAGTAACAGAGCAAGAAAAGCCCTTTCATAATGGCTTGCTGCCAACCCCCCCCTCCCCCCACATATTATACCACCAGTCAAACATTCCTGCATGTTGACCTGCATTTCCTGCCATCTCGTCCTGTAACCCCAGGGATTTAGCACTCAGAGCTATACTCTGTCTCCTGGGGAGATGACTGGCTCATTCTGCTCTGTGTCTTCTCTTGTCATCTGTACTTTCTCCTCAATGGTCAAGAACATGGACATCCATTATCAAGGTGTCATCCAGTGGCAGAGGCGCAACCAAAAGTCCCTTATGGTTGTAGAACAGACCATCGGCGTCCTTAGTGAGCCCCCCCCCCCCCTTTGTTTCCACACAGAGGCCTCATAAGGCCCAGCATGTTCCTCCCCAGCTTAGCTTTTGTAAGGAATCCACTTGCAGAGTCTCCGCAGTTTCAGTAAAACGGTGGTTTATCGAACAGTAAAAAATAATATAATGTAATACAGTGTAGACACACACCGGGTACTGAAAGGCAGCTCAAATACAAACTAAGGGCAGTTCTTCACCCCCCTTTATACCACAAAAGACCCTCCCCAACAAAGTGCTGTGTGTAGGTGTTGTGAGTGAATTTACATATAAAGAGTGACCCCCTGGACTGTGAGGAGCCTGAGGCGGGGAGGGGACGGGACGGGACGGAGACTTCTTGTGAGAGCAAATGGTAGCTCAGCCACTTCTCTGGCCACTGTCAATTGAATCCCAGACGTCCCCCATGCTCATAAATTGCTAACATTGTCTGTATTCAAATGATCAACCAATAACATTGGGACATCTTTACCGCTTTTCCTTACACTTTGGGGACTTTATTCCCCCCTTTCGCTAAGACCTTCAGCGCCAGCACTAAATCTCGATGGCAGTCAGCCAAGGTGTCAGACCACAGCAGATCATCCACATACTATACCACTCTGCTTCTTAAAATCAATCCATGCAAATCTGCCCCAAGTGAGTACCTAAATCCCTGTGGCATCCTCATGTAGGTGTACTGCTGACCCCTATAGGTGACACTGTCACAGAGCGTTTCTTCCTAACAAGTTCACTGGGGTATATTGTTATATTAGTATGGGCATATTTGCACTTGTGTCCCCTACCTGAACCTCTACTGGATCAGAATTGGGAATGTGCGGGTCCAACAGGAGTGTCCAGGCTGATTACAGCTCCAGCACACCAGCTGAAACAGCCTGTTCCCCAGTTTCCCCAGAGACTGGGATCGTTTAATATGTGGGTAAATGGGTGCCCTCAGAGGATCACTCCATCCATCATATATACCCACTCTGTTCCAATCAGGGACTGGGGGCCGATTGGTATCCTGGGGGGCTCCAGTGGCAGGAGACTGTCAGCTGCTCACAGGCTGCCCCCCAGTCCGGAGAGACCACTGGTGCCTGGACTTTTTTCTTTTTGCCGGTCAGCTCCTCCAGCTGCATCTGACTCAGTTTCTTCATCAGTTCCCTCTCATGCTCTGTAGAGTCCTCCTCCTCTCTGTACAAGTCAATAGCGTGGATCAGCTGCTCACGGTACTGCTCCTCAGGCATGATAATAAGCCCCCCCACTTGCCTTAGCCTGCTTCTCAATGGCTTTGCGAGTGCGTCCTGTACAGACCTCTGAACGCCAGATTCTGCAGGTCCTGTATGGAATATCATTTAGCACTTCATAATGCATAGAAAATGTAATCATCAGGACTCTATTAAGAATCGGATGTAAACTGTGCAGAGAGTGACTTTGTAATCTTCAGAGAATGCAGACCAATTACTGCTGTGCACAATGTGACAAAAAACAAGTATGAATTAGCACCTTGTGTTGGCTTAGAAGTTTCTGTATCTGTTGGCTACTTTGTTAGCTTTTGATGTATGAATATGTACTTTATAAGTGCTGCAGCTTATCACTATGTTGAAGGACAAATATATTATTGACCCTCTAGCCAGACAATGTGCAACAAGCTGAAGCTGCCAAGGTTTGCTGCTGAAGGAAAGGGATTCGCCTGAGTTCATCAAAAGTTCACGGCTGGGTATTTAAAAAAACCGAGTAGAGATGGTCATTCACAGGAGTCCCTGCCACCACTGCCAGGCAGGCACGTGCAGAGGGGGGGGGGGGGGGGGGGTGGAGGGTACTTGAGCACCCGCCCCTTTCCTCCAGGATGCCTCAAGTGCCCTTTTCTTGGGTTTTTTTTGTTGTTGTTGTTGTTGTTGTTGTTTTTTTTAATGTGTATGTGCGTATGGAGCCCTGTCTTTGCCCCTCAACAATAAAATGTAACTATTAATCTCAATTTTGCTAAATAAAAGGATCTGGCTTGCATCAGTCACATGACTGCTATTAACCAATGCTCGCCCTTGAGGGCAGAGCGCGCTCGTTACGAGCCGGGTACGAGTTCACAAAGTGCACGCGCATTTTCTGCAGGCTGGGTGGTGCGGAGCTGGAGGAGAAGCAGGCAAATTAATTGGAAGGTGCAGACTGCAACAAAACAGTAAATAGGGTGTACAGCGCACACTATAGTCTATAACAACAAATGAATTGAAATAAATGAGCGTGCTGTTTGTGCAACAGCGCGACAAACATTACCTGTCCTTTTATGAACTGCACAAGTAGTGGTGGTCATTAACTGCTAGCTAACTGGGTAAGGGTGTTACAAGGGGGTCTGCAGCTCTGTCCACCGTTTTAGGGAACATGTTTTGTTTTAAAGTAAGTTACAGGACTTTTCCCTTCTTTTCTGGAGGGCTTTTATTTCACTAAAAACGCATATCCACATAATTCCATATTAGATTCGTCATGAATGTGAGTTGTTGTTATTCAGCCTGTTCTATCTTTTTTAACTTTGAGCACCCGCCCCTTTAAACGTCTCTGCATGGCCCTGCTGCCAGGCCACCGCTATGCAGCACTCTCTCCATTCTGTCCCCCCCAGAACATGAGTCAGAACTGTCTATATGTTCCCTATCAGCAGGAGCCATCTCACAGTTTCCTCCTCAAACACTTTTTGTCCACTTTCTGCCCCATCTGCCAGAACCAGGAGTCTGAGAAGCAGGCCCTCCAGATCCTGTCCTGCTCATGGCACATAATGTGTCTGTGCTCCTTTTACCCCTAGTGGGGGCATTGGAGCATACCTATTGGTTTTCCTCTTCCTCTCCATCTTCCTCACAAACACTCATTCTTTCTGTATGGAGGGTTAGCGGTGCTCAGCCGGTGCATCAGCCCTACTGCATGATCACCAACTGGTCCTTATCCTAATTATTCAGCAGATCCACATGCCTGACTTTCCACTTTTGCTACCTTGCAGCAGGGAGCTCACTTCCCTGTATCCATATAAGAGAGATGGAGAATAGCGCTTTCGTCAAAATGACAGGTTGGGTCAAAGGTCATGAAGGTCACATTAATCAAAGTGACAGGTTATGAAGATCAAAGGGTCAAATTTATCAAAATGACAGGTCGGGTGTCGGGGTTGGGGCGGAGCCAGGTGACGTCACGACTAGTGGTGTTAATTATTTCCATATGTTGGAATTATGAATTGTGTGCTTATGAGTGTGATTTGTCGGAATAGCCCCGTGCTGTGAGGGTGATGGCTGACGGTGCCGAGCGCGTACCTGAGCGCGTACCTGAGTGCGTAGCTGAATGGGTCGGTTACCTGATGGAGCGTGAGCGTACGCTGGGTCTGCCTGTGGTGCGGTACTGTGGGAAGGTCCCGGTCGGTCCAGAGCGTGTAAATGTTGCGGATAAGGACTTTGGAGATTCTGCAAAGGACTCGGAGATTGTGAGAGCGATGTTGGAGCTTATCACTGTGTTGCGCGAGTGTGAAAGAAACTGCGTGAAAATGAGAAAGTTGGAGCTAAGAATGAGAGGAGGAGGAGGGGGTGGGTCTGATGCTATCCTCCAATAAACGCTTAGCAGCAGCAGTTTGGCCATGTGTATGTGAAAGCTGACCCCCCCCCCCCCCCCCCCCCCGCAGCAGCAGTTTGGCCGTGTGTGCGTGTGACAGTGGTAGGGAGTGAGGGTGTCCCCCATTTTTTTCTTGTTTGAAGTTTGGGTTTTTCTCATGCACCCGTTATTTACATCCCCGTAGGTCACCCCGGTCAACTTTATGGGCCACACATCAAATTGGACATTTTGTCTTACAGTATATAACATGTTTTTTTTTGTTTGAAGTCTGGGTTTTTCTGATACAGCCGTTATTTACATCCCCGTAGGTCACCCCCAGGTCAAACTGTAATTGGGCCACACATCAAATTGGACATTTTGTATTTCAGTATTTAACAGTGTTTGGGGTAATATTCTTGTCTGTTATTTACATCCCGGTAGGTCATCCCGGGTCGAGCGTATCGTCTGCGCATAACTACAAATATGAGTTAAAAGAAAAACACCACGACGTACATCAAATAGACATAATTAAGAAAATAAGATAATCCTAAAACTTGACAGGCTGTATATTTCTCCTTAAAGAATCCTAAGAAAAACCAGCCGCAGATATTTTTATTACGCTGAGCGGTCACCGTACGGGTTTTCCTCCTTTGGTAAAGAAACACAAGTACCCCACTGGAAAAAGAAGAAAAGAAAAGAAAACCACACGGGACTTCCATAGAGTGAGTATATTATTTCTTTTATACATGTTTTATAATAAATAAATACGTATTCTCTAATAATAGGTATTCTCTGGTTTTTTCTACGAGAGACGGCGCGGACCGGTCAAGAGAAAATCTACGAAAGACCTGAATCAGCAGGTATGGACGGAGCAACACACCCTTCTATACCCGAAGCCTTATTAGATGAAATAGACAACATCAACAACGCTAATAATGAAAATGCTGCGGTTTACCAAAACTACCTCGCTCAACACGATTCGCCACCCGCAGCGTCTAGTGAAGCGAGGGTCGAAGACCCCTGTTTCCTACTGTCCTTAGAGACATTATTAACCTTCCTGTGCTGTTAGGGTCGGCACAGACCTGTGTTTAAGTTTAAAAATGCATAAAAGCAGCACATATATTTATGAATACTCTTAAAACAAAAGGCTCCATATTGAACCTTTAAGGGTTCTATAGCTTGGTACATATATGACACCCTCAAAGGTTCTATATAGAACCATTATAGAGGGTTCAATTAAAAGAAACAGCACCTTTTTGAAGGCAATGGATATATTTCCTCTGGTTAGAACCCCTATAGTTCTATATAGCACACCCAATAAACCTTTTTTCTAAATATATACTGCATCAAAGCTTTTTTGACTTTGTCAGGAATCTCTATTTAAACTAAATAAATGAAAACAAAATCAAGGTATGCCCATACATGTAAGGTAAGATAAGACCAGTTCAGTTTATGTATATAATTCACTCGAGGTTTATTTTACCATTATTTTTTTATTGAAAACGAGAGGAATGCTGCCAAAAGAAAGGTCCAGAAAGCCACACCAAAAATATTAAAACAATTCTTTTCATGGATAAGGAAGCCTAACAAGGTAACCAAGAGGTAAGAAACAAATTGGATGATAAATAATTGTTTTGAGGGTATCTTATGGCTGATGTAAGACACGTGCTGCTTGGCAGCGACCCGTCTAACATAAGAGACAGGAACAGAAAGCTAACATAGGCCGAAGGTTAAGCGTGTTAAATGAAAGGCAGCTTATGCTTTTTTCCTTTAGCCTTAATTTTTGTTATGTTTATTAGGACCAAATACACCATGTCAAGTTCATCTTAAGCATGCATACTTGGCCATGTAGGAAAAACAGACAGAGAAGAAAGCCTGACCCCTCACCAAAGGAAACTTAAAGACAACTAATAGTCCTTCAAGCCCCCAGATCTCCTCTCCCTGCATTCCTACATCATCCCCCCCCCCACCATCCAACCCCAGACTGCAATAAACAGACCCTCCAATGGCCCATAGCCAAACACTTTGTGATAAGGACCATAAAAAGGACCAGAACAAAGAGGCCACCTACCACTCCAGGATGTGGACAAATATTCACTTTTTATGGCATCTGAAACAGCACCAATGGAAGAAAAAGTCACTAAAGATCTTACTCTCTCTGGTTGAGAGAAGTTCCCAACCTGGTTGAATATGTCAAGTATCAAGGAACACATGCTGCCTTGGGACATTCACATTGTCTTTGCCTCACACTGATCTCTTTAAACTGTGACCAATAACATGGAACACACCGGTACTGGAATGCGGTGTTGAGGATACCTTATATCTGTGGGAGTCCCAGACGGGGCTGTCAAACACACACACACACACACACACACGTTTGTGTTCCTACCTTTGTGGGGACCGTTCATTCATATCTATGGGCATAACCCTAATCCCAACAATGACAGCCTTAACCCCTACCCAGCCCTAACCTTAACCATAAGTAACCAAACAAAATACAAGACTTTTGACATTTTCAGCTTTTTGATTTTGCTTTTTAACAAATCGTGGGGGCTGCGGCCCCACAATATATCACCCCAGTGTATACAATAAATATACCTCATTAGTTATGTGATTAATTAATTCAGTATGTTAAACACTATGTAACTATTACTCTTATATCAAATATCACGTGGGATGTTATTCAGTTCGTTATACCATAGTTAGTGTGACTATATTGCTTTGAATAGCCCCTTGTATAGTGGATAATAATTATTAAATGTTACCCTGTTTAAACCCCTTTCAGTATAAAATTTGCCAGGCCCCTCCCAGTATGGAAATAGCACGCATAAGAGTAGTTTTAATGTCAATTTTATGACCTTCACATCATCAACACTCAATGACCATGAGCCAGCGGACCTTTGGGTCCTTCCAGGTAAAACCTGGTAAAAGGCCTCTGTACAAGAAGTGTGCTCTCTCTTTCTCCATCTCTCTGCTCTTATCTTCACCAAGAATCTTCCCTGAAGTGCAGTCCCAGAGGACAAAGCCATCTACAGGCCAAAAGCCACACAAACAGCAAGAAGAATCCTCAATTTTATTCCATTGGTACTTGCCATACTGTACTGGCCATAGCAAGTTTATTCACTGCTAATTCTGATAGAACTATGTTACTCTATCTGTGGTAATCTGGTTTAAGCAACAATGGGTGGACAAGTCTGTTATTGGGGTATGTAAAGAATGATAATTTCCTGTTATATTAAAGTTATATTTCACCATGAACTAAACGTCTTATGTATTTGGAGGAGAATAATCATCTGATGTATGCATAACTAACAAAATCTGATATAAGCATAATTCCAGCCCCTCCACAAACACACACAAGTAAATAGAATATTGAAACAACATACACTTTTTTACCAAAAATTACAGGTAACTTCTACATTCATAAGAATTTATCATTGACACTGAACCACAAGTACTAAATCTGGAACTGTTATATAGCTATAGCTAATGAAGCGTATTAATACCAAGCTGAGTCCAATTCCTTCACAACTTCGGCACATTAAATCTCCTCTGCAACTGAAATTTTAATATCAATGGTTATAAAAAAACTTTATCGATGCTGAGTTGTTATTTTAAAACAAAGTAAGACAAGTAAACAATTATCATAAATATAATATAAATGGAAAAATAAGCCGGCTGATTTCAATAGACATCTTGGCTGCCTCAAACATTCTCTTCGAATACTGTGAACACTGCAATATGTGCAACACTTTAGTGACTGACGTGCTAATTTATAAATTCATTGCTGAGTTGGAGCTGGAAGCCTTCTAAATGCTCCTTCAGCTTTTCCCTCAAATCCCCGCTTCCTGCAGCAGCCCTAACCTCTGCTGTGCACCCCCCCTCTTTTCCAGCCTGTCCTGTGATCCTTTGCCCTCCCTCACCGGCCTCCAGATAGGGTTCCAGGCTGCCATCAGTCATATCATTATGAAATCCCACCTCTGATACTAGCAGAGGCTGAACTGCAGCGTCCCTGAGTTCTTTCTGGGCTGTGCTTTTTCTCACATCTTCCCCAGGTACTGGGACCAGCAGCAGATGCCCGTCCCTGTCTTCTTGTACCCAAAACACCTGTTGGTCCTCAGTCCCAACTCCCACCTGTCCCTCAGAGTCCATCACAAAAACCCTTGGCTGCGTGGTGAGGCCCTGGTGGACCAGCTCGACCTGCTGCATTTGCACCTGTGGTTTATGCAGCTCGAGCCGCATTGACTGCAGCAGATGCAAGTCCTGGGACGGCGAGACGGCCTGCAGTGAACCTGTTGACAGAGAGCTTGTGAGATACTTCTGATTTGGCTTCTCTGGCTGCAATGGTACCTGTAACCTGCAAAGTTCCTGGAGTGCACCAGTCTGGCTCACACTTTTTAAAGTAGCTGCTTGAGGTTGCACTGGCTGCGCTTGCTGCTGCTGCGGTGACAGCTGCCAGCCTTGCGGTAGCTCCATGGTGACTATCTGCACATCTTCGACTGCATTTCCCTCTTGCTCCCCTGTGCAGCCACTGTAGTAGTAGTAGTAACAACAGGCCTCAGTTCCTGTGTCTGCAATCTTTTCCTGAGTCCTTCCAGTGTTCTGGGTTGTAACTCTACTCTCTTGGTCGTGTTGGTTTTTCTCATCTGTTTCACGGCACTGGGAACCATCTTTATCCTCAAGTACCTCCTTAACTTTCTCAGATGTTCCTGAACTTCCTTCCTCCAAGTCACCAAGCTGCTTTTGCCCTCTTCCACAGTAGAAGCAGTAGCCCATCTTCTCTTTTGTCCTTGTCGATGATGATTGGGGATATCCTCCCCATTCACCTGAGTCTTCTGCTTCATCATCAAAGAGATTCAACTCCTCTGCCATCCTCTCTATCTCCATTTCTTGCTCATCCGTCCCCTGTCTCACGGCTCTGTCTGCTCTCTCTCTGATACCACCGTGTAGGCTCTGTTTCACCCTATCTCTACTCTCTTTCCATTTCGCTCCCCCTCTGAGGTTCAGAAGTGTTTGTCGAAGCCGGTCCTCCCGGAGACGCAGCAGCGTGTGTCTGAGACGTGTCTCCCTCCGTCTGGCTGCATTGAGTAGGCGCAGGGTCTTCTCCAAGCTATCGATAGCCCTGTCGTAGCGCTTCCTCCACACCGAGGGACAGAGCTGGGCATAGCTATGCTCTCTGGGCAAATGAAACCCCGGTGGGGGTGGCAGTCGTTTCATGTACCGAGACGGGGAGGGAGGCTGAGGGGACGATGCTGACTGGGGGTCTGTAGGAAAAGGTGCTGCTATCTGGGAGGAAGAGGGAGCACTTTCAGAGGGAGGGAGGAGAACTTGGGATGTGTGAGGTGAGGATTGGGAAAAAGAGGAGGGCAAAGGAGAGTTAGCGCTTGGAAGAGGCTTTGTTCCCATTCCAGCCCCCCTGGCCTCGTTCACAGCACTGTTTTGCTCAGATGCATCTTCCAGGAGAGAGTCCACCCCTCCAGCAGCTTTTCTTGCACCCGCAGAGCTCTCTGTCCCCTGCTGATTGTCAGGCTCTAACACAGTCCTTGACTGCTTCAGGGAACGTGTCTGTCTCCTTGGAAAATACAAAACAAAGACATTAGGGATGATCAGATTCGTTGATTTCCATTGGTGCACCGGGATAAAAGTTTTTGATGTGGTTTATGATTTTGATTAAACAAAGCCTACACCAGATACAATTCGGGATAAACTCGAGATGCACCGTTTCTAACGTCTTTGCATCTGTAAAATCCTATTTATGAATATATAATTATTAGTAGAGGCCATATGCCTTTATTATTTAGAAATGTGACCAATAATTTTATATTTTGATTGATTTCCCCTCTTTAACCTGTTTCTGTATCTGTACCATATTGAATTGCATAGCATTGTATTCTATTTTTTCTTCACATTGTATTGCGTCGAGTCGCACTGCACCACATGCACATCCCTAAGAGACATTAATTTCCTTTGTGAAAATGACAGGTTAGACTTGTGTTTCTCTGTATTACCGTGCTTGTCTGGTTGTCTGTGTCTGCTTGCTTGTCCGTTGCCCTTTATCACCAGTGCATCGCTTTTGCCTTGAGAATGTTTCAAAGACAGTAGGTAATGCATCTTCTTTCAGTCTTCGGTAACCACTGTGTGCAAGAGGGAGAAGCGAACAAGACAAACGGTTGGAAAATTGATGGACTGCAACTAAAGACAAGACAAATTCTGTTGTGAACTGCTTATGGAGGATTATTTGAAGAAATAATTTAGTCCTGGCTATAAGAAAATACCCAAACATTGAGCATGACAAAATGCTGAACATTCAAATACATATGCATAGCATTAGCAGGTGTGACTAACTGCAATGCACTTGTGGTCTGTCGCCCTCTAGCTGACCTGACTCCAGACAGCTCAAAGCTCTCTGGTGTGAAGTGTTTGGAGCAGAAGTAGATGAAGTGACTCTGGGGGTCCCACTGTCCCTTCCCTTGGGGGTCCTTGCGCTGGGAATTTAAGATCCATTGTGTGCGCCGTGAGCTACCGCGCTTTGGCAGTCTGTCAAGGATCCAAGGGTTCAAAAGCTTTACTGTCATTTGTACATATACAGTGAAATGCTTCACAGAATAGTGAACAATAATATACAACACGCATACAATAACATGCAAGTAGGACAAAGTGTGGAGGTTTAAACAGCAGTGCAGGCATTAACAAAGTGTAGCAGGATTACACTGGTACACATTATTAAAACAAAAGGAAAAAAATCAGCTCACCTGTGGAAGGTAATACCAGCTTTCCGTGTTTCTCTAGTGTCACGGGACTTACAACCAGCAGCTGAGCAGTGCCTGGGCATCTTGAAGAGAAAAGTAAGGTGCAGAATAAGTTAAAAACATTACAAAAGATTTTATTGAAGGTAAAAACGTTACAAACCTGTAATTTATTGATAACTGTGTTATCTGAAACCAAACTATTTGAATACAAGTATTTGACAGTTACATTGAGGTATTGTATAAATATTTTAAACTTACAGGAAATATTAATTGCATAATATCCACAAAAAACAAAAGTCAATAATTAATTAATCATAAATATCTTACTAACATTAATATTAATTAATATTAAGTGAATTGAACATATATTACTTATTACTTATATTTATGTCTGCAGTCCTGAGTGATGCAGAGAGGGGGCAGTGACTAGTTTTGAGGGATCAGTACATACTTCCTATGACGTTTTACTGCCAATTTTTCCCCGTCTGTCTTTATTATCGTTTGCTCTGTCTTCGAAAATTGCACATTCGTTGCTATTAAAATCCTACACACCCGATCCTAAATATAACAAATATTATAGGTTTCATCCTGATCTAAATAGGCTAAATGGCTCAAATTAATTATATATCGCAACCTTGTTAGCCTGCTCAGTCCACGATCTGGCGTTCTCACGTCGCAAGTCACATTTTAGTGTCTGCTCTATACAAAAATACGTCGACAGCTAATCTGTATGCATTTTATGCGCGTTTTTTTATTCTGGTATAAGATTTGAGTTTGTATTTTTTAAAACTTATTAAAGGGTCTCACCGCAAAATCTTATGACCTCACGAAGATGGCCGCCTTCTTCTTCCCCTCATATTCCCTTTTCTGTATGGGTCCCCGCAAAGCGCATTTTTACATGAGTACCCAATCGTTGTGAACGGTGTTAACAGACCTGCTTAAGATTTATCCAATGGAAATTTTTGTTCTAAAGGCTCAACGTCATTTCTTGTTGCTACGTTTCCGGCATTGAAGTATAGAATGGTGTTGTAAGTCGGTAGAATGGATGGTTGATACTGCAAGTATTTAATTCAACGAAAGTTTTGGGAATTATTATTATCGCTATTAAATTTTTAAATCACAATAAGATTTTTAAAATATGTTAATAATAGTAATTATTTTAAATGAATATCATTTTGTAAAACGCTAGTGTAGTTAAGCTATTAAAATAATAGCTAAAAATAGAATCGTAAATTTAAAGACATTTTGTATTTTCAGATAGATAGAGACCCAATAATACTAAAATTCAGGAAAATTAAAACTGTCATGGGCTTCTGGGATTTTTGCCTGACTAAAGTTGGTTGAAGTTATTATGCGCTGCATAAGGGCAGAAAGGGCTGACCGTGAATTTTAAGCTTTCTTAACTCACCCCTCCACACCATCGAAAAATGTTTGTTAGATAATTAGAAATATAAGGCTGTGAGTGAGTAAAACACATCTGGTCCATTCTTGAAGGATTTCAACCAACTCTTTTCTGATCAAGCTTAGAAAAGAAAGTCATCGACCTGCCGCCCCACCTCAGAGTAGCAGTCATTGAACACTAAACATGCTGCCGAAAATCTTTATTTTATTCTTAAGTTCCTTGCAGGCCTCCAGTGATATGTTAGTCCACTCACTGTAGCCTGGAAAGACTTAATATCAGTCTTCAACCAGTTTTCCACAAGTTTTCAATTGTTTAATTAAATGGGTTCCCTATATGCCAGTCAGATTTTATTATGAGCTTTAGTTTTAGGATTTTATTCTTTAGATGACCTTTATGGATGCCAGAAGGTTTTTGTGAAGGTGGGGCTGAGTAGCTACTGGGAAAGCCAGGGATAATATAAGACAATAATCGAGGTAGTAGAAGAAACAGAAATGATTTTGGTGTGTAGTATGACTGCTAAAATAACCACAAGTTGTTCATCGCTGTATTTTTGTTTCACTTGCTACAAGTACTGCTGTAAACGTATTATATCATAGTGTCTTTTTGAGGCTATTGGGAAATAATATTTCAGGTTTTCTCACTTATTTCTGTTATCCCTTTACATATCCTTTTTTTTTCATTGTTACTGTTGGAATGGACTCAAAACTGAGCCCCACATGTTGAAGCTGCAGTGGACCGCCTGGTCAGTGAAGCTGTGTTTGTTTTCCTTTATGCCCTGTGTATGGGTAAAACGCAATGTCACACCAGCTATCACACTGACTTGAATATACACCCGCATACTAAAATATATAAAATAATAGAGCGTCACAGTGGTTGAGATGCAGTTGGGGGGGGAGGGGGGGTACTTATTACTTAACTAATGAAACAGTAACAGTGGTTATACAATTGCACCTAGTTATGAAGGAGGGAGTGAGCGCTGTGTGTTCAAAAATGTCACTGCTCTGGAGAAGAAGCTGTTCATCAGCTTGGTTGGGTGGGCAGATAGGGCTCTATAGCACTCGCCAGACGACAGTGGAATGAAGATGCTGTGGCCGAGGTGGGTCGGGTTTTTGCAGATGTTCGTGGCTTTGCGGCAGCAGTGGGTCTGGTTGATTTCTTCCAGTAATGGAAGGTGTGAGCTGATGATCTTCTGGGCCGTATTGATAATATGCTGGAGGGCCCTCCTGTTCTCAGAGGTGCAGCCGGAGAAACATGCTGTTATACAATATGTGATGTTGGACTCTATGGTGCATCTGTAGAAGTTGACCTGCAGTTGTTGTGGGAGTTGTGCTTTCTTCAGGCTCCCCAGGAAGTGTTGCCTCTGAAGACCTTTTTTGGTCACTGCTGTTGTGTTGATGGACCATGGCAGGTCTTGGCTGATATTGACTCCTAGGAATCTGAAGCTCTGAACTGCCTCCACCCCCCTACCATTGATGCTGATGGGATGGTAACCATGGTGTTTCAGTCTCCTGAAGTTCAGAATCTGAATTTTCTAGGGCTGACAGCAAGGTTATTATCCCGGCTCCAGCTCTCCAAGTTCTCAACCCCTTCTCTGTAGTCTGACTCGTTGTTATGTGAGATAAGACCTAACAGGGTGGTACTGTCCGCAAACTTAATTACTATATTAGAATCATGGACGGATTTGCAGTCATATGTAAAGGGGGAGTATAGGGTGGGGCTCAGCATGCAGCCCTGAGGTGCTCCAGTGTTGGGTATTATGGAGAAGGAGTGCTTAACCGTGGACACTGTTTGTGGTCTGATGGTAAGCTGGTATTTAATAAGTATGAGTAGAGGGTGACTTTTCAGGGCCAACTTGTAAATTCTTTAGATGCTTGAAATGCACCATCTGTAAATTAGTTGTCAGTCTTTAAAGCTACTTTGTCTCTCTCTACCTGTCTCCAATTTTCGAGCTGATGGACATGTATGCCTCTCAGTTGTGTGCAGTTGTTACATACCCTGAAAGTTGATATTTAAAAATATTCTGACCCTGTACTGGGGTTGGAAGATGGACATTTAAATATGCCTTAGGGTAAACATAACTTTGGATATAAGTCCTTGGAGAGCAGGAGGTTTGGACCGACCCACTGGGCATGCGGACACCATAATCAATTGAATGTTGATGGATTTATGTAACTCAGGATTTAAAATTAAATTAACAAACAACAATATTTCACATTCAGTGTCAATGCCTTTAGAAAGAGTAAGTTGAGTATTTATAACTGGGTAGTTAGTTGTAGTTTAAATAGAGTGAAATAAAATTATATATTGTTGCAAAAAATGAGAAGAAATGGCCAGAGCTCACATAATCTCAGATTATCAATGCAAATATTCATATGTCAAGAGAGTATAATTGCCAAGATGAATATTTCCACAATAGCTATACATGCCTAAGGGCTGGCTCATATTTACTGCAGATGCTCCGTAGCACGCTGTAGTGCCAAATCCTTCACATTCCTTAATGTTCATACTTCTTGCACCAATGCACCAGGCGGCTGCATTCTACACCTGATTTAATTTTGAGATAGATTATACCAAAATTGCAGTAGTAGGGCTAGGCGGTAACAAAGAAAGGAAGGATGGTTGCAGAAGAAACTTGATCTTGTGAACACAGTAACTCTAAAAGTATTTGATCCTTATCAAACTTCCCAGAAGCACTGCATATTTGGGGGCATATTTCATTTTGAGACCAAAATGTAAACACTGCCACTTAGTAGTGGCATATGAAAGTACAGCCACAGACATTTTGTGCAAATCTGGTGAACCTGATTATACTGAGATAAATCACACAAAGTTGGCTTGTAGTGAGGACTTTTTTGGAGAGGTGAGGAGAGTGTGTTGGGGGGCTAGAGACTGTAGAGGTTGGGGTTATTGCAGGAGTACGGATTGGATCAGGGGGAGTGGGTACTGGGGCTGTCCAGGGAATACATTGTTGTTGTTCTGGCAGCATTTAGTTTAGTTTTAAATTTCCTACATTAAACTACAGTAACCTCAGTTAAAAAATAAAGGTAGTTGTGAGACAGCAGACCTCTATGCATCTGAAACTGATGTGCATGGACACTGATAAAAAGGCAAGCTTTAGATGATGAGACATGGAGAATTGTTTATACTATACCTCTAGTCACTATTCATTATCATCATCATCATCATCATCATCATCATACTATTCATTATACATTTCCTAAAAAGAAATGGAGGGAGGCTTTTCCCGTATATTTTCTGCTTGTTTTAGAGAACTCCCTCAAGCAATCCGTATACGTAACTGAATTGTTAATATGTTTCATACCAAAATACGCATATGTCTTCTATCCCTACGTAACTTTTTAAATCTCATGATGGGAACTCCTACCATCTTTTTAGTTTTGAATTGCTTCAGCAAAATATGGAGAGAAAAAAATGCAAAATAGTCTAATCAAATCACAATTTCATGCAAAAATTTCTTTTGATATTATTTTGACATATTGACAACTCAAGCTATCTTGCATAGAATCTTACCTGATTGAGTTGACCAGTCAGAGGTGCAGTTGAAATAGCCAGGGTGCCTATTCACATTAATTCAGGGGGTTCATGTTTTTATGTAGCTATTATCAGCTACACACCAGTTTGAAAGACTTGTCTTTAGAGACTAGAATGCCTCCAAATGGTGAAGCAAAAAACATTTTGTTCACCATATTTATTTAGCAAGGTGGGACACAGCATAGGAATAAGGTGATCAGTAAAATATCACAGTTCTATCCTACAACTGGACATTTATTAATCTCTGTGATCAGTTGGCGACCTCTTCTGGGTTGTTTTTTGTATTGCACCCATAGCTTCTAGGATAGACTGTGAACCCTTGTGACCCTGCATAGGACAAGTGGGGATGGAAAATATATAAATTGATGGATTTATTCATTTAGCAGACTTTGGTTCAAAGCATCTTCTGAGGGAGGAAAGCTTGGGTTGACGGCCCAGCTCAAGGTATCAAATGTGATGCTTATTCTTCTGGCTAAAGGATTTGAACCCAGATTCTTCTCTGGTTACAGAGCCCAAACCCCCAAATTAGACACAGCTTTATGCATGCTGTCACACATCAATGTTCAGCGTTTTTTTTGTTATCACCTATACTGGTTCAGATACCTCATCAGGTATTCTTTGAAGTACATGATTGTCATAAAATTTGTCATCGTTGAAGCGTGGTCTCTGTGGAATCCTGCAATGGCCAAAATGGTGAACAATTTTTTAAAACCATATGGCTTGTGGATTTCTTTATGAATCAATTTTTCAATATCTCTATGATGCATACTATTGTGGTTTAACACATCTTGTGATAAAGTGCCTGTTCTGACTCAAAACTTTTTTTTTTGATGAAGATGTTACATGTTACATCTTGTCTTGGTTTACAGGATGCACACTAATGACTACAGATAAACTATATAACCTATATATAGCCTAACAAGTATATAACCTATATCATGTTTTCAGCACTAAATGATGCCGCTTATCCATATATGGGTACATATGTATCGGTTGTTCGAGAGTTTCGGACAAGAAGGAGAGAGACACCAATAATTCTCAATCCCTGAAGGGTCAAGTGAGGGTTTTTTAAGACGGTGTGTAATATAACAGCACTTAATTATGGCAGGGAATGTGCCGGTTACAAGGCACGAATTAATTAACTGGGTAATTGCACCTTTGATAATTATAGTTTATCCCCTTTTGCGATTTGCAACACAATGAACGGGGATTTGGCATGTTAAAGGTGCATAATGTGTATTGTTATTGTTGTTCTTGCTGTAGTTGTTGTTGTTTAATGATGGCAAAACTGAAAGAATTGGTTTGACCATTTTATTCCTCGGGCCTCAGGACATTTCACAGCATGATAGATTCATTATGAATCTGCAGAGGCAGCCTGAGGTTTTATACCTTTTCCTTTTCTAATGTTATGAGTAACTGTAACGGCAGCTAGATAACTCACTATCATTTCATGCAAATGGAACAAACTTTGAGACCTAGAAAAAAAACTTCACACTGTTCTATTCCACTTGAACTAGTGTGGTGCTGAGGTATCACGCCCTGCATGGCTGCACTTCGGATCTCATCCCTGTGGTGGCTGTGGCAACATGCTGTATCAGCGCATGCTCCTTACCTCTCTCTCCAAATCGTATCTATGGCTGGTGTTGCAGTAGTAAAAGTTCTTGCCAGCTAATCTTATCATTGATAAATAGTGGAACGTCAGATTTCTGGGACATTGCCCATCATTTCCAGGTGTGAGGGAACTGCTGTCAATTTGCAGAAGACTTCCAAGAGAACTGAGATGTCTACTAGCAACTACATAAATTGACTGATTAAAAGGGAATGAGTCTTGACGGACCACCAAGATCATTTTTACTTATTTGTGTACTGTTTGTGTTGTGGTTTTTTCTTCCCCGCCAATCAGGAGTCAGGAGCCGCTTGTGTAGATCTTCAGATTCAACCTTTATTGCCACAGTGAGGTTACAGCCAAGGCTGGACACCGTGCAGGAGTGTGTCCAATACTGTTTTACACTAATTTTTATACATTTTCTCATTGTGTAACAATATCTCGTCACTTAAGCATCATCATTTCTTCAACCATTCACCATCGTTGTTTTCTCCCTTGATCCACACCCCTATATGATAAGTTTGTCAATCATCTCTTTTACTGTTTGGTCCCTCGGCTGAACATAATTGTGGCGCGACCATCTCTACTCGGTTTTTTAAAATACCCAGCCGTGAACTTTTGATGAACTCAGGCGAATCCCTTCCTTCAGCAGCAAACCTTGGCAGCTTCAGCTTGTTGCACATTGTCTGGCTAGAGGGTCAATAATATATTTGTCCTTCAACATAGTGATAAGCTGCAGCACTTATAAAGTACATATTCATACATCAAAAGCTAACAAAGTAGCCAACAGATACAGAAACTTCTAAGCCAACACAAGGTGCTAATTCATACTTCACATTGTGCACAGCAGTAATTGGTCTGCATTCTCTAAAGGTTACAAGTCACTCTACACGGTTTACATCAGCTTCTTAATAGAGTCCTAATGATTACATTCTTTATGCGTTATGAAGTGCTAAATAATATTCCATATTTGCACTATATGTAATGTCTTTGCACTTCATCTGTTTCAAATTAAATGCAATTTTTGAAGGCTGACTTTTTCAAAATGAACTCAAAGTCTTCTGCATTGAAGTCTCCATCTGTTTGACTTTAATTTCATAAACTATTTGTATGTACCAGAAGTGGCATTGATGGAGTGTGATTTATTTTATCCTCTTATACGAATTGGTACCTGCCAATACTTTCATATGAGGTGTTGACAGTATCATTTCATGACAGTCACGTAATCACTTTCTTTTGATACGACCTCCAACACCCTGTATTAACATGCTGTTTCTCGCTAGAGTGATAGAAGCTTCAAAGCTTTGGTATCTACGTCCCATCACTATACTTTACTCTCTGTGAAGTGTTGAGTATCCCACTGTACTGAGTGCTTGTTTCATGACTCACTTTCTGTATATGACTCCTTGTTTTCCTGGGCTTCTTATTTGGGTAGAATTTTGGGTTACGCTTTACTTAAAGCTGTCATCTATAATGCCTTATAGATATCTTCATAATTTTAACGCTGCACAGAGATGAGGCAGACCCCGGAATGCAGGAGACTGATGGATTTATTTTATAGCCGAGTGCTTTAAAGCCTACGGGACGAGGCAGGCGGATAGTCGGGTCTAAAGCCGGAGGTCGAAAGCCGGGTGAGTCAGTCCTACGAATAGAGACGAGACGATGGGGCAGGAAGCAGGACGGAGGCAGACCAGGACAACAGGACAGGGAAGGCAGGGAGGAACGGGCAGGCAGGCAGAGACGACCGGGGAAGCAGGGCAGGCACGACGGCAGGACACGGAGAGGTAGGCAGGGCAGGAGGGCAAGACTCGAGACAGAGAAATGCTTAGTAAGTGTCATCTAGAATGGTAACAATACTTCGCAACTTTGGGTGTTTGCTGTGTGGTTAAGTAGCCTGGTCTGATTGCGATAATCGACGGCTTCTGTGCCGCCCCACCCCTGGGGACATGACAATAATGCATTTTAATAAGAACATAAGAAATTTACAAACGAGAGGAGGCCATTCGGCCCATCAAGCTCGTTTGGGGAGAACTTAACTAATAGCTCAGAGTTGTTAAAATCTTATCTAGCTCTGATTTAAAGGAACCCATGGTTTTAGCTTCCACTACACTAGCAGGAAGACTATTCCATACTCTAACTACACGCTGTGTAAAGAAGTGCTTCCTCAAATTTGTTTTAAAATGTTCTCCCGCTAATTTCCACTTATGGTCACGAGTTCTAGTATTTAGACTAATATTGAAATAGTCATTTGGCTGAACAGCATCCAGACCCGTTAGAATCTTATAGACCTGAATCATATCCCCCCTTAGTCTCCTTTGCTCAAGGCTAAACAGATTCAGTTCCGCTAACCTCTCCTCATAAGACATTCCTCTAAGACCAGGAATCATTCTCGTAGCTCTTCGTTGCACCTTTTCTAAGGCAGCAATGTCCTTCTTGAGGTATGGTGACCAAACCTGCACACAGTATTCTAGGTGGGGTCTTACCAAGGAATTATATAAGTGTAACATCACCTCCCTTGACTTAAACTCCACACACCTAGAGATATAACCCAACATTCTGTTCGCCTTTTTTATTGCTTCCCCACACTGGCGAGAGTGGGACATGGAAGCATCAACATACATACCGAGATCTTTCTCGTAATCAGCTACCTTTATTTCAGTGGAACCCATAAAATATCTGTACTTTATATTTCTGCTCCCTGCATGGATTACCTTACATTTATCTGTGTTAAATTTCATCTGCCAAGTATCAGCCCATTCGCTAATTAAATCCAGATCCCGTTGAAGCCTCTCTGCTGCTAGATCAGTATCTGCTACACCGCCCACCTTGGTGTCGTCTGCAAATGTAACCAGTTTACTGTATGTATTTGTGTCAATATCATTAATGTAAATTAGGAACAATAGTGGTCCTAAAATTGAACCCTGCGGTACCCCACTATGAACGGAGGCCCACTGTGACATTGTGCCTCTAATAACTTCCAATGGTCAAAATAAGAATTAATAAAGCATAACTGCATCTTCTATTGACAGTCCTATGGTATTATAGTGTTGATTATAATACTTCATAAGCTACAATGAAACTCTATACACTATAGATATGCATAAAGAATTCATAATGAATAATAAACATGGCTATGTGCTATGCCTTTTCATAAATATTTTTATCCATGATTATAATGCTTTATGAATGTATTATAATGTGTTACGGATGCATTCATAAATTCTTATAGACATGGCATTCATGGAAGGTATAACCTTCTCAATCCTATAGTTAAAATGATGGGCAGGTTTAACAGCATACTGGAAGGTTTCCAATGAATAATAGTTGCACATAATGGAACACAACTACTTTGACTCCAAGGTAAGAATTAGTGAGTCATGATTTAAATGCATACATTTACATTACTATGGGATACAAACAATACAAAACCTTAAGAAAAAAACATACATAGAAGAAAGCAGACAATGCTTAGTGAAGTATTGCATTTAAAAAGCCAGAGGACCCGCAGGCACCCCTGCAGTCACAGCCAAGGAGACCGAGGGTGAGCCAGGGGACAGTGCAGGCAGGACCCGACCCCTGTGTAGGGTCCTCTCCCCTTCCAGGACACCGATAGGTGGGGACCTGGCCGGGATCGACCCTGCTGGGGCAATGGCGGAGAAGTCCTCCTCCTGGAGGAGTCCATTGGGGCTGTTAGGGTGGTTAAAGGGAACCACTCCATCATATTATAGCTTCAAACAGTGAGCACCACCTGCAGCTGTTCGCTTTGCAATGTGAAAACTCATCCAAAGACCTGCATGAGATACAAAGAGTTTATGAGAGAGTTATCTGTTAAAGTAGATCTTAGTAGTTGCCCTGGCAAATTAATTAAACTGAAAAAGTCTTTTGATTTAAATAAACAAGCCTTTAAGATGTAATGGATTTAATCCACCGCTATTAACATAAATATTCATTTGCTTTGTGCTTTGAATTATTTTTTTTTCTTGATATCTAAATAAAGCATTCGCAAGCATAAAATGTGTTTCTACACAAGACTTTGTAAATTACGTTTTCTAATTTTAATCACTACTGTAAAAATCTCACGTCTTGGCCGTGCTATCTGCCACGCCCCTCCTATTTCCTGTTTGCCTGCCTGCCTTATCTCTTGTTTCTGTCATTTTGTTAATCGTCCCCAGCTCTCTCCTGTCTGCCTGGCCTATTGTGCTTCCCTAGTTTGTGTCCCCAGTTATCCTGCTTTTCTCTGTTTGACTCTCCTCAGTTTAATAAAACCCTTTTTGTTCACCCACCACCTCTGTTCCCGCTTCCTTCATCCTGCTGGTCGTGACAAAATGACTGGTCTCTCAAAGAAGCTTCTCGGCTGTTCTGTCAGCCCAAACTTCAAGTTTCCCAACATCCTGCTGACCGAATCCCCCTTGTTCCCCGAATCTGGAGACCCGAGAGGTCCCCCGAACTGCCAGATCCAGCCTCATCTGCAAGCAGATGTTTATATTGGCCCCTCAGAAGCCACCAGGTATGGAGGGTCCACCCTGCCATGTGGAGTAATCTGGAGATCGACTTGCTATTTATGCAAGCAGATAGGTTACCAGGGGAGCCAACCCCAGACCAGGATACCCAGCCGGCAGAGGAGGTTCGGTGGAGCTTGAGGGAGATGGAGCGGCTCGTCAAACCAGAAGCCACACAGACTGTTATTATCTTCGGCGGCACTCACCCTGTGGCCTTGTGCCTACGAGCAAATCACAGCCATGATATATTTATTGGTGTATGTAGCATCTTGTTAAATGGACCAGTGGGAAGGTCACACTCACAAAGACACTAGATTCTAGAGTTGTTATACAACCAAACCTGAGGCTTTGAATTTTTTTTTTAAATTTTGTAACTAACTTTATTTTGTTCTTTATTAGTTCTTTTCTGTGTGGAAATATGAGCTTATCTGCTGTCCACATGCGAGGGCTTGGTGGTTCAGGCCGATGCTGCAGGCACCATACAGCAGCTGGCCAGGCCACCGTAGGCTTGCTGTCCTGCATGCGGGGTCTCCTGGGACTGGCTCGCCATCCTGTCTAACTGGAAATCTTCTATCCCATACAAAAAAAAACAATCAAAGCCCTCCTTTCATTAAACAACAAAAAAAAAATTTAAATACCCGTCCTTTTGCGGTACATCAGTCAGAACAAGGTATCAAACTTCTCAATAAGGAGCACTCAAATTCATCCGCGAACTTGTCTGGGCAAGGTTTTTTTTCTTTTGGAGGCAAAATGCGCGTGTGCGGCTCAAGACAAACTGCACCTGCGTCACCCCCATTCTAGCTGGGCTACACGCACAACCTCATTCCTTCTCATATGTTATTGCTTAAATAGGCTTCATTGAAGCTCAAATGTATAATGCAATGTTTCAAGTGGCTATAAAGTGTTATGCCTTTTTGTAAATATTTATAGCCGTGTTTATAATGTTTTATGAATACATTACAATGCATTTTGAGTGTTTATAAATTACTAAAAACTTAAGTAAAGTGTTACCAAATTATCTATAATTTGTAATTATATAATAGCACTATTTAATTTTAAGTCAATCACCAGACTTTTCATGCTTGGTAAAACTTTATTCAGATAATAACCATGGTCATAACAAGCATCATTCAAAGTGCAAAGCAAATTACATATTGCATAAGCTTAAATGCTGTGGATTAAATTCAATATATGTTAAAGCATTTTTCTTTTAACTTATTTGGCATATAAGAAATTAGAATTAATCTATTTCAACAGATAATTAAAACTTCATCACATACTGATCTTTAGATGTGTGTTCAATGTTTACTGAAAAGATAACTTTTACGTGACGTCATCTAGCCCACTGGTTCACAAAATTCCACATTGTCCTGTTGGACTGGCATCGCAAATTTTTAAATAATTTCTGCTGAAGCTTTTCAGGTCTGCATTTAAAAACAAGGGCTGTGACATTACACTGTATTCCTCGTATGCCGTTCGGCTACATTATTTTTGGCTCAGGAAGTACAATGAATGAATACATTTTTAGATATCGGCAAAACTTAAATTAACAAATAGCTGTTCAACATGGAAAACATTATGCTAATTGTGGCTGTGAGTTGGTTACAGCTAGTGCCAGAGAGCTCAAAGACCCCCCCACAGCACGAAAATCAGTAGCTTTGGTTTTGTTATTCAGACCCACCACCTAGTGGGTGTCACACATCTCTGGCAGTGTTATTTTGGAGATTGGGCTGAAAAGTTTGGGAATCTGTCCTATAGCGATTTATATTGCAATGCAAATGGCAACACCAGCAAAGCAAATGACACCTTTAATTATTAAAGGAGCAGTTCATAAATTTGTACGCAGCCGTTTCTCCTTTCCTAACAGAATGCCATTTCGAGATTCGAAGATCTTTGCTTGGGTAGTGTTCATAGTTGATGGTACGTAATCTCTACAGGTTGGACCACCCAAGCTGGGTGCACACGTTACTGTGTAGGTGAAGAAGAAGGTACCATACTCAAACATGCAGGAATCTGAAACCGTTCCTCTTCTAATGTCAAAAGAGCACTTCCCAAGAAGATTACGGTTCCAAAATGAATCATCGTCATATACTTCAAATGTTAGCTTTGTGACCATATTAATATTGACAGCACCAAACTCAAACTTTTCTTGCCAGACAGGATTGTCATTATTTGAAATAATCTCTGTCTGCTTAATCTGCGTACCATATGACACCTGAACAGCGCCATCGGTTTTGGAAAATAAGTCACCATGCAACTTCTTTGCTTTCAAATTATACACTTCCAGTGTTGCCATTCCACTGGTAATAGGACAGCAGTTTGAAGCTATATTCTGATTGCTAATGCAGACACAGGCACAGTGATCCCTCACGGACGATCTTGTTCCTATCTGACAGTATTCAGAGCAGTTGTTCAGCAGTGCATTCTGTATGATGTACTCTTCTACTGCTTTCTTAACTCCCCCAATTGCTGCATGTCCACTAGGCAGTAAGAAATGTAGGGGTCTGAGGGAGTAAAATACTATATCTGGAATGTTTTTCAAGGAATCCAGCCAACTCTTGTATGCACTTGGATCTGAACCACCTGAGAAAAGCAAATCTGCTGTAGAAACATGCCCACCCACCACCTCAGAGTGGCGATCACTGAACAAGCTGCTAAAGGTCTGGTTGTGGCCTATTTTCTTCTTAAGTTCATTGCAGTGGTGGAAATTTATGATTAACGTTGAATCCTGCTGAAATACTGCTGAAGCCTCCACATCCAGGCAGTCTTTAACAGCTGTGTCTGTTAGTCCACTCAGTGTAGCCAGGCAGGTCCTAATTGCAGTGATGCTCTCTAATTTTCCACCAGTCTGCACTTCTGTAATAAAATGGGTTCCATATGTGTCAATCAGATATTGGTACTGAGCTTTAGTGTTAGAGTTGTACTCTTTAGGTAAGTTCTCGATGGACTCCAGAAACTCTTTGTGAAGAGGGGGTTTGGAAGCCACTCTGTACCTGGGAAAGGCAGGGGTGACATAAAACAGTTATTGGGGTAGAGATCAAAAATTGATTTCAATATCTTGGTCAATGTTTAATTTCATTGCTGCCTAGAATAACCATAAATATACTTTGAGTGCAATGAACTTAGATTATTTATTTCACTCTCCTTGCTAGAACCTATGCTACAAACTGATAAATGTAACATGACTTTTTGAGCCTATTTTTAAGTATTTTAGCTTTAACTCATTATTTATGTCTTGCTATTTTTCCTTGTTAGTATTTCTAAACATTTTGCAAGATCTTCCAAAAGCGAGTCTCACCTGTAAAAGTTGCAGTGAACCTGATGTTTGGTGAAGCTGTATTTGTCTTCCTTTGATTTCTTCATGGAATAAATCGCCGACCGTGATTGGGTACCACCAAGTATTATACCAGATACAAGCTTTAGGCCAATTTTCCACTTGTTTGTCACACTGGATGTGCTGTCATTGACAACAGCTTCACTGGATTTGTACACAGTGCTGGAGACCTTCATGTCACATTTGAAGAGGGCTCTCCAGTCCACCACAGCTAATGGAATCTTCTGTTGAATCCCACCCAAGTAAGGGTTTCGTGTAAGTTGACAGGTTCCATCTCCATTTCTCCACTGCTCAGCATCGATCACATATGCACCTTTGCGCTCCATCTTCACAATGTCAAAGCCTTCTCCTCCCAGGTTGTAGCCAGGGACAAAGGGAGCCTTTTCACACTCTTCTGGGTTTCCAATGACCACGGCTCCTAAGATGCCAGGAGACTGGAGATGACATAACCAGCCCAGGAAAAGGAGTCTCCACAGTCCCTCCATCAGTGGTGATTCAGATCTGATTCACTCTTAAATAAACAAAACACATACTTCAGACACATGACTTTGATGTAATATTTGATGCTGCATAACCATGAACAAGAGAAACCAGACATCCAGACCCATTCATATATGAAGTTTCCATGTTTAAAAGCACAGTCTGAGGTGGGTACCGAGGAGAAAACAGTATTGGATTTATCAGACTGCTCCTTTCCAGTTCAACAGAACAATTAGCTTTACAAAAAGCACACATTTCACACTCATTTTCCAAATGTTAAAATATAACTTTTTAAAATCAGTAAAAAAAAATTGAGAATTTCCTATCGGCTCATACGCTAACTAAAAGTTATAAAAGGTTATATCCTTCCTTTAGTTTTACATTGCATTTGCAAATTACACAACAAATATGTTAGTTGATCGAATTGCACATTTCTACACATATTTCTCTGTTGAAAATAACTTGATATATTGGATACACAAGTTACCATTCATAGGATCCTACCTTATTCAGTGAGCGGTCAAAGATAATGTTGAATATTGATTAGTGAACAGTGGGCAAATTAGGGGACTTGGTTAGACTGCTCATCTTTTATATGCAGCTTAACGGCACTCTGTGGTTTTGCAAACTTCCGTTTGCAAATGAATGATCACTCAAATGATAAGAGACTATTTGGTAATGCTTTTCATTAACTGCAATTTGCACCTTCATAATGCATTTAAAACACATTCATAAGCAGCATCTAACTGTACCTTAGCTTTCACGGTGTGTACCATCCGGCCTTGCCCATTGTGTCTCCTTCCCATTTGGCCAACAGGTGTTGCCAGTTCTTTGTCTCCTGATGGAGGAGACAGTGACACATAAGTCAAGCCAGCCACCCAGAACTAGGTCCCATATGGCCCTCTTGCCCTTGTGTTTGGTTCTGCTCCCGTCCAGCAGTCCCCGTATCGCCCCCTGTTCCCCTCGTCGCCTTGCAGCTTCTCATCACCTTCCTGTTCCCGTCCTGCAATCCCCTTATTACCCTCCTGTTCCCCTCATCACTTCACCTCCTGTTCCCCTCATCTCCAGCTTCTCATTGCCCTCCTGTTCCCATCCTGCAGTCCCCTAGTCAGCTTCCAAGTTCTATTCACCCTTCTGCTCCTGTCCTGCAGTTCCTTTGTCATATTCCAGCTCCCGTCCTGCAGTTCCTTTCTCGACCTCCAGCTCCCATTCTGCAGTTCCTTTGTGGTTCTCCAGCTCCTGTCCTGCAGTTCCATTATCGTCCTCCAGCTCTCGTCCTGCAGTTCCTTTATCGTCCTCCAGCTCTCGTCCTGCAGTTCCTTTCTTGTCCTCCTGCTCCCATCATGCAGAACATCATCTAAAGTAGCAGAGAAAGCTTTAAGATGGCTCTGGATCCGGAGAGAAGATCCATGGGGACTAGAGCATGGCACCTGAACACCCATGATCAACCGTATTGGGGTCACCTGAGAGAGGGTGTCTGATGTTGAAAGACCTGAAACACCCAATGACCCCAGGTTACATCACTGATGATGTGTTCAAGTGCATCGGAAGATGTATGTAACAACTATTAATGTATACTAAAACTGTAAAGGTATGTTACAATGTTAAGGTATACTTACAGTACATGCTGCTTATGAATGTTCTATGAATGCATTATAAATGCACTATATAGGTGTACTGCATGTTCTATGAATGCATTATGAAGGTACAGTTAATGTAAAGCATCACCGACTCTTTTCAACTAAGAAATAATTTGTCAAACACAAAGATAACAGAAGCAAACCTCCACACAGCTATGAAACTCTATGTATATCTATCATAATTGGGACTCTACACACTACAACAACACCATATTGCTCTTCAGAAATACAAATGTTGTGAGGATCTTATGCCTTAAAATTGCCTGAGCGGGATCTCATTGTGATTAGGTCACATCATTTTTACAACTACCTAGCTAGCAGCTACCATAAGCAAGCTTAACATTACTGGCTTTAAAATGTGCCCCAATAACTTCCTCTAAACAAGTAAATAACAATGTGTAGCTACCTAACATTTAATGTGTTTATTTTACAAGGTGTGACTGAGTAGGTTAATACTCTTGTGTCTAAAAAATGCTGTTTTGACTCTGCTCCCAGCAGAACAATCACAGCATGGCTAAGCTCTTGAGGAGGAGACTGGGGACAATGATTGGTTGTTCACTTTTAACACTCTTAAAAAAAAGTCAGATCAAAGACATGAATTTTGCACATAAGCGGTAATTCCCTGTCACATTTAAAGGCACTGTTTATTTGGCATTTAAGTGTATATCACTTAGACTTGGAAGTAATATGGTATAATGGGTATTTTGGGTATTATTTTGAGAATTTATCTGCAGAATATGTCATGGGAGACATCCTGAGTGGCAAATTTTATTGTCAAGGTTTCCAAATACATGAATAGCATTGTTTTGAAAAATTACAATATACTGCAAAATAATGTTAGGACAGTATAACATTATTAAAAATCAGGTACCACACAAGCCTAAATTGATCCCGTTCATCAATTATTCCCGGTCTCCAGTAAACCCTGTATAAGAACTGCAAATAAGTAGAGGCATTGTAAATAGAATTTTCAAGGGACAATATTAAAACAACTGTGGATTATTTTTTGCCATTTAGCCTGTCACGGTTAAGATCTCTTACATAAGAGTATTTCAATAGAATGTATGGGTTATCACATATACAGAAAAAAAGTATTATTTCAAAATCAAGAAGCAAAATTGGAATCAAATCCAGATGATTAGAGTTACTACTAAGGGACACAAGACTTAGTTAAGCTGCAGGAGCAAATCACAGAACATCCTAGTTTGCACTACTTTCTCCAAGCATCTACCATCCACTCCTAAGATGGTGGCCACTTGCCAACCCAGCAGGGTTGTGGTTCATACAGCAGGATCAGAAAAACATATGGTTTGCATAGATATGAATCAACAGGAAACTTGCATAAATAATTTTTGAATTTCATTCTGATTTGTGCTATTGTGGTTTAACGTCTCTTGTAATGCAGAGAACTGATGTCACATATCATGGCCAGCACTTCCCTTTTCTTGTATTGTTTACTTGCAATGTTAAATGGGAAGCAGAACCTTTTTGCTTCTGGCTTTTATGTCAATAGAGGCCCAGCTTGGGGGTTTGGATCCCACTCTCACTCTGTGTGAAGTTGAGGGCAAGGCCCTTAACCCCTATTGCTTCAATTGCGCCTGCCTTCTCAACTGTATGTCACTTTGGATAAAAGTGTTTAATAAAATTGGAAAATATTAAGTAAAGTCAAATAAAACTGGAAAAAAAAACAGTGAAGGGCGGGAGTTTATTAGCAGTTACACTTTAATTGAGGAGGCACAAATCATGTGGTATTGTGCTATTACTTATGTATTAATTAACTACAAACTAAGTCTTCTTTACATGCTGATCTCCTGTTCCTTCATCATTACTGAATCGTTACATCTTTTATCTCAAGCAGTTACTATATCTGTTAATTCTGTAAACCTTTGTGAACTACTGAAGGAGCTACTGAAACCAAATAATGAATAACATGTGAAACACTGATCTCGTGTTTGTTCATCATTAATAAATCATGATGCTATATTTGTTACTGTATCTGTCAGGGTCAGTGCCCGTCTCTTCTTGCCCTTCATATCACTTCCCCGCTTGGCCATCCTGTTCCCTCCTCTGTCTTGTTGCCCCTTCGTCCCTGGTGTGTTTGCCTGTTCCCTGGGTCGCCTCATGGCTTAACGGGCTAAGTGGTTGGCCACTGTGTTATTTTACGGTCTCCTGCTTTAAAAGTGTATTTTCAGTTACAGTTCCTCATGTTTGTGCCCTGGTTTAATTCTGTTCTTGTATTTATGTTCATAGTGTTATGAGCCTCTGAGTTTAATGTTTTCTGTGCTTGTTAATTGTAATGCATTCCACTTGTTTCTTGTCCTGTGCCTTGCTGATTGGCTAATTAAGTTATGATCATGTTCCAGCATTATGCCCTGTTAGTGGTGTGTTAGTGCCAGTGAAATTAGGATATCCCATCATGCTCGCCGAGCCACGCACATAACCCTCTTTATTTTTGGTGACTCAAGTCCCAACAGAACAATCACAGCACCATTGACAGATAGATTGAAGCCAATTGTTGAACATGATCAGTTGTTCACTTTTAACACACTTTAAAAAAAACCTCAGATAAAAGACATGATTTTCACACATGTGCAGTAGCTCCTTGTCACATTTAAAGGCACTATGTTTTTGGCATTTAGATGTATATCACCTAGGCTTGGCCGGTATTAAGGTAATACAGTATTTTGGGTATAATTTCTGGGAATATATCTGCAGAATTTATCATGGAGGATCGGCCGGATGGCAAATTTTATCACCAAGATTTCAAAATACCAGAATAGTGTCGCTTTTGGAAAAATACAGTACAAGACAGAATATTGTCAGGGCAGTATAACATTATGAAAACCTAGGTACCACCCAAGCTCAAAACTGACCCCATTCATCAATTGTTCCCGGTCTCCAGTAAAACTTGTAAGAGAACTACAAATAAGCAGAGGCACTGAAAAGATTTTTAAGGGACAGCTGAAGATTCAAATTAGGTCTCATAGGCTACCACCTATACTAGGAGAATGAGGTTGGATATGGCCATACTCCAAGATCAGGCTGTTTCTAATGAGTTTGCATGTAGTTTATTTGAGGAACTTGCAGACTTGGGTGTGACTGCTTATTGCAATGTGATGTGGGAGACCTTCTGTGACAAAACCCTGAATGTTGCTGAGAGTTGTGTTGGTGTTGCTGGTGTTCCCAGAAGGAGGTGTTTCATCTTGCAGGGCACCCTGGATATTATCGAGAAGAGTCACAGCGCATGGCTTGATGGCAACTTCGGTCTGTATCAGGACCTAAGAAGGACAGTTGCGAGTGCTCTGAGGGCAGATAAAAAGGTGTTTGTTAGAGGAATCTTTAAGCAAGTGACACACCATCTATGGTCTAGCGATCCAAGTCCTGCTTACAGAGTAATCGAAGCATTACACACATCCAAATCTGTTCCTTGGAGAGTCACAGTCAGGGCAGATGATAGAACAGTCCTTACAGATGACAGTTCAGTTGTGACCCACTAGGCTGGCTAATTTGAGCAGCTGTTTGAAGCTAACCCTCCAGCTAGGATGTTGAACAATTCTTTATTATTCCTTGGGTACTGCTGATTTGACTTTGTATCACATGAATGGTTGCTTAGGGAGTTTCAAATGAGGTACATTACCTGCATTGTGATGAAGTGCCAGCTAGGATGATCCAGCTCGTGGGATTCCCAATGCTGAGGATCTGAGCAACTGACACATTGACAACTACAAATGCCAATTATGAATTTATTTTACAGTTTTTGCCAATTGCTAACACACTGGAAGTGATGGCTCTGACAAAAGCATCAAAACCTTAACCTTTGTACCTATGCATTAAAGGTACCAAAAGTAGTTTTTAATTCTGCAACACACCTTTAAAACACTATACACATTTTTCTTACATTAAACACTTTGTTCAATAATTAAACCTCATGTGATCATAGGGAAGACGCTTCTATTGCCAAATGCAAACCTGCAATTGGCAACACCTGCATGCATTAAACACCAATCAGTATGAGCTTTAGCACTATGAATATATCTCAGGTAAGCTTAACTCTCTTGTGAGAATTTCGCAAACATGGAGGCAGTGATAGCAAGAGGAAGAAAGGAGGAGGACAAAACCAAAGAAGGCACTCACACTCTTCGCAAAACACACTTCTCTACATTAGACTAGTGCTGTCAAACGATTAAAATTTTTAATCAGATTAATCACAGGGTTGCTGTGGATTAATTTAGATTAATCACGATTAAATATCATTCATTTTGAATCTATATGAATCGCATTTCATTTTGTATGAGCAAACAGACTCAGGAAAAAAGGGAATATACA
Source organism: Paramormyrops kingsleyae (assembly GCF_048594095.1). Taxonomy (NCBI): domain Eukaryota; kingdom Metazoa; phylum Chordata; class Actinopteri; order Osteoglossiformes; family Mormyridae; genus Paramormyrops; species Paramormyrops kingsleyae. The sequence goes on from NC_132819.1 coordinate 11,739,333, forward strand.
GTATATGCACTTAACATGTTTATTGAACAAATTCAACTTCAGAAGTGCAATACTATGAACCGGACAACTTGAAGCCGGACAACTTGTAGGATTTAAGGTACCTCTGTTTAAATGGTCTTTATGTTCAATCGCTTACAATTAGCCCGAACTACCGTAAATCCGACAAATAATCCGACTAATCATGAAATCTAATTCTAGCTCGGTTAATTGCCATTGTTAGCAATATCAGTTCATAACACATTACACGTGGTGATTTACATATAAAACTATGTAGCAACACGTCCACAGATAAGTTGGACGGTATAGTGTGTGCAACCAATTTTATGAGCCACAAATGAGAAGTAGTGCTTAAACAGTATAAAACTACAACTTTCCCTTCTGTTGATAAACGGCGCAGCCACCTTGGATTCTGAACTCGGGATCCTCTGTGCTGCTCCGAGATATTTCTCGGATCTCCGAGAAACAGGAGCATGCATGTCGTCACTTCCAGCTTCAAAACTGGAATCCGACTCGGAATACTAGTTCCCAGGGCAAATGGAACGCACCAAAACTGCCCGAAATGGGTTGACAGAGACATTTCAGGAATTTTAATCAGATTAATCATGATGATGGATTAATCCACGTTAACCCATTAATTTTGACAGCCCTACATTAGACACAAAAATGTAACATGATGTCACATAGGTTACTGGATATCTGCACCAGCAGTGGGTGTAGCTGTGGCACAGCGGAAGTGATCTATCAAAAAATGAGTGAGATCTAGCAGAAAAATGCCATACCATGGGGAAATTGTGGAAGTCTGTTTATAACGCACCTGTCAAAGGAGGAGCAATAAATTCTATTGCATTTAGAATTTTGAACGAAAATGGCAACATTTACATTCATGGATTCCCCTGTCACATCATCCATAGCATATATTATAAATATATTGCAAATAATATATACAATATTGTATATAATATGTATATATATATGATATATTATCAAATAATAACAAAAAAATATGTTTAATGGATGAAATGGACACAATTGAATAAATTAGCAGAAAACATAGTGTAGTGTAATTTTAATGTTGCTGTGGGACAATGTGAGACAAGACACCTATCAAATTTAATGTATTATCATTGATATGTTTATAATAGTAGAACAATAAAATGATGATTTAGAATTTTTGATATTTATTGCACCTCAACAGGCCATCAAATAAGTCTAAAATTAAATTATGCTCGTTAAGCAATGTACCAAAAGTAAATAAAAATATATACATTCTTTGCAGTGCAAATTAAATAAATCAAACTGTCACACAACTTCAGACATCTGATAGACATATTGTACTTCAAGTATTTTTCCTCCTCACAAAAGTAAAGAGTTTAACAATATGAAGAGCTTTCAATACAATACTGAAAAAGTGCAATGTATAACAAGACTAAGGCATCCAAATGTCTTTGTCCTTCCTGTCCTGTGTCCGCAGCCAATGCAGTTTGAACTTGGGCAGAGTCACAGCAGCTAAGACAGCATCCTCGCTTTCCAACACCTCTGCAAATCTTGTTTTCATTGCCTGAAATGATACATAAGCATGCAAAGAACATATTATACTATATGTCTATCTACACACACACACACACACACACACACATTGCATTATACATCATCATGAGCATATTTAAAAATATATTTCATTTTACATTATTTTTTCATAATGTATGTTAATTTTTTAAATATTTTTTATGCCTAGCCTATAAATTTCTTTACAGCAAAAGGCTTTGCAGGTCCACCATCTCCAGTCATACATCATACAACTGTGAAGCGTAGAATAAAATGTATAAGCTAACTATATACATTTTCCATCCCTCCAAATTAATAAAATGCAGTTGTTGTTGGGTGATTGGTTAAAGATATAAAGTTCTTACCATGACAACTGCCTCTGGAAAGTCAACTAGGATTTGCAGGCAGCTCTTCAGTTCCAAGGTCTTGAACATCAATGTCTCCGGCATGGGTAGGAGTGTGCCATGGAAACGGTTGTCTTCTCCCTGAAAAATGTTTAAGGCTACTGTAAGTGGCCTCATGACAGTGCAGTACTCCCTGAAGAACTGATGTTCCCATTCTATAATGGCTATCAACCCGAACTTGGAGGAGATGGTGTTCAGCTTGACCATAGGAATCTCACAGATTTGAGCCAGGGCATCATAAAATGAATTCCATCTCGTAGTCGTAAGGGACTAGTGACTTCTTTGCCATAATGTCACCCACCGTTGAATGACTAGCCTTGTTCCATACAGTAAGCCTGTGCATTTTGTGCCAGCGAGAGTCTGGAAGGGGGGTAGTTTGTGATGGCCGAGGCCACACAGGGTAATATTTTTATATTGTACACTTTTTCATTTCATTAGGTTATTGTTTGCACTATTATTTTATTTGCAGTCAAATATTTAGGTAATCATGACACAAGTCTGGGTTTAAGAGTTTGTTTATGGTATCCTTATATTGTCAGTCATGGAGTGCACATGTGCTGACAGTGTGAAGGTATTTTTTTTGTTGTGATTAACTTTGCTTTCTGCCGAGTTACTGATCAGTGGTTGGGGAGGTTCTGTCCTGTGGCAAATGAAGGGGTAGTTGACAGCTGAGGGGCAAGGAGCACCAGTGATCTCAGCTGATTGGAAGAGCTTTTATTGTAGTTAGATTTCGTGGCTTAATGCTGTAGTTATGTTTGTGTTCCCCCCCTTGTGTCTGTAAATGGTCTAGGCATGTCATTATTTGTATTTCCTTATGTCTGTATTAAGGGAGGCAGTTTTGAGTTTTGCTTGTTGGAGTTCTTTTCTACATTATTTGCACATTAAAGTTTGTTAGGTTTTGTTGCCTTATTTTTGGCCAATTAGTTGTACTGTATATACGATTTGATATTGGTTGTTTATATTATTTTGGGTAATAAATCCCTGTTTTTTTACTAATCCCTCTATATCCTCATGGCTTTACTGGTTGGTCCCCTAACAAGACCAAATCCTAATATAAGCTCAAAACAAATACTTTTACATACATTGTTTTATTTATACTTACTGTTCTGATGATAGCTGGTAGCTACGGTGGCCCCTAGAGACAAAACACACGCAAAAGAAAAAGCAGAAACAAAATGAAAATGCGCAGCAAATTAAAAAAACGCACGCAAAAGAAAAAGCAGAAACAAAACGAAAATGCGCTGCAAATTAAAAAAAACGCACGCAAAAGAAAAAGCAGAAACAAAATGAAAACGCGCAGCAAATTAAAAAAACACACGCAAAAGAAAAAGCAGAAACAAAATGAAAATGCGCAGCAAGTAGACAATCCCAAACCGGAAGTGCTCCACCACGCTAGGGGGCGCGGTGAGCTCATGATGGGAAGAAATGCAATAATTTACTGTTGTGAACGCCGCAATGGCTATTGGGATCGGTTCGCAAACCATCCGTTTGAGTCACCGACGGAGTGTCCGAGAGTCCGTTCGATGAACAAATCGAACTTACGGTTTTCGGACACTCGGTCGGTGACTAAAACGAATGGTTTGCGAACCGATCCCAAGAGACCTCGCGGCATTTGCTGCGGAAATGCAGTTACGCTGTTGAAAGGAATAAAATTAACGCAGCTGTTCACAGGGCTGTCAATTTTGGTCAGCCGGTTGGCGTGAGATTTTCGATTTCAGACAAGTCCGCACACGCATTTACACCTTTGTGACAGTTTTATTCCCTTGTAAATGGTCTGTAGGGTTTGCAAACTACCCCAACGCTTTTGCTGCAGCTAATTTTAGGTTTATAATGTAATATAAATTTGTCGTAAGATTTGCACGAGTGTGAGAGTCCGAAAGCGTGAGTGTCACGCCAGATGCATGAGAGTTGGCAGCCCTGTGTTCATCATTTATCACAACAGTAAATTATTGCATTTCTGCATAATAAAACCATATGTCTTTCATCAAAAACCAAAGATATTTATTAACTTTGACGTTTACACAACAACGTATGCAAGTTTACTCATGCTCATTGTATGTGTGTGTGATTGTATTGGTAATATTGCAGTTGTTAACTGTGATGTAGTCCTTGATACTCATGCACATGAATTTGGCTAAAGTAAAGAAAATAAGAACTATCAGCATCGACACTCTTTCTGCTTTTTATATATTGTTTTTTTTATTGTGAACAGTCAAGCTGAACATTTTTGTTGAACACCAGCCCAGGGTTTCTGCAGGTTTTCTAAAAGTAAATTTAAGACTTTTTTAAGACCTTTTTAAGACCAAATAAAGAAAATTTAAGGAAAAAAAAAATATCGTAGGGAAATTCATACGAATATATTATAATTAGAGATGGGCGATCCACGTTTTTTCAGTTCCGATCCGATTCCGATACACAACTGCCGATACCGATACAGATTCCGATACAAGAGCTCTTTTTACTTTGTTATACTTTACATATTATTTTTTTTAAGCTAGTAAATACAGATGGAAAAAATGTATGACAAAAAATATTTAATTAGGCTACTACAAACATACATAACGTACTGTTCCACCTCATTTGTTTTAAGCGTTTTTGAGGCATTTGCAGTTCAATATGAATATCTTCAAAGCAAATATACACAAATGGCGAATGCTTAAAATTTTAACAGTTTTTCTCCCATTGGCATCAGCGCAGTTACACTTTTGTTGCGATGGCAGCCCCTCTTGTATCTCAAGCAACGAGTTCGCAAAACAGTCCAATTAAGTTAGCGACTCCCAAATCATCCATTGCTTTGTTTTGTCTCGCAGTTGCGTGCGCTTTGTTAAATGGGATTTTCCATTAAACGCTATTCCCACCTCAAAACCTTATTTTACATAGATTGCAAAACGCTGTCATTCCGATTTCTGTTAAAAGCCTAAAATACTCCCAGATCGTCACGTCTTATCTTACGCTCCTCGTACTGCGAAGGGTATGCGCATGACCTCACAGCAGGCGGAAGTCACTGTACTCACACCCATTGAGTAGCAAAAAAGACTTAGGGGCAGTGATAGCGTTCGATTTGAATTCCGCAAAAACACACATGTAAAATGGGAAAGAGCTGTCGTGCGATTGATTGCCAAAAACTAAATAAGTAAGTATAGGACGTGGATCGGTCACGCATGGCCGATTCCCGATCCGTCAAATAGGTCTGGATCGGCGCCGATACCGATCCGAATATCGGTATCGGTGCATCTCTAATTATAATCATAAGAATTATGATATTATATTATAATCATAAGAATCATAAGAATATACGTATTCTTCGGCCTTCCAATCGCACTACATGTCTAAATAGCGCGCTTTAGAAGAAAGGGTTCATTTGCGCATGCTTGTCAAGTTCTTCTTCGGGTTACTGACAGATGAAGCAGCACATAACGCCATCTACCGTTCAATGAATATTGAGCGATCTAAGCCATGTAGCACAGAAATTACGCTTTCGCTTCTCTTTAAAATCAAAACACACGAGGAAACAATCCCTCACAAAAATTAATGCCATGATCGTATGAATTTAAGACTTGCTGGTCTGATTTAAGACCTTTTCAATGCCTTAATTCACGGAAAAGTGATTTAAGACTTTTTAAGACCCGCGGAAACCCTGCCAGCCCCATCTTTCAGTCAAATAACGTAACCTTGAGAGACCGTTTGATTTATTATCCGATCCCATGATTCGTTGAGTCATACGGTCAGGCGCAAAAAAGACGGAAAAAAAGTGAATCACAGAATCGATTTTAGAATAGATTCATTACAACGGACAGCTCGAAAGAATCAAATCAGTTAATTCAGTCGAACTTCCCATCACTACTGTGTAGCGACTGGGCCACATGAGCTCACCGCGCCCCCTAGCGTGGTGGAGCACTTCCGGTTTGGGATTGTCTACTTGCTGCGCATTTTCATTTTGTTTCTGCTTTTTCTTTTGCGTGTGTTTTTTTAATTTGCTGCGCGTTTTCATTTTGTTTCTGCTTTTTCTTTTGCGTGTCTTTTTTTAATTTGCTGCGCGTTTTCATTTTGTTTCTGCTTTTTCTTTTGCGTGTCTTTTTTTAATTTGCTGCGCATTTTCATTTTGTTTCTGCTTTTTCTTTTGCGTGTCTTTTTTTAATTTGCAGCGCATTTTCATTTTGTTTCTGCTTTTTCTTTTGTGTGTGTTTTGTCTCTAGGGGCCACCGTAGGTAGCACGTGGATCATTACACAAGCGAATATGCGCTTTGTTTTCCGGGGCGCGTTTTGGTGGGATGTTTTAAATATTTTGCACAGGATTACTCTGAAATACTTTAGCACACAGTGTTGCAACTTGAATGACCAGAGTAAGTTCTCTTGATTCCAGAGATACGTGATTCACGTCTGTAATTTACGTCTGTGTTCACATCAATGGGTGCAAAAATCAACACATTTTGCATTCGTCGGGTTCTAAGAGTTAAAAAAACACAGCCCTGCACCAGTATCAAGCACCATGTCATTGACAATAATTAGTGATTTGTTTCCTAAAGAGCAAATGTTCAATAATGAGCATTTTATGGTGGTTTTACGTTGTGGCTCATTTAATTTTATCAGTGGGATTGATGAAGTTATTACAGTTCAGTATGGGCACGCGGTCTTATTTAGAAAACATACAAAAAAAGACGCATATAATGTTTAATCATTCGTTTTGTATTTGTCCGGTCCACGGGGTTAATTTAATTGGGGATCGTTAAAATGATAGATCACCTATCTTGATTAAGCCTGATTCGGTTCGTTATATATATATATATATAATGTGAAAAAAATTGGTATTAATTATATTGAATGTTCTTGAGTAATCGATAAAATCAGTTTCTGTGTATGTACAAGACATCAATCTGTAATAGTGCAAAATATGTCCAGTTGATATGTCTAGTATGATCATCTGGCAATAGCCTGTAGGTCTGTGTGGTCAGACACTGTGCAGTAAACAGATTTTTTAGGAACATGGCAAATGTTCACATTGCAGCATGGAAGCAGGCTCACTGTTACAACGCTGACCGGGGAAGCAGAGGCGAGGAGACCTAGGATCGGGGGAATGCGAGGTTTAATGAGCAAAAGGAACACAGACGAGCGGTAAAGCAGAATTACAATATAATGACCGGACTGGAGAAAGAAACGGAAACGCGGACTAAATACAATGGAGTAATGACAAATTTGACAACAATCAGGAACAGCTGGTAAACACGGGGAATCCACACAGGGTTAACGAGGGGGCGTGGCACACGGAAAGAGCGGACGATCAAGGCATGACACTCACTGGAGTGCTTTGTCACAGATAACTTAATTTTCTTTAACAAAGTGCCTAACCGCACATTAAATAAAGTCACACAACAAAGGCGCACAACAGTGTTCAGATGTTGTGCTATCGGTTGGCTGAAATTTAAACGTTTTCTTCAGAGACAGGGTGGTAACACCGAAAACACAAGCTAAACGCAGCAAAGGAAAGGCTACCGGAAATTACTTAGCTGGCTGAACTTTTACCGGAACTACGTCACACCGCTCTGTGCATATAGCCTATTCTTTCGCGCGAAAGGGAAACACACTGACGTCACATACGGGGCACGAGGCTACATTGCGCATGTCATGAACCGTCGAACCGTGCGACGCATGCATGCTCCGAACCGAGACAAGCCAACCGAACGGTTCGGTTTTTTTTCATGAACCGTGCCATCCCTATTGTCTACTAAATTTTAACTATACGAGTGAGGCACTCCGACTGAGACCGAGCATGGGAGATGATTACCCATAATCCCACAGCGAGAGAAAGAGAGAGAGAGAAGAACCATCGGCTCAGTTGTGATTATGTGACACTAGGCAGACAAAACGTATACATAATACTCGTATTGCAAGACCTTACTCGTAAATCAAGCTAAAATTTATTTTTAAGATTTTACTCGTCTTGCAAAACACTCCCAAACCAAGTTATTCGCAATCCGAGGTTTGATTGTACTATTAAATTAAAAGTATTCTTATTATTTGTATTATTACGTAATAAAAATACTTCCATTATGAATATTTATATTTCGGGTTCATCAGACCCTTGTCTATACCAGATATCCATGTGACATGATGTTTTCCAATAATAATAATAATGATGATACTTTATTGATTACCATGGGGATATTTTGTTTTCACCTATCCCATTTTGTTCTCCATTATAAAGGTGAGGTCAAGCTTGGCAGTGAAGAGCAGCCACCCATAGCGGTACCCATGGAGCTGGGGGTTAAGGGCCTCACTCAAGAGTCCACAGACATAAATGTTCTGCTGAGGCCAGACTTAAACCAGCAACCTTCTTCTCACAGGCACAGAGGCTTATCCCACTGAGCCACTCACTGTAAACCGTTGTATTTCTGTAAAATACAATCCGTTTTGATCATTAAAATTACACATTTTATTCTTGTGAAGGCTTTATTCAGCTAGTAGGGGAAAAATCATTCAGCACAAAGCAAAAATTTATTCAACTTTCATGCGGTGGATTAAATCTATTACATCTTTTTTATTTTAAGTTTTAGATAACTTGGCAGTGTGATTACAAAAGATCTACTTCAACAGAAAACCTTCTCAAACTCTTTGTATCTCAGGCAGAGCTCTGGATCAGTTATCACTGAAGGAATGTTTATGTTAACTGTAATTTGAAGTGATCTGACCAATAGGAAACTACATTGCAAAGCGAATGCTGCAGGTGGTGCTCACTGTTTGAAGCTATAATATGATGGAGTGGTTCCCTGGTTGGTTCCCAGCCTTTCCTACCTTCCAGAGATTCTTTGCGAGTATGCCATTACGGGAGTCGAAGATCTTTGCTTGGGAGGTGCTCATAGGTGTTGGTATGTACTCCGAACAAGTACTACCACCCAAGCTGGGAGCACATGTTAATGTGTAGGAGAAGAAGAAGGTGCCATATTTAAACATGCAGGTGTCTGAAACGGGTCCTCTTCGGAGGTCAAAAGAGCATTCTCCTAGAAGGTCACTGTTCCAGTATGTATCTTCATCATATACCTTGAATGTTAGCTTAGTGGACATGTCAACTTTGATGGCACCAAACTCAAAATTTTCCCGCCAAACTGGATTGTCATTATCTGGAATAATATCAGTACGCTTTTTCTGTGTACCATATGTCACTAGAACAGAACCATCAGTTTGGGTCCACCGGTCTCCATACAACTTCTTTGCTCTCATTTTATACACTTTCAGTGTAGCCAGTCCTTTAGAAACTGGGCAGCAGTTGGACTTTATATTCTGATTGCTGTTGCAGACACAGGCACAGCGGTCTCTCACAGAACATCTAGTTCCTATCTGACAAGATTCAGAGCAGCTCTTCAGTAATGCGTTCTCTATGACATACTCTTCAACTGCTTTCTTAACTGGCCTTATTGCAAAATGCCCAAGAGGCAGCAAAAGATGTAGGGGTTTCAGACTGTAGGAGACGACATCTGGGCTGTTCTTCAAGGAATCCAGCCAGCTCTTGTATGTACTTGGATCTGAACCACCTGAGAAAAGCAAATCTGCTGAATTAACATTCCCACCCACCACCTCAGAGTGGCGATCACTGAACATGCTGCTAAAGGTCTGGCTGCTGCCTAGTTTCTTCTTAAGTTCCTTGCAGTGGTGGGCTTCTGTCTTTATACTTGCAGTCATTGCAATTGTTGCTGAAGCTTCAACATCCAGGCAGTCTTTAACAGCTGTGTCTGTGAGGCCACTCATTGCAGTCTGGCAGGTCTTAATTGAAGTAATACTCTTTAATTTTCCACCCATTTTCACATTTTTAACAAAATGGGTACCATATGTATCAATGAGATTTTTATAATCTGCTTTAGTTTTTTGGTTGTACTCTTTAGGCAGCTGTTTAATGGACTCCAGAAACTCTTTGTGAAGTGGGGGCTTAGTTGCTACATTGTACCTGGGAAAGGCAGGGGTGACATAAAACAATAATAAGGGGGAAAAGAGAAAAAAACACAAAACTTTCAATATGTAGGTCAATGTCTATTTTCATCGTTGCCTAAGAAATTGAAAAAGTATCTTTTTGAGCCTGTTAAGTAATAATCTTTTACCTTTTGTATTATCTCTCTAAACGTAGTTAGAGTTTGTTAATGTTTTGTATGTCATCTTAAAAACTGAGTCTCACCTATACAAGCTGCAGTGGACCTGATGTTTGGTGAAGCTGTACTTGTCTTCCTTTGATTTCTTCATGGCAAACATTGCGTCGCGTGAGTGGGTACCGCCCAAGCCCACCCCAACCTTCACATTAGGGTTGACTGGAATATCTAGGCCTACTTTCCAGTTGTTTGTCACACTGGATGTGCTGTCATTGACAACAGACTCACTGGATTCATAGACAGTGCTGGAGACCTTCATTTTGCATTTGGAGAGGGCTCTCCAATTCACCACAGCCAATGGAATCTTCTGCCGAATCCCACCTAAATAAGGGTTTCGTCTAAGCTTACAGGTGCCGTTTGCATTTCTCCACTGCTCAGCATCGATCACATATGCACCTTTGTGCTCCATCTTCACAATGTCAAAGCCTTCTCCTCCCAGGTTGTAGCCAGGGACAAAGTGAGCCTTTTCACACTCTTGTGGGGTTCCAATGACCACGGCTCCTAAGATGCCAGGAGACTGGAGGTGACATAACCAGCCCAAGACAAGGAGTCTCCACAGTCCCTCCATCAGTGGTGATTCAGGTCTGATTCCCTAGAAAAGTTAACAAAACATGTACTTTAGACCAGTGCTCCTCAGCCTTTCTGCATTTTACAAATACAATAACCGGTGTATGTATGTATGTATGTATGTATGTATGTATGTCTGTATAAATGTATGTATGTATGTATGTGTTTGTGTGTGTGGGGGGGTGCAACTCTGAGGCAGTCAAAATCCAATACACATGCATGCATGACCTCAAGTTATTATTAGAAATTCCAATTCCAATTTGTTATGCAGGCTACTAATGCTCACCCATTGCCAGACATCCCACCTCAGGCATACTGATTGCAGGGAGGAGAATAAGGAACAGGGGGGTGGGGCTGGGGGGGTGCTAAATAGGTTTGGGCAGTATTACGGTAATAAAACTGGATAATGAGTGAAGCAATTAATGCAGCAGAGTGAACATTATTTTCACAATCGATTAGCAATGCCTGGAACTGGTTGGTGATCACTTTATTAGACAAATAGTCTTGTTGGGATATTTGATACTACATAGCCATGAATAAGAAGAACAAGACATCCACAACCATACAAACTGTATATGGAGTTTCAGTTGTGTTTAACTTTTGTGCCAGTAGGTGGCGATGTTAACCTATACTGTAAGTACAGCAGAAAAAGGAGGAGTTCAGCAAAGCTAAGGAGTATACCTACAGTTGTAAAGCACTGCTGACACACGTTCTCTCTCCTATTGATTTTGAACATAACAGCTTCCATGCTCAAAAGCAGAGCAGCAGCTCCGTAATAAAAAAAAAAAATCAAAGGTCGGTCTGTGCAGAAGCTGTGTGTTTCCTCCATGCACTGTTATCATATGAGAGGCAGGTACCAGGCACTAAACAGCTCACTGTTTACTGGAGAATTAGGAGAAGGAGCAGTTGGTGATCATGCAGAAGGGCTGATGCATCTGCTGAGCACCGCTAACCCTCCATACAGAGGAAGGTGTCAGTTTCAGGCAGGGGCGTCAGAAGCATTTTGAATGTGGGGGGTACACACTGGCGGGGGGTCTGGGGACCCTCCCCCAGAATTTTTTTAATGAATTAGATGCTATTTCCTGCATTCTGGTGTATTTTTAACAGGTTGTTAAACACCTAATTTTATCTACAAAAGTTACTTAATTCAATGATTATTTTAGAGACTCAACAATAAGTTGATAACTTGCGTGTGGTGAGTTGTAGGTAACCCGGAGTGGTCTTTCGGAGTGGTCTTTCAGTGGTATGTGTATTCTCATATCGATGAAGTGGAATGGATTCTTTTGCCACGCAATAGAAACAGCGCTGGGTGAACTAATATTTTATGTTAAATGTGGGGGGGTCCAAACGAATAATTATGAAATGTGAGGGGGACACGTCCCCCTCAGATTTAATGGCGGCGACGCCCATGGTTTCAGGAGAAGGAAACAGTGAAGGAGGGTGAGGAAGAAATTGAATAAAATTTTTGACAACATAGAGCAGAGGGCAGTGAGAAGCAAAAGGACTGTGACACTCCAATGCTCCTTCCAGTGGCTAAAGGAGCACAGACACAGTATCGACTGTGGGCAGTAGAGGATCTGGAGGGCCTGCTACTCAGACTCCCGGTTCTGGCAGATGGGGCCGGAAAGTGGACAAAAGCACTTAAGGAGGAAACTATGGGAAGGCTCCTGGCAAAAGGAGACATATAATAATAGATACTTTATTAACCCTAATGGGGAAATTGTCTTTACACCTCCCTCAACTTGCTCTTTGTAGAGTAAGCTGTCTGTGAAGGGCAGCCACCTGTTGGGGCACCCAAGGAACTGGGGGTTAAGGGCCTTGCTCAAGGACCTGCAGATGTGCTGAGGCTGGGCCAACCAGCAACCTTGTGATTACAGGCACACAGGCTTAGCCCACTGAGCCACACAGTGCCTGCCTTATAGGTGGTATTGGCTCAGTGGGGGGGGGGGGTTGCTGAGAAGCTGTGGCCTGGCACCAGCTGCAAATAATGTTTCCTTTGAGTGTGGCTGACATGAAGGTGGAGCCCATAAAGGAAGGAGAGAGCGCAGCTGCTTATCTGCAAGCTCAAGAAAAGCGGTGATGCACAGAGCAGGACCTGCAGAATCCGGCGTTCAGAGGTCGGTACCGGAGGGCACTGCAGGACACGCTCACAAAGCCAGTGAGTAGCAGGCTAAGGCAAGTGGTGGGGCTCGTTACTATGCCTGAGGAGCAGTACTGTGAGCAGCTGATCCACGCTATTGACTTGTACAGAGAGGAGGAGGACTCTGCTAAAGAGCATGAGAGGGAACTGATGAAGAAACTGAGTCAGATGCAGCTGGAGGAGCTGACCGGCAAAAAGAAAAAAGTCCAGGCACCAGTGGTCTCTCCGGACTGGGGGGCAGCCTGTGAGCAGCTGACAGTCTCCTGCCACTGGAGCCCCCCAGGGTATTCTACTTGTAATTTTATTTTTGTCTACTTATAAATTTATTGTGTATTTCATATTCTCCATTGCTGCTCTCTCATCTCTGAGAGCTACCAAACAAAGTCTCATTGTATAACTACAATAACAACAATGTCCTGTCCTGTCCTAATCAGCCCCTGGTCCCAGATTGGAATATATTGGGTAATCATGATGGATTGGGGTATCCTCAGAGGGCACTCAGTTACCCTCAAATTTAACAATCCCAGGCATTGGGGACACTGGGGAACAGGCTGTTTCAGCTGGTGTGCTGGAGATGTAATCAGCCGGACACACCTGTTAGACCTGCACATTCCAAAATCTGATCCAGTAGAGGTTCAGGTAGGGGATAAGAGTCTGAATAACCCAGGTATAAGGGAGACGATAGAAGGGTTACTGAAGGCAGGGGGGTTTAACATCAGTAATTGCAACACCCCTCTGTCCCAAGGGCAGGAAGCAAAAAGTGGAGGTAAAGCAAGAGTATCTAGGTCTACAGGTTGAGTTCAAAAATAACATTAGACTCGCTAAGAGGAATGTAGAAAGAAAGATTGCGTCGGAGACCAAGGATGACATTAATAGTTCCTTCCAATATTTTAACTCCAAAAGAGCTCTAAAAGCTGAAATCACTAATCTGCAGGACAGTAAGGGCCTTATGATTGAAAATGAAATTGATATAGTAAATGAGTTTAATGATTATTTTACACGGCTGTTCACAGTAGAGAACACGAGTAACTTACCACCATTTAGTACAAATACAGCGTTGTCTATGACCAATATATGTAGAACTGAGGCTGATGTGGTACTAAGCCTAGCTAAGCTCAAAAAAAATAAATTGCAGGGCCCTGACGGCATCTTACCTATAGTTTTAAAAGAGATGAGGGATATTATTAGCCAATATTTAACTTTACTGCTGATGTGGTACCTTCTGATTGGAAGCATCCTGATATAACACCCATATTCAAAAAAGAGTATAGATCTAATCCAGCAAACTATAGGCCAATCAGTTTAACTTACATAACTGGAAAAGTAATGGAAGCTATAATCCAAGTGAAAATGGTAGATTACCTGGATTCAAATAACACTCTGAGGGATAGCCTACATGGATTTAGGAGAGGTAGATCCTGTTTAACTAATCTACTTGAGTTCTTTGAGGAAGCTACAAGAGAAATTGATCACAAAAAGGCATATAATGTGATCTACTTAGATTTCCAGAAGGCCTTTGGTGTTGTCCTCCACAAAAGGCTCTTGCTTAAACTCAAAGCTGCAGGGATTTTAGGAACTGTAGCAGCTTGGTTTGAAAACTGATTAATAGACAGGAAACAGCAGGTAGTTATTAGAGGGACAATGTCACAGTGGGCCTGCGTTCATAGTGGGGTAACGCAGGGTTCAATTTTAGGACCACTATTGTTCCAAATTTACATTAATGATATTGACACCAATACATACAGTACACTGGTTAAATTTGCAGATGACACCAAGGTGTGTGGAGTTTAAGTCAAGGGAGGTGGTGCTATGATTATACAATTCCTTGGTAAGACCCCACCTAGAATACTCTGCAGGTTTGGTCACCATACCTTAAAAAGGATATTGTTGCCTTCGAAAGGGTTGAACATAGGGCTACAAGAATGATTCCTGGTCTTAGAGGAATGTTTTATGAGGAGAGGTTAGCTGAGCTGAATCTGTTCAGCCACAAGCAAAGGAGACTAAGAGGGGACATGATCCAGGTATATAAGATTCTAACAGGTCTGGATGCTGTTCAGCCAAATGGCTACTTCAATATTAGTTTAAATACTGGAACTCATGGCAATAGGTGGAAATTAGCGGGAGAACATTTTAAAATGGATTTGAGGAAGCACTTCTTTACACAGCGTGTAGTTAGAGTATGGAATAGTCTTCCTGCTAGTGTAGTGCAAGCTAAAACCCTGGGTTCATTTAAATCAGAGCTAGATAAGATTTTAATAACTCTGAGCTATTAAAGTTCTCCCCAAATCAGCTTGATGAGCCAAATGGCCTCATCTCGTTTGTACATTTCTTATGTTCTAATTTGTGATCTCCGTTCAGGGAATGAGGTAGTGGAGACTCAGACAGTGGAAAGTGGTTTATAGTTGAGGTTATTTTTCAGTGTTTTTCAGCAGAACAGTCACAGTTATTCTTTGTATGCTGCCTTTAGGGGTCGGTGGTACACCTATATGAGAATGTTGCAGGGATTTAATCACTGGCCACATGTGTTCAATCAGGTGCTTAGGGCAGTTTTGGATGGACTGATTTTAAGAAGCACAGTGATATAGTATGTCGCAGATCTACTGTGTGTTAACACCTTGGCTGATTGCCATCAAGAATCAATGCTGTTGCTGAAGGTTTAGTGAAGCGGGGGGCATAAGGGGCCCAAGCTGCAATACTAATAAGAGCAGGTCACATACTTGGGGCGTGAGATCATACACGGGAGAAACATACTGGGCCTTATGTCTGGAAACAAGGGGGGGCACTAAGGACACCGGTGGTCTGTTTTGCAACCATGAGGAACTTTTGGTTGCATTCTGCCAATGGTTGACACCTTGATAATGGATGTGCATGATCTTGCCCATTGTGCAAAGGGGGTAGGTGCTACAGAATCTTTTTTTAAAAAAGGCTTATAAGTTTAAGTTGTACATGACAAGTCAAAATACACAAAGCTATTTCCAAACAAGAAAAGGAGAAAGTACAGATGACAAGAGAAGACACAGAGCAGAATGAGCCAGTCATCTCCCCAGGAGACAGAGTATAGCTCTGAGTGCTAAATCCCTGGGGTTACAGGACGAGATGGCAAGAAATGCAGGTCAACATGCAGGAATGTTTGACTGGTGGTATAATATGCGGGGGGGTTGGCAGCAAGCCGTTATGAAAGGGCTTTTCTTGCTCTGTTACTAATCATTTGCTGTGTAGTTCCTTTAGTTTGCATCCTAGTGAGCAGAACGCTGTCTCGAGATGCGACAATAGCTGCTCTGTTGAAGGTGGTAGGAGGACCGTTTGGAGCAGAGAGTTCCTGGACCAACACGGAACCAGACAGCAACACAGAGGTCACTGACAAGGTCCTGCCCACGACGGGGGTCAAGCCATTCCTGCCATGAGACACCACAAAGGAACCCCTGGGGAGCAGCTGCCTACTGCGATGGCTGGAATGATCAGAATCATGAAGTCTATTTTATGGACATTGGACTGCAACATTATCAGTTAAGCTCTCAGCTATTGTTGTGTGAGAAATATATACACTGGCATATTGAGATTGTAGTAGATGATGTAGTCTTGGTAGATTATGTATATAAAGTGTATGGAATATATCTTGGGGAGGTTTTATACGGCAGTCCTCTCCACTATTTACTGAAGAAGCCACTATTCTGAGGGTGTCTGAATCTGAGCATAAGGTAGTTTGCCATGCCAGCCATGGACCCCGAAGGGTTGGGTTGGGGAGGAATTTCCCTAAAGCTCAGGGTTTTTGCCCTCCTTCCTAGGCTGGATGGACAGGATTGCGTGTGAGACTCATGTGAGTCCCAAAGGGGGGAAATTTATTAGAATTTGGTGATCAGTGGTCATTGTTAACACACCACAGCACAGCACACAGTGCGCAACAACGAAATGTGTCCTCTGCATTTGACCCATATGTGACTTTCGTGATGTAGCAGGGGGCAGCTAATTCAGCACCCGGGGAGCAGTGCTTGGGGACAGTACCTTGCTCAGGGTATCTCAGTGGTGATTGGCTGGTGGGGGATTCGTACCTGCAATCTTTCGATTATAAGCGCGCTTCCCCAACCATCAAGCCACCACTGCCACCATGGAATGTGAGTTGGCACTTCATAACTCATACAGAATGTAATAATTAAGACACTATTAAGAAGATGTAACCAGAAGATGATGTAAACTGTGTAGAGTGTGACTTGGTAACCTTTAGAGAATGCAGATCAATTACTGCTACACAATGTATGGACTTTGTGTTAGTTTAGAAGTTTCTGTATCTTTTAGCTATTTTATGTTAGCCTCCCTCATATAAATATGCACTTTAATTAGTTTCACAGCTTATCACTATTTTGAAGGCCCAGAGCAGTCAGTTCTCTGGGAAGGTTCTCGGGAACAGCTGAAACCACCAAGACTTTTTATCGATAAAACCTGGGAAGAGTTTTTCTTCCTCTCTCTAGTTCTGGGCTTTTGCCATAAAAATACAAAAACATTGTAAGGGCCATATTCTAAAGGGCCATATTTATATGTAGTTTAATGTGAAATTACTTAAATTATATGCTTGACCCATATTCATGTGCATTCTGCTGAAAGCCTACAAAAGTAAAAATGAAATGGGCAACACTCACATAAACAAATGTCACATATTTCCTTATGCCTTTTTTAGAAAAACAAGATCACTGTGATCAAAATGTCCATGTG
Organism: Paramormyrops kingsleyae; assembly: GCF_048594095.1. Lineage (NCBI taxonomy): Eukaryota > Metazoa > Chordata > Actinopteri > Osteoglossiformes > Mormyridae > Paramormyrops > Paramormyrops kingsleyae. The sequence continues at coordinate 11,756,828 of NC_132819.1, forward strand.
TGAAGAGAATAAAATGACCAAAATGAAACTGGCCAAAGTAGTTATACAACATATATTTCCATTGATGATTTTGTTTGGCGTGTCCAGGAAAAGCGTACAAAATTAGTTGAATACTTTTTTGGAATTAACATCAGCAGTTAAATAACTTTTCAGTTCATATGTTTCAGCTTTATTCTATATTACTAGTACATATTTTAACCTGAAAATGAATCAGCAGCTAATAGCATTTATACGAATTCAAGAAATAGTTTTGCTTAGATACTAAAAATGGATTTTAAAAAAATTCTCAAGAATTGACGGGAGACCATGATCAACATCTAAAAAAGAAATGGATGTCACATTCGACACATTTCATTTTGTGACTGTTTCTAAAGAGCTCAAAGCTCTTCAAACACAGAACTGCACCGTTAACATGTCATGGCAAAATATTTATTGGTTATCTCTACATTTGACTTAGTTGTCAAAGCATATATGTTTTAAGTTTTACATTACTTAAGCAAAATATACCAGAAATGCAAAACATGTTTAAATCAGACATTCCGCACATATGTTTCTGTTGATAATTTGATATATTGGCAACTCATCAAGCATCTTACCTTATTCAGAGAGGAGTCAAACACACCATTGAATCTAAACGTGGACAGCATGCCTTTGGGTGGTCCTGGTTAGATTGTTCTGTTATATGCAGTTATTTTCAATGTCACACTGTGGTTTTGTAGACCATCCTTAAATAGATGTGTGTGATCACTCTAACATGATGGGGGATGATCTGGAACTATTCAAGTTTTGAGAGAAATCAGAGAGCTGAGTTTCACCAACTAGCTTCAACACCGATTAAATGTGCCAAAGCAGCCAGAACTGTGTCAAAGGGCACTAACCATGTTCAATTGTGCTACACACAGCAGCACGACAGGCAGACACTTGATCTTATCGAGATCCTGACAGTTTTTGAAAGCCGAAGATGGGCTTCGCATGTTCCAAGCTTTACACAGTGAAACACTTTTTGCTGATACAAATAAATACTGTTCAACTGCAAATAAACAGCACATGGCTTTTGTTGAATCTATAGCCTACAAAACACGGATATGTTATTTTGATGTTTATTTAAAAACCAGTAATCAAAGTTTCTGTCAGTTTCAAAGCTTCCAGACTACTAAACTGGACAGTTTGACACATGGTGGGCAGTTTATTGGGTGCTGCCTGCTAAAGCAAACAGCTAAACATGTGGTTGCAACTGCATATATACAGCACACAGACAATTCCTGTTCAGAAAAGCATTACAATTTACAATGGCTATGACACCAGATCTAATTGATTTTGTACATGGTGTGATTGTTGATGCCATGTAAAATTACAGGAACAGCCACTGTCTTGGATTTTCATGCAATGCGGTATCTAGTGAATGGCCAAACTTATTAAACCTAACAGGAAGACCATAAGTACAAAAATAACCACTCAGTGCCAGTGCAACAGTGGGACAAAATAACTTCTCTGAAATCATCTGCCCTGGAAGTGGCTTTGGAGACATAAGTGAGTCATATCCAGTATTATGTAGGTGTACGTGATGTAAGTGGCCACTGGGTATACACTCACCTAAAGGATTATTAGGAACACCATACTAATATGGTGTTTGACCCCCTTTCGCCTTCAGAACTGCCTTAATTCTACGTGGCATTGATTCAACAAGGTGCTGAAAGCATTCTTTAGAAATGTTGGCCCATATTGATAGGATAGCATCTTGCAGTTGATGGAGATTTGTGGGATGCACATCCATGGCACGAAGCTCCCGTTCCACCACATCCCAAAGATGCTCTATTGGGTTGAGATCTGGTGACTGTGGGGGCCATTTTAGTACAGTGAACTCATTGTCATGTTCAAGAAACCAATTTGAAATGATTCGAGCTTTGTGACATGGTGCATTATCCTGCTGGAAGTAGCCATCAGAGGATGGGTACATGGTGGTCATAAAGGGATGGACATGGTCAGAAACAATGCTCAGGTAGGCCGTGGCATTTAAACTATGCCCAATTGTCACTAAGAGGCCACACCATTACACCACCACCACCAGCCTGCACAGTGGTAACAAGGCATGATGGATCCATGTTCTCATTCTGTTTACGCCAAATTCTGACTCTACCATTTGAATGTCTCAACAGAAATCGAGACTCATCAGACCAGGCAACATTTTTCCAGTCTTCAACTGTCCAATTTTGGTGAGCTCGTGCAAATTGTAACCTCTTTTTCCTATTTGTAGTGGAGATGAGTGGTACCTGGTGGGGTCTTCTGCTGTTGTAGCCCATCCGCCTCAAGGTTGTGCGTGTTGTGGCTTCACAAATGCTTTGCTGCATACCTTGGTTATTTCAGTCAAAGTTGCTCTTCTATCAGCTTGAATCAGTCGGCCCATTCTCCTCTGACCTCTAGCATCAACAAGGCATTTTCGCCCACAGGACTGCCGCATACTGGATGTTTTTCCCTTTGCACACCATTCTTTGTAAACCCTAGAAATGGTTGTGCGTGAAAATCCCAGTAACTGAGCAGATTGTGAAATACTCAGACCGGCCCGTCTGGCACCAACAACCATGCCACGCTCAATATTGCTTAAATCACCTTTCTTTCCCATTCTGACATTCAGTTTGGAGTTCAGGAGATTGCCTTGACCAGGACCACACCCCTAAATGCATTGAAGCAACTGCCATGTGATTGGTTGATTGGATAATTGCATTAATGAGAAATTGAACAGGTGTTCCTAATAATCCTTTAGGTGAGTGTATATTTCAATGCAGACCTCCGAACAAAAATACAGAAAATAGTTGGGTACTCCTGGTATAGAACAACCTCATTTTCTCCAAAGCATCTACTTTCTACTTTCAGATACTGGCCACCTGCCAGCACTCTTCTCAGCAGCAGTCATTGCATCATGGTATTCATGCACTGCTCTGTAGCTCAAAGGTCAAAGGTCACATAAGCTAACATTGTTCAGTGGCTTACATACAGCAGGACTAGGAGATACTAACCTTTGTATAGATATGCACAAAACAGAACATCATTATTTGCTACATATATCACTCTGACAAATATTCTTGTGGTTTAACACCTTTTCTGACTTACTGACTGAAGTTCTGCAAAATGGAGGCTGATTAAAAAAAAGATTCTTTGCTTTACAGGCCAAGTTGCCTATGAATGCAGAGCTTCCCACAGCATGTTTCTTTAATAAAATTGCAAATGATGATTTTTGGCTCTTATGCAACATGTCAAAAAAAACAACCCTGCAAACTGAAACAGTGACCAGTAAATTACCTTGGATAGTCTTTTTCAATTCAATTTCATTGTCATTATAGTGCACGGAGGTACACAATTGATCCATCTTCTCCTGCTGTAGAGGGTCATCGGGAGGGGGTGGGGTTGCTGCTTTCTTTCGTGTCTCTTCAGCAGGTGGCTCTTAGGGATCTGTCCAAGAAAGCTCTGTACCAAGCCTGTGTTAAAGTGCTGCATTTTCGGGCGCTCAGTGGACTGGTGGCTTCCAGGTGGTCAGGTTTGTTGGGGCCTGGATCTTCCCCACAAGGACGTTGGAGGTCCCTGTACAAGCCCCCCATTGAGAAGCGCACGGCGGATTTTCAGTGGCGGATTGTGCATGGGGCAGTGGCTACGAACAGACATGTGTCGCACATTGATTCCACAGTTGGGAGGGATTGCCCTTTTTGTCCTGCAGAGGAAACGATGGAGCATCTGTTTCTGAGGTGCAATCGGCTTTATGATTTGTTTGAGGTGCTGGAGAAGTGGTGTGTCGGTTTTGGGGAGGTTTTTTCTGTTCAGCTCTTCATTTATGGACCAAAATACTGTAGTTCCCAGAAGGCTAAGGCGTGTCTGCTGAACTTCGTGCTGGGTCAGGCTAAGACGAGTATCTGGCTGACCCGGAGGAACAGGATGAAGGCGGCAGGATCAACGAATCCTACCCTCATGATGAAGGGCTTGGTGGCAGCCCGCATAAGAATTGAACATTGAACAAAAACAGGAGAAATGTCTGTCTCAGCTTCAGTTGTGGGGGGGGTATTATAATTTACAGACAGACAACATTGAACAGAAAGCATTCACATGAGTGTGAGAGCCCGAAAGTGTGAGATTCACACTAGGTACATGAGAGTTGGCCACCCTGCATATAACCGACATCATTTGCATGCTGCAGAGGTCTGCAGCTGAGCAAGGACAGAAAGTTCATGAGCTTCAGCAACTTTTTTCCTTTAAAGATTTAAAATATAGGACAAATAAATACAAATCATCACCCTCTCTATCTTTAAAATGTAAGCTAAGTGCCATATGGCGGTAGCCTAAGCAGCCTGGTAGGCCCAAACGCATAGTGAGGATGTGCTGGTAGCATCTGGCTGGGAGATCTTAACTTGCACCTCCAAGCAGAACTTCTCTTCCAATGCAAAGAATGAATGAATGAATTGAGTTAGTCAATATATCGATATAAATTAATTTTATTTGGGATTAAAAGTATAATTTATCTTACTAATTGAACCAGAGTGCTGATCATTAAGTGTTAGATGTAGAAAGCAACTCCCAACATATATGTTAATTTTTCCTTTGAAACTAGGATAAATTCAGCCCATAGTTATTCTTCAATGGAAGTCTAAGGAAAGTTCTTGTACACTTTGTCTAAACAGAGAATAGATTGGAGAATATGCTTCAATTATGTGTTTATTGAGTGTCTCACTGGGAGTCTATGAGAGTGTCTTAGTTTTTGCTTAGACAACGTCAATCGAACAAATAGAGTCAGATATTTTTTATTTATTTATTTATTTTTACTTTATTGATTTCATAAAATATTGCTGAAGAGGAGGGTCAGATTAGGAGGGGGAAGAAAAAGAAATAAAAGAAAAGAACAAAAAAAAACTGATATGAGTAAAGTAGAAAACACAATACACAATCTCCAACTGCTGCACCTGTAAAGGAGAGGGAAGGAAAAAAAGGCAAAAGATCAACAGCATCTGAAAGAAGTGCAGAAATGGAAAAATTTATGAACACAAACAAAAATAAGGAATAAAGAAAGTAACACGGCTATACAAACATACAAAATTGTTGTGTGTGCTTGGAGGGGTGCATGCAAGTGTATGTACATGCGTGCTCAATTGTGTAGGCGAAATGTGCGGGCTTGTGTGTGTGTGTGTGTGTGTGTGTGCGCGCGCGTGTGTGTGTGCGCGCGCGTGTGTGTGTGTGTGTGTGTGTGTGTGTGTGCGCGCGTGTGTGTGCGCGCGCGTGTGTGTGCGCGCGCGTGTGTGTGTGTGTGCGTGTGTTTTCAACATTGAACATACTAAATAGTGAGGGTGGGAAGCCACAACCACACCCCACAAGAGCCAGAGGTCAGCAGAGACAGGACCAGGACGGTCGCAGCCCCAGAAGAGCACGGAAGAGCTGGGGCCCCACGCCCCAATGACAGCTGGGGGAGGAGGGAGGTCCCAGATGCAGCCCCCACAGCCAAAAGGGCATGAGCCCCAGAGAACCAGAGGCAACAGGCAGCCGACCCCGCACGAGCCAAGGACAGGGCCCCTAGGACCCCAGGTGGCCGGGGGCCAACCAGCTCCCGGTAGAGAGCCCTGCCCACGCCGTAGAGGCCCGAGCCACCACCCCAAGGAAAGGGGCCAGCAACCAGGCCCAGGAGCCCAACTGCACCCAGGACGGAGCAGCAGGCCCCGGACCCTGGCCCCCACCAGCCACACAGACACCTCGCAGACACACCTCTCAGCCATGCACATCCCCAAACATACACAGACACTCACACATAGAGACAAAAAGACATAAGCCCACCCACTTTGTAAGAAAATGCTGAAATTAGCCTGGGCCAGACTGCCATGTTTTCAGCTAGGTAGCTATCTGGCCAAGGCTAATTTCAGTGTCATTAGAGTGGCATGCCTGCTGTGTACTATGCATTTCATATTTACCTTACCCAAGATTTGGAAATATGGCTTCTTATTCAAATGAGTGTGAACAACTGATCAAAGCGTCATGTGACCAGTTTACTGTTACAAATGAAAAATCACATTATGCCCAGGTAATTTCACCATTTTCAATACAGGAAGACTTTCTTATATATAATAAATATACGTTCTATAGCTCAAACGTTTTATTCATATGTTATTTTGTATTTCCAAAATGTGCGCAAACATTCCCTTTTAGCGGTGCTGCGAATAAAAAGTTAACTTAAGCCCCGAAATAAGACGCTACGAATCAGAAGCTAAATTAATCGGAAGCTGCAAATAAGTAGCTAACTTAAGCTGAGCGTGACTTTGCCATTAGTTTTGGTGACACGGGCACCCATGGGCAAGAAATACAAGGGAAAGGAATCGGCAAACGCACTGAGCAGCACAGCAGTGATCAGTAGCTCCGCCCACCGCCCAGCTCCGATTAACATATATTTGCATGTAGTAAACTTGACAGGGAAAACTAACATCAATGACGGATCTGGGGGAAACGGACTAAATACACAGAACATTTCAGACTGATGGAAAACAGCTGGGCACAATCAGGCGAGCACATGTGGTTGATTAGGGGGCATGGCACACATGAGGGGGCGTGGCACACATGAGGGGGCGTGGCACACATGGGGATTGTACACGCAGGTCATGACATTACCTTTGATGTCTAAGTATACACTCAGAATAAATTCCTCAGATACCAATACTCTGGCCAATACTTCCCTCAATTTACACTCCTAAACCTAGCTGTGATATTAAGCATTTACTCAACAAGTTACACATAATGTATCATAATTATGAACACAGATTTTACACTTATTAATTTTTTTTGAGAGAAGAATCACTTTTTGAGTACTTTTGCTAGTATGCATTTGAAATTTTAATTTTGTCCAACTAGTAAATTGAGTTTCACTATTGGTTGCTGGCCAACCTGTCAGTCTTTAGTGCGTCTCCCCTGCTCCCAAGTCAGCCAATTTGTTCATTGAGCTAAGCATGTGGCTACCTGTAATCCCCTCAGTTGTGTGTTCAAATCCTGCCTTCTGTTTTTGAATTTTGTCCCCTTGTGTTTCATTTATCAGTTTCTAGTTCATGTGAGCTTGTGGTTTGTTTTCTGTTTTGGTATTTTGCTTTGTGCCTTGCTTGTGCTTTACCTGTCTTCATTATTCCCCAGTGTTAGATTTTGTTTCCTTGTTTCTCTGTTAGTTTCTTAGGGTCCCTGTTCGATCTCCCAGTTCCTTGAGTTAATTATTAGTTTCACCTGTTGCCTGTTTCACCTGTTTCAGGGAGACGGTACCAGACCCTCTTAAACAGCTTTATCCACCAGGCTGTCAGGAGGCTGAACTCTGTCCATCACCTCCCCACTCTGCCTCCTGGACAGTCATTTATTTATTCACTGACTACCTCAAGAACTGTTTACACTCATACCTTTCTGCTGTATTTGACTTGCATGATTGCTACCATTTGCACTATATTGTTCACCATTTGCATCACTACCTTATCTATGTTTACCATTTGCATAACCATTTGCATAACTACAATTTGCCTCTTCTACTCTTACTATTTGCACACCTGCCTCTTAAACTGCTATCATTTGCACAACTGACTATATATTTATTGTTACCATTTGCACTTTGTACCATCTACATTTGTCGATTTGTCTCTGGCCTTGTCAGTTTGTCCCGTGTCTTGTTATCAGTCGTTTTGTATAGTATGTCTATAATTTTTGTAATTGTACGGTCTGCACACCAGTGAGTGAGAAACGGCATTTCGGTTCTCCTGTAAGTCTTGCACATATAATGTGAATTGACAATAAAATATCTTTGACTTTTGACTTTGACTTCTTGTGCCAGTCCTTGTGTGTTCAACCTGTTTGTTGTTTCGTGTCTCACTCCTCCTGTGTCGTTACCCAGTTTGGTTGTGTATTTAGGTTCCTGCCTTGGGATCAGTTCCTGAGTGGGTATTGTATTTCATGCGCATTTCAGAAGGTGTGTTTCAGAATTTTAGAAGTTCCCCTGTGTTTAATTTTCATACCTGCCTGCCTGCCCTGGGCCCCTTGTTGCCCTGACTTTTTGTAGTTAGTCTTTGTTTTTACTATTTTGTTTTTTGACCCCTCGTGATCTGTTTTAGTGTTTCTTAGTGTTTTCTGTTTCTGTTAATAAACCCCTGTTTTCCTGCAAACCGCAAGTGGACTGTTCACCTTCTTTCCTGCCTGTGCCATGCCGCGTCCCGTGATAGAAACCTCCGAGTTTTTGACAGTAATCTTCCCTGTTCCAAACTTTCTACTATTTCTCCTTTTGGGTGAGGGAGTAAATAGTTCACCTCTGCCTCTCTTGTTGTTTTGATATTCTTTGCTGGTGTCTTCTCATGTTCTCCCTTTTTTTTTCTAGTTCACATCAAGCTTGGGACACCCAAGCCCTAGAGATGGCAATTTCGAATCATCAAAACAACGTCGGAACATTCGAAACAATATTTCGAAAAGCTTCAAAAAGTTTCGAAACACTACTTGTGCACAGCCTGCTGGCAAAAACTGGAACTGCAGCTATAGCAAATACAGCAGAATAAAAACCTATTGCTACAAGTTTCGAATGTCACGAAGCTCAAACTGTCAAAAATGTGCATAATACAATATAACTTCTTTTTGATTATTTTTATATTCTGTCATAGGTATCCTATATCTGCAATTAGCGTGTGATAACTTTTTGCCATCCGTAATTCAATTAGTATGAATCATAAAAGCGTTAGATTATTAATGTCTCTTGTGTGTGGTTGTGAAACCTCTCTTGCACTAATATCAGAAGCAGAGAAGAGGATATTATGAACAAGTCTGCACGTCCACTTCAGTGGCCTCTATAATGGAGCATATTTAGCCACAGGCTCATTCCACCATGCTGTGCTAAAATGCTACTGGGGATTATCGCTGCCCGAAGCCGTCTGACAACTGGTGACTGACATCACACTTTCTCCAGACATTACACTGCCCATCCATAGCCATAATACGTAAGGAAGCATCCTCTCTTGTTATAATACAATCTGGTGCCTTGTGTTCTAACTGCGTATAATTTATTTGCAGATAACACTGGTCAACAGTCATTTTGCTACTGGAGTTCTGTCAGCTGTACCTTATCAAAGTCCACATGCCGACTCTAAATCTGAAAACCGTTTTTGTCTATCACGTCCCATTTTTAAGTTATGGGTCTGTCTGTGTTTATAACATGCCGTGAAGCGTCGGTAGATTACTGGTTCCGTAACACAACATTGAATTTTGGACTATAATCGATTAAATATGCCACTAATTTGAAATTTTATACAAAAAGTGATTGTACTGACTTTTTACCTGTGAATTTAGACATTTTTATTGCTTTTGTTTTAGAAGATATGAACAGACGAGGTTGTGTGAACCATCCTGATAACTTCTCTTGTGCAGTAAATTGTCCGCAGACATAAGATCAGTGAAAGAATCTGTCCAGCAGACTTATATATAGATAAAGCATAGGCCCCTCATGTGTGCTGCACTGTCTGCTACTTCAGTTTAACACAGTGGCTGAATGGCAAACGGAAAAAGATGCCATTTGCTGTACCAATTTGTGCTGGTTGTTCAGAATTTTCTTGGTAACCATAGATCAGAGAATTATGTTGAGCTTGTGGAGAACATGTTGACAGCGTTTCAGGTAATGGGTGCCAGAATGTCACTTAAGATGCACTTTTTACATTCCCACCTTGACTTCTTCCCACCCAATCTTGGTGAGGATGGGGAGAGATTTCATCAAGATATCAAGATAATGGAAAGCAGATATTAGGGAAAGCTCAATCCCAGTATGATGGGAGACTACTGTTGGTTCTTGCAAAGAGAGACGAATGTACAGTACAAGCGTGAAAGTGTCATGATCGCTGGCGAAGGAAGACGCAGGGCTGCGAGACTCTTCACGGAAACGAGGTTGGGGAAATATATGGAATGGGGAAATCCGGGGATACATAGACAGACATCATGACACTACACAATGACTGATCTGGGAGATAGTGGGAGACGCGGACTAATATACACAGGACAAGTCAAAAGGAACAGGAAACAGGTGATGACAATCAGGGATTAACACGAGGTAACGAGGTGGGCGTGGCACACACGAGGATCGTACGGAGCTGGGCGTGACAGAAAGCAAGTGTCTCAAACATTTTTGAACATGCTGACATCACTTGTGTGAGTTAAGATAGGTGTATATATGGTGTAACATGTCTCTTTATGTGTGTTGATGTTTGTTTTCAGTGTAAAATCCTTAACACAAGTTTGGTGGGACATAGTTCATAATAAAAAAAATTGTGCCGAACGGCAAATTATCTTAAACGTCAGTAACGTGTAGCTCAGAAACCAGACGTGATAGCTGAATTTTAATTACAGATCTGAAATCAGCATCAAAAATTGAAAAATTGAATTGAAATACTTCTCAAGTTCTCAGTAGCAAACAAAAAGTTTTTTTTTGTTGACCAGTGTAATTATTATTCTCATCTTTAAAAGAGACATGTTACAAGGGTTTGCAATGATACCCATAGAAACCAATGAATCCTAGCCCAAAATTAGTGGCTTAGTACAGTTTCTAAGAACTTGAAGAGTATGTGTCATAGGAATGTGGGCAATATTCAGATTGACAGTCACTGAACCCACAGAATCAAGAGTCACCTGTGACACCAGTAAGAGGAATAAACTGCTTTAGAATTGGGTTCCTGCGAAGGGTTAGCGTAAACATCCTGAACCCTTCACTAATAACCGAAACTTCTGCACCAGTGTCAACAAAAGCATGTACAACATTGTCCTCAATTACGATTGACACGTATCTACTTAACACATCAACCTCAGATAAACTGCCTTGTGGGCCTGCTGAAAGTCCACAGCTGGCAATTGGTCCTCGTTGCCAACTATTTGTAGTTTACATTATTAGAGCTGGTGTATGATGAGGAATGGAACCGTACACATTCAGGACTTGGACAGCGTCGAGACTGTCATCTGCCCTTTTAGTGTTCAGGAGAACGTCCACGCCGTGTGTAGTCTCTGGATGACTGGGGCCACGTGCATGATGTTCAGGCGAGCCAGAATGAGTGTGGCCATCCCATCTGTCATACCGGTCTCTGTCATGCCTGGATGCTCTGTAGGAACCATCACAAGCTGGGTGACGGTCATGAGAATAATCTCCAGAAGTTGTCCTATCTGAGTTGTTATAATGGTGGCGGACTCATCCATTGTCAGGAGTGAGGCTCCGCTGGCGAGATCTGTAGTCGGATGAACTGCGTTGAGCATATCTTCGCTGGATTTGCACATCTAAGTGTAACTTTTCAACCTTTTCAGATCTCTAGTGTTATTATTTGTATTATAATCGAATAAAAATACTTCCATTATGAAAAGAATCTTGGGTTCATCAGATATCCACGTGACATGATGTTTTCCAATATTAATAAAAATAATAATTATACTTTATTGATTACCATGGGGAAATTTTCATCTACACCATCTTGCTCTCCATTATATAGGTGAGGGCAAACTTGGCAGTGAAGGACAGCCAGGCTTAAACCAGTAACCACCTACTCACAGGCACAGAGGCTTAGCCCATTGAGGCACACTGTGACGACTGTGCGCATGGCGAGCGAGCAGGGAGCGGGGAATCCAAAAAACGTGGTTTTATTGCAGGCAGAACACAACTATACGGCGAACACGTCAATGACAAACCTGGAGAAACATACTCAAACGCGGACTGAAATACACAAGACTAATTGAAAATAACAAGCAACAGCTGATGACATCGGGATTTCACACAAGGTTAACGAGCGGGGCGTGGCACACAGGAGGATCGGACGAGCAGGTCATGACACACACGCTGTAAACAATTGTATTTCTGTAAAAACAATCAGATTACACATTTTATGCTTGTCAAGGCTTTATTCAGCTAGATGGATAAAAATATTCAAAGCAGAAAGCAAATATTTATTCAACTTTCATGTGGTGGATTAAATACATTACATCTTTTTATTTTAAGTAAAAGGCATTTTTGTTTTAGTTAATTTGGCAGTGTGATTATAAAAGATCTACTTCAACAGAAAACCTTCTCAAAAACTCTGTGTCTCACGCAGAGCTCTGGATCAGTTATCACTGAAGGAATGTTAATTGTAATTTGAAGTGATCTGACCAATAGGAAGCTACATTGCAAAGCGAATGGCTGCAAGTGGTGCTCACTGTTTGAAGCTATAATATGATGGAGTGGTTCCCTGGTTGGTTCCCAGCCTTTCCTACCTTCCAGAGATTCTTTGCGAGTATGCCATTACGGGAGTCGAAGATCTTTGCTTGGGAGGTGCTCATAGGTGTTGGTATGTACTCCGAACAAGTACTACCACCCAAGCTGGGAGCACATGTTAATGTGTAGGAGAAGAAGAAGGTGCCATAGTTAAACATGCAGGTGTCTGAAACGGTTCCTCTTCGGAGGTCAAAAGAGCATTCTCCTAGAAGGTCACTGTTCCAGTATGTATCTTCATCATATACCTTGAATGTTAGCTTAGTGGACATGTCAACTTTGATGGCACCAAACTCAAATTTTTCCCACCAAACTGGATTGTCATTATCTGGAATTATCTCAGTACGCTTACTCTGTGTACCATATGACACTAGAACAGAACCGTCAGTTTCGGTCCACCAGTCTCCATACAGCTTCTCTGCTTTCATATTATACACTTTCAGTGTAGCCAGTCCTTTGGAAACTGGGCAGCAGTTGGAGTTTATATTCTGATCGCTGTTGCAGACACAGGCACAGCGGTCTCTCACAGAACATCTAGTTCCTATCTGACAAGATTCAGAGCAGCTCTCCAGTAATGCGTTCTCTATGACATACTCTTCAACTGCTTTCTTAACTGGCCTTATTGCAAAATGCCCAAGAGGCAGCAAAAGATGTAGGGGTTTCAGACTGTAGGAGATGACATCTGGGCTGTTCTTCAAGGAATCCAGCCAGCTCTTGTATGTACTTGGATCTGAACCACCTGAGAAAAGCAAATCTGCTGAATTAACATTCCCACCCACCACCTCAGAGTGGCGATCACTGAACAAGCTGCTAAAGGTCTGGCTGCTGCCTAGTTTCTTCTTAAGTTCCTTGCAGTGGTGGGCTTCTGTCTTTATACTTGCAGTCATTGCAATTGTTGCTGAAGCTTCAACATCCAGGCAGTCTTTAACAGCTGTGTCTGTGAGGCCACTCATTGCAGTCTGGCAGGTCTTAATTGAAGTAATACTCTTTAATTTTCCACCCGTTTTCACATTTTTAACAAAATGGGTACCATATGTATCAATGAGATTTTTATAATCTGCTTTAGTTTTTTGGTTGTACTCTTTAGGCAGGTGGTTAATGGACACCAGAAAATCTTTGTGAAGTGGGGGCTTAGTTGCTACATTGTACCTGGGAAAGGCAGGGGTGACATAAAACAATAATGAGGGGGAAAAAAGAGAAAAAGACACAAAGGTTTCAATATGTAGGTCAATGTCTATTTTCATTTTTGCCTAAGAAATTGATGGACAATGTTGTACATGCTTTTGTTGAAAAATCTTTTTGAGCCTGTTAAGTAATAATCTTTTACCTTTTGTATTATCTTCTGCTCTGTTAAATGTAGTTAGAGTTTGTTAATGTTTTGTATGTCATCTTAAAAACTGCGTCTCACCTGTACAAGTTGCAGTGGACCTGATGTTTGGTGAAGCTGTACTTGTCTTCCTTTGATTTCTTCATGGCAAACATTGCGTCGCGTGAGTGGGTACCTCCCAAGCCCACCCCAACCTTCACATTAGGGTTGACTGGAATATCTAGGCCTACTTTCCAGTTGTTTGTCACACTGGATGTGCTGTCATTGGCAACAGCTTCACTGGATTCATAGACAGTGCTGGAGACCTTCATATCACATTTGGAGAGGGCTCTCCAATCCACCACAGCTAATGGAATCTTCTGCTGAATTTCACCCAAGTAAGGGTTTCGTGCAAGTTGACAGGTGCCGTTTGCATTTCTCCACTGCTCAGCATCGATCACATATGCACCTTTGCGCTCCATCTTCACAATGTCAAAGCCTTCTCCTCCCAGGTTGTAGCCAGGGACAAAGGGAGCCTTTTCACACTCTTGTGGGGTTCCAATGACCACGGCTCCTAAGATGCCAGGAGACTGGAGGTGACATAACCAGCCCAGGACAAGGAGTCTCCACAGTCCCTCCATCAGTGGTGATTCAGGTCTGATTCCCTAGAAAAGTTAACAAAACATGTACTTTAGACCAGTGCTCCTCAGCCTTTCTGCATTTTACAAATACAATAACCGGTGTATGTATGTATGTATGTATGTATGTATGTATGTATGTATGTATTCATGTATGTATGTGTTTGTGTGTGTGTGGGGGGGTGCAACTCTGAGGCAGTCAAAATCCAATACACATGCATGCATGACCTTAAGTTATTATTAGAAATTCCAATTCCAATTTGTTATGCAGGCTACTAATGCTCACCCATTGCCAGACATCCCACCTCAGGCATACTGATTGCAGGGAGGAGAATAAGGAACAGGGGGGTGGGGGGGGGGGGGGGTGCTAAATAGGTTTGGGCAGTATTACGGTAATACCAGGGTATTTTCCTTTGAAAGCAATTCATGCAGCAGAGTGAACATTATTTTCACAATCGACTAGCAATGCCTGGAACTGGTTGGTGATCACTTTATTAGACAAATAGTCTTGTTGGGATATTTGATACTACATATCCATGAATAAGAAGAACAAGACATCCACAACCATACAAACTGTATATGGAGTTTCAGTTGTGTTTAACTTTTGTGCCAGTAGGTGGCGATGTTAACCTATACTGTAAGTACAGCAGAAAAAGGAGGAGTTCAGCAAAGCTAAGGAGTATACCTACAGTTGTAAAGCACTGCTGACACACGTTCTCTCTCCTATTGATTTTGAACATAACAGCTTCCATGCTCAAAAGCAGAGCAGCAGCTCCGTAATAAAAAAAAGAAATCAAAGGTCGGTCTGTGCAGAAGCTGTGTGTTTCCTCCATGCACTGTTATCATATGAGAGGCAGGTACCAGGCACTAAACAGCTCACTGTTTACTGGAGAATTAGGAGAAGGAGCAGTTGGTGATCATGAAGAAGGGCTGATGCATCTGCTGAGCACCGCTAACCCTCCATACAGAGGAAGGTGTCAGTTTCAGGCAGGGGCGTCAGAAGCATTTTGAATGTGGGGGGGACACACTGGCGGGAGGTCTGGGGACCCTCCCCCAGAAATTTTTTAATGAATTAGATGCTATTTCCTGCATTCTGGTGTATTTTTAACAGGTTGTTAAACACCTAATTTTATCTACAAAAGTTACTTAATTCAATGATTATTTTAGAGACTCAACAATAAGTTGATAACTTGCGTGTAGTGAGTTGTAGGTAACCCGGATACCCAGAGTGGTCTTTCAGTGGTATGTGTATTCTCATATCCATCAAGTGGAATGGATTCTTTTGCGACGCAATAGAAACAGCGCTGGGTGAACTAATATTTTATGTTAAATGTGGGGGGGTCCAAACGAATAATTATGAAATGTGAGGGGGACACGTCCCCCTCAAATTTAATGGCGGCGACCGCTCATGGTTTCAGGAGAAGGAAACAGTGAAGGAGGGTGAGGAAGAAATTGAATAAAATTATTGACAGCCTGGTACCAGCTGCAACTAATGTTTCCTTTGAGTGTGGCTGACATGAAGGTGGAGCCCATAAAGGAAGGAGAGAGCGCAGCTGCTTATCTGCAAGCTCAAGAAAAGCGGTGATGCACAGAGCAGGACCTGCAGAATCCGGCGTTCAGAGGTCGGTACCGGAGGGCACTGCAGGACACGCTCACAAAGCCAGTGAGTAGCAGGCTAAGGCAGGTTGTGGGGCTCGTTACTATGCCTGAGGAGCAGTACTGTGAGCAGCTGATCCACGCTATTGACTTGTACAGAGAGGAGGAGGACTCTGCTAAAGAGCATGACAGGGAACTGATGAAGAAACTGAGTCAGATGCAGCTGGAGGAGCTGACCGGCAAAAAGAAAAAAGTCCAGGCACCAGTGGTCTCTCCGGACTGGGGGGCAGCCTGTGAGCAGCTGACAGTCTCCTGCCACTGGAGCCCCCCAGGGTATTCTACTTGTAATTTTATTTTTGTCTACTTATAAATTTATTGTGTATTTCATATTCTCCATTGCTGCTCTCTCATCTCTGAGAGCTACCAAAAAAAGTCTCATTGTATAACTACAATAACAACAATGTCCTGTCCTGTCCTAATCAGCCCCTGGTCCCAGATTGGAATATATTGGGTAATCATGATGGATTGGGGTATCCTCAGAGGGCACCCAGTTACCCACAAATTTAACGATCCCAGGCATTGGGGACACTGGGGAACAGGCTGTTTCAGCTGGTGTGCTGGAGATGTAATCAGCCGGACACACCTGTTAGACCTGCACATTCCAAATTCTGATCCAGTAGAGGTTCAGGTAGGGGATAAGAGTCTGAATAACCCAGGTATAAGGGAGACGATAGAAGGGTTACTGAAGGCAGGGGGGTTTAACACCAGTAATTGCAACACCCCTCTGTCCCAAGGACAGGAAGCAAAAAGTGGAGGTAAAGCAAGAGTATCTAGGTCTACAGGTTGAGTTCAAAAATAACATTAGACTCGCTAAGAGGAATGTAGAAAGAAAGATTGCGTCGGAGACCAAGGATGACATTAATAGTTCCTTCCAATATTTTAACTCCAAAATAGCTCTAAAAGCTGAAATCACTAATCTGCAGGACAGTAAGGGCCTTATGATTGAAAATGAAATTGATATAGTAAATGAGTTCATAAGGTAATTTGCCATGCCAGCCATGGACCCCGAAGGGTTGGGTTGGGGAGGAATTTCCCTAAAGCTTAGGGTTTTTGCCCTCCTTCCTAGGCTGGATGGACAGGATTGTGTGTGAGACTCATGTAAGTCCCAAAGGGGGGAAATTTATTAGAATTTGGTGATCAGTGGTCATTGTTAACACACCACAGCACAGCACACAGTGCGCAACAACGAAATGTGTCCTCTGCATTTGACCCATATGTGACTTTCGTGACGTAGCAGGGGGCAGCTAATTCAGCGCCCGGGGAGCAGTGCTTGGGGATAGTACCTTGCTCAGGGTACCTCAGTGGTGACTGGCTGGTGGGGGATTCGTACTTGCAATCTTTCGATTATAATTGCGCTTCCCCAACCATCAAGCCACCACTGCCACCATGGAATGTCATTTGGCACTTCATAACTCATACAGAATGTAATAATTAAGACACTATTAAGAAAATGTAACCAGAAGATGATGTAAACTGTGTAGAGTGTGACTTGGTAACCTTTAGAGAATGCAGATCAATTACTGCTACACAATGTATGGACTTTGTGTTAGTTTAGAAGTTTCTGTATCTTTTAGCTATTTTATGTTAGCCTCCCTCATATGAATATGCACTTTAATTAGTTTCACAGCCTATCACTATTTTGATGGCCCAGAGCAGTCAGTTCTCTGGGAAGGTTCTTGGGAACAGCTGAAACCACCAAGACTTGTTACTTTTTATCGATACAACCTGGGAAGAGTTTTTCTTCCCCTCTCTAGTTCTGGGCTTTTGCCATAAAAATACAAAAACATTGTAAGGGCCATATTCTAAAGGGCCATATTTATATGTAGTTTAATGTGAAATTACTTAAATTATATGCTTGACCCATATTCATGTGCATTCTGCTGAAAGCCTACAAAAGTAAAAATGAAATGGGCAACACTCACATAAACAAATGTCACATATTTCCTTATGCCTTTTTTAGAAAAACAAGATCACTGTGATCAAAATGTCCATGTGTGAAGAGAATAAAATGACCAAAATGAAACTGGCCAAAGTAGTTATACAACATATATTTCCATTGATGGTTTTGTTTGGAGTGTCCAGGAAAAGCGTACAAAATTAGTTGAATACTTTTTTGGAATTAACATCAGCAGTTAAATAACTTTTCAGTTCATATGTTTCAGCTTTATTCTATATTACTAGTACATATTTTAACCTGAAAATGAATCAGCAGCTAATAGCATTCAAGAAATAGTTTTGCTTAGATACTAAAAATGGATTTTAAAAAAATTCTCAAGAATTGACGGGAGACCATGATCAACATCCAAAAAAGAAATGGATGTCACATTCGACACATTTCATTTTGCGCCTGTTTCTAAAGAGCTCAAAGCTCTTCAAACACAGAACTGCACCGTTAACATATCATGGCAAAATATTTATTGGTTATCTCTACATTTGACTTAGTTGTCAAAGCATATATGTTTTAAGTTTTACATTACTTAAGCAAAATATACCAGAAATGCGAAACATGTTTAAATCAGACATTCCGCACATATGTTTCTGTTGATAATTTGATATATTGGCAACTCATCAAGCATCTTACCTTATTCAGAGAGTAGTCAAAGACACCATTGAATCTAAACATGGACAGCATGCCTTTGGGTGGTCCTGGTTAGATTGTTCTGTTATATGCAGTTATTTTCAGTGTCACACTGTGGTTTTGTAGACTATCCTTAAATAAATGTGTGTGATCACTCTAACATGATGGGGGATGATCTGGAACTATTCAAGTTTTGAGAGAAATCAGAGAGCTGAGTTTCACCAACTAGCTTCAACACCGATTAAATGTGCCAAAGCAGCCAGAACTGTGTCAAAGGGCACTAACCATGTTCGACTGTGCTACACACAGCAGCACGACAGGCAGACACTTGATCTTATCGATATCCTGACAGTTTTTGAAAGCCGAAGATGGGCTTCGCATGTTCCAAGCTTTACACAGTGAAACACTTTTTTTTTTTTTTTTTTTTTTTTTATTGCCCACCACCACCCCCCCTCTTCGGAGGACAACTTTATTTTACATTACATTCAAGAGTAAAGATTGTGGCCGCTCCGAACTCACCAGTACCGTGGAAAAGGAGAAAAACAGGGGGGGTACAAAAACAACAAGCGTAACAATAACAGACATCAATCACCATGGGGAGAGGGGGAGAGAGAAAAGAAAAAAAAAAAGGTATACAGAAATAATAACACTAATAATGTAGGCGGGATGGAAAAAAGATGAAGTATAGGGGAATACAGAATACAAACAACCATAAGAAACATAACACTCATCAAACAACAAGAATTATAACAACATCAGTGATACTAATAATAATTAATACAAATCGGTATTATATATATGTAGCATACACACACGTAATCGTACCGTTATATATGTATATTTCAATTCCTAAATCTATAACATACCCTAAAAAGTAATAATAATAATGATATTGATCGCTCAACCAGTCTTGTATGCATGTGCAAGTGTAGGTGTGACCTGATTTGTCATTGGATGTGCTGGCATTTAATGCCGTCAGGGGAGGCGGCAGCACCCCCCCCCCCCCCCAGGCCCAAGGTGAAGGCAGGAGAACCAGGCAACCGAGGCCACCCTACTGCCCCCCCGGCACAAGGGCCCACAGCCACGCATCCCAGAGACAACCACCCGCCCAACCCGAGAGGGAGCCCGCGAGGGACTAAGGGGGCGCCAACCCCCGCACAGGGAGCCCCCCAGCCCCACCCGCAACCCCCCCACTGGGGCAGGCGGGTCCAGGGCCGAAGGGCCCCACCCACCGGGACCACCCCCCCCACCCCCCGGCGGACGGCCCCCCACACACCGGGGGAGCCCCAGCCCCCCCAGCCCGTCCCCCGGGAGGACGGGCCGCCGCCCACCGCAGCGACCCGGCACGCCTCCCCCCCAACACTGCAGGATGATCCAAGGGGGGCCCATACAAAGAGCCCCCCCCCACCCGGGAGCGGACCCGCGGCGACCGGGGAGCGGCAGACAAACACTTTTTGATGATATAAATAAACACTGTTCAACTGTAAATAAACAGCACATGGCTTTTGTTGAATCTATAGCCTACAAAACACGGATATGTTATTTTGATGTTTATTTAAAAACCAGTAATCAAAGTTTCTGTCAGTTTCAAAGCTTCCAGACTACTAAACTGGACAGTTTGACACATGGTGGGCAGTTTATTGGGTGATGCCTGCTAAAGCAAACAGCTAAACATGTGGTTGCAACTGCATATATACAGCATACAGACAATTCCTGTTCAGAAAAGCATTACAATTTACAATGGCTATGACACCAGATCTAATTGATTTTGTACATGGTGTGATTGTTGATGCCATGTAAAATTACAGAAACAGCCACTGTCTTGGATTTTCATGCAATGCGGTATCTAGTGAATGGCCAAACTTATTAAACCTAACAGGAAGACCATAAGTACAAAAATAACCACTCAGTGCCAGTGCAACAGTGGGACAAAATAACTTCTCTGAAATCATCTGCCCTGGAAGTGGCTTTGGAGACATAAGCGAGTCATATCCAGTATTATGTAGGTGTACGTGATGTAAGTGGCCACTGGGTATATACAGCAGTATATAGTTAGCCATGGCAGTGGTCAGCTACTGCTGGACTCCAAGATATATTTCAATGCAGACCTCCGAACAAAAATACAGAAAATAGTTGGGTACTCCTGGTATAGAACAACCTCATTTTCTCCAAAGCATCTACTTTCTACTTTCAGATACTGGCCACCTGCCAGCACTCTTCCCAGCAGCAGTCATTGCATCATGGTATTCATGCACTGCTCTGTAGCTCAAAGGTCAAAGGTCACATAAGCTAACATTGTTCAGTGGCTTACATACAGCAGGACTAGGGGATACTAACCTTTGTATAGATATGCACAAAACAGAACATCATTATTTGCTAGATGCCATTCTTGATCTTGTTTTCTCTAATAACCAGGACAGGATTGGTAAATTAGACGTTTTAGAACCACTTGACAGTAGCGATCATAACATGGTTACATTTGAGGTTAAGTTTAGTGCCCGAAGAGCAAAGTCCAAATCAAAAATATATAATGTTAGGAAGGCTAACTTCAATTGTATGAGATTAAAACTAGAAACTGTGAACTAGATGGAGTTAAAAAACAAAACTGTTGAAGAGGCATGGGAATTTTTTAAAAGCACATTATTGCAAGTGCAAGAGGACTTCATACCTGTTTCCAGCAAGAATAAATCTAGGAAATTGCAACCTAGGTGGTTTACCAGGGAAATAAAGTATAAAGTAAGGAGGAAAAGGGCTTTGTTCCAGAGATGGAAAATAACTGATGATGACGGAATAAAGCAAGAGTATCTAAATCTACAGGCTGAATTAAAAAATGACATTAGACGAGCTAAAAGGAATGTCGAAAGGAAGATCGCATTGGAGGCTAAGGATGACGTTAAAAGTTTCTTCCAGTACTTTAACTCTAAAAGAGCTCTAAAAGCTGAAATTATTAATCTGCAGGATAGTAAGAGTCTTATAATTGAAAACGACATTGACATAGTAAATGAGTTCAATGATAGTTTTGCACAGGTATTCACTGTTGAGGACACTAGTAACTTACCAGTTCTTATTACTAATCCAACATCGTCTATAACTAATATATATATAACTGAAGCTGATGTTTTGCAAAGCCTAGCTAAGCTCAAAATAAATAAATCACAGGGCCCTGATGGCATCTTACCTATAGTGTTAAAAGAGATGAGGGATATTATTTGCCGACCCTTAACTTTACTGTTTCAAAAATCCTTATCTGAAGGTGTGGTACCTTCTGATTGGAAGCATGCCAACATAACACCCATTTTCCAAAAAGGGGATAGAAGTAATTTGTCAAACTATAGGCCAATCAGTCTAATTTGTATAAGTTATGGAGGCTATAATCAAAGAGAGAATGGTAGATTACCTGGACTCAAATAACATTTTGAGGGATAGCCAGCATGGATTTAGGAGAGGTAGATCCTGTTTAACAAATCTGTTGGAGTTTTTTGAGGAAGCTACTCAGGAAGTTGATGATAAGAAGGCCTATGATGTCATCTACTTAGATTTCCAAAAGGCTTTTGATGTTGTCCTTCACAAGAGGCTCTCACTTAAACTCAAAGCGACAGGTATTTTAGGAACTGTAGCGACCTGGATTGATAACTGGTTAACGGATAGGAAGCAGCGAGTAGTTATAAGAGGCTCAATGTCACAGTGGGCCTGCGTTCATAGTGGGGTACCGCAGGGTTCAATTTTAGGACCACTTTTGTTCCTAATTTACATAAATGATATAGACACCAATATATACAGTAAACTGGTGAAATTTGCAGATGACACCAAGGTGGGTGGTGTAGCAGATACTGAACTAGCGGCTCAGCAGCTACAGCGGGATCTTAATTTAATTAGTGACTGGGCTGACACCTGGCAGATAAAATTTAACATAGACAAATGTAAGGTACTCCATGTAGGGAGCAGAAATATAAAGTACAGGTATTTTATGGGACCTACTGAAATAAAGGTAGCTGATTATGAGAAAGACCTTGGTGTGTATGTTGATGCTTCCATGTCTCATTCTCACCAGTGCGGGGAAGCAATAAAAAAGGCCAATAGGATGTTGGGGTATATCTCCAGGTGTGTGGAGTTTAAGTCAAGGGAGGTAATGCTAAGATTATACAATTCCTTGGTGAGACCTCACCTAGAATACTGTGTGCAGGTTTGGTCACCATATCTTAAAAAGGACATAGCGGCCTTAGAAAAGGTGCAGCGTAGGGCCACAAGAATGATTCCTGGTCTTAGAGGAATGTCATACGAGGAAAGGTTAGTTGAGCTAAATCTGTTCAGCCTCAAGCAAAGGAGACTGAGGGGGGACATGATCCAGGTCTATAAGATTCTAACAGGTTTGGATGCTGTTCAACCGAATAGTTACTTTAGCATTAGTTCAAATACAAGAACTCGTGGCCATAGAACATTTCAAACTGGATTTAAGGAAGCACTTCTTTACACAGCGTGTAGTCAGAGTATGGAATAGTCTTCCTGATAACGTAGTGCAAGCTGAATCCTTGGGTTCCTTTAAATCAGAGCTAGACAAGATTTTAACAACTCTGAGCTATTAGTCAAGTTCTCCCCAAGCGAGCTCGATGGGCCGAATGGCCTCCTCTCGTTTGTATAGTTCTTATGTTCTTACAGTATGTTCTTACATATATCACTCTGACAAATATTCTTGTGGTTTAACACCTTTTCTGACTTACTGACTGAAGTTCTGCAAAATGGAGGCTGATTAAAAAAAAAAAGATTCTTTGCTTTACAGGCCAAGTTGCCTATGAATGCAGAGCTTCCCACAGCATGTTTCTTTAATAAAATTGCAAATGATGATTTTTGACTCTTATGCAACATGTCAAAAAAAACAACCCTGCGAACTGAAACAGTGACCAGTAAATTACCTTGGATAGTCTTTTTCAATTCAATTTCATTGTCATTATAGTGCACGGAGGTACACAATTGATCCATCTTCTCCTGCTGTAGAGGGTCATCGGGAGGGGGTGGGGTTGCTGCTTTCTTTCGTGTCTCTTCAGCAGGTGGCTCTTAGGGATCTGTCCAAGAAAGCTCTGTACCAAGCCTGTGTTAAAGTGCTGCATTTTCGGGCGCTGAGTGGACTGGCGGCTTCCAGGTGGTCAGGTTTGTTGGGGCCTGGATCTTCCCCACAAGGACGTTGGAGGTCCCTGTACAAGCCCCCCATTGAGAAGCGCACGGCGGATTTTCAGTGGCGGATTGTGCATGGGGCAGTGGCTACGAACAGACACGTGTCGCACATTGATTCCACAGTTGGGAGGGATTGCCCTTTTTGTTCTGTGGAGGAAACGATGGAGCGTCTGTTTCTGAGGTGCAATCGGCTTTATGATTTGTTTGAGGTGCTGGAGGAGTGGTGTGTCGGTTTTGGGGAGGTTTTTTCTGTTCAGCTCTTCATTTATGGACCAAAATACTGTAGTTCCCAGAAGGCTAAGGCGTGTCTGCTGAACTTCGTGCTGGGTCAGGCTAAGACGAGTATCTGGCTGACCCGGAGGAACAGGATGAAGGCGGCAGGATCAACGAATCCTACCCTCATGATGAAGGGCTTGGTGGCAGCCCGCATAAGAATTGAACATTGAACAAAAACAGGAGAAATGTCTGTCTCAGCTTCAGTTGTGGGGGGGTATTATAATTTACAGACAGACAACATTGAACAGAAAGCATTCACATGAGCGTGAGAGCCCGAAAGTGTGAGATTCACACTAGGTACATGAGAGTTGGCCACCCTGCATATAACCGACATCATTTGCATGCTGCAGAGGTCTGCAGCTGAGCAAGGACAGAAAGTTCATGAGCTTCAGCAACTTTTTTCCTTTAAAGATTTAAAATATAGGACAAATAAATACAAATCATCACCCTCTCTATCTTTAAAATGTAAGCTAAGTGCCATATGGCGGTAGCCTAAGCAGCCTGGTAGGCCCAAACGCATAGTGAGGATGTGCTGGTAGCATCTGGCTGGGAGATCTTAACTTGCACCTCCAAGCAGAACTTCTCTTCCAATGCAAAGAATGAATGAATGAATTGAGTTAGTCAATATATCGATATAAATTAATTTTATTTGGGATTAAAAGTATAATTTATCTTACTAATTGAACCAGAGTGCTGATCATTAAGTGTTAGATGTAGAAAGCAACTCCCAACATATATGTCAATTTTTCCTTTGAAACTAGGATAAATTCAGCCCATAGTTATTCTTCAATGGAAGTCTAAGGAAAGTTCTTGTACACTTTGTCTAAACAGAGAATAGATTGGGGAATATGCTTCAATTATGTGTTTATTGAGTGTCTCACTGGGAGTCTATGAGAGTGTCTTAGTTTTTGCTTAGACAACGTCAATCGAACAAATAGAGTCAGATATTTTTTATTTATTTATTTATTTTTACTTTATTGATTTCATAAAATATTGCTGAAGAGGAGGGTCAGATTAGGAGGGGGAAGAAAAAGAAATAAAAGAAAAGAACAAAAAAAAACTGATATGAGTAAAGTAGAAAACACAATACACAATCTCCAACTGCTGCACCTGTAAAGGAGAGGGAAGGAAAAGAAGGCAAAAGATCAACAGCATCTGAAAGAAGTGCAAAAATGGATAAATTTATGAACACAAACAAAAATAAAGAATGAAGAAAGTAACACGGCTATACAAACATACAAAATTGTTGTGTGTGCTTGGAGGGGTGCGTGCAAGTGTATGTACATGCGTGCTCAATTGTGTAGGCGAAATGTGCGGGCTTGTGTGTGTGAGTGTGTGTGTGTGCGCGCGTGTGTGTGTGTGTGTGTGTGTGTGTGTGTGTTTTCAACATTGAACATACTAAATAGTGAGGGTGGGAAGCCACAACCACACCCCACAAGAGCCAGAGGTCAGCAGAGACAGGACCAGGACGGTCGCAGCCCCCGAAGAGCACGGAAGAGCTGGGGCCCCATGCCCCAATGACAGCTGGGGGAGGAGGGAGGTCCCAGATGCAGCCCCCACAGCCAAAAGGGCATGAGCCCCAGAGAACCAGAGGCAACAGGCAGCCGACCCCGCACGAGCCAAGGACAGGGCCCCTAGGACCCCAGGTGGCCGGGGGCCAACCAGCTCCCGGTAGAGAGCCCTGCCCACGCTGTAGAGGCCCGAGCCACCACCCCAAGGAAAGGGGCCAGCAACCAGGCCCAGGAGCCCAACTGCACCCAGGACGGAGCAGCAGGCCCCAGACCCTGGCCCCCACCAGCCACACAGACACCTCGCAGACACACCTCTCAGCCATGCACATCCCCAAACATACACAGACACTCACACACAGAGACAAAAAGACATAAGCCCACCCACTTTGTAAGAAAATGCTGAAATTAGCCTGGGCCAGACTGCCATGTTTTCAGCTAGGTAGCTATCTGGCCAAGGCTAATTTCAGTGTCATTAGAGTGGCATGCCTGCTGTGTACTATGCATTTCATATTTACCTTACCCAAGATTTGGAAATATGGCTTCTTATTCAAATGAGTGTGAACAACTGATCAAAGCGTCATGTGACCAGTTTACTGTTACAAATGAAAAATCACATTATGCCCAGGTAATTTCACCATTTTCAATACAGGAAGACTTTCTTATATATAATAAATATACGTTCTATAGCTCAAACGTTTTATTCATATGTTATTTTGTATTTCCAAAATGTGCGCAAACATTCCCTTTTAGCGGTGCTGCGAATAAAAAGTTAACTTAAGCCCCGAAATAAGACGCTACGAATCAGAAGCTAAATTAATCGGAAGCTGCAAATAAGTAGCTAACTTAAGCTGAGCGTGACTTTGCCAGTAGTTTTGGTGACACGGGCACCCATGGGCAAGAAATACAAGGGAAAGGAATCGGCAAACGCACTGAGCAGCACAGCAGTGATCAGTAGCTCCGCCCACCGCCCAGCTCCGATTAACATATATTTGCATGTAGTAAACTTGACAGGGAAAACTAACATCAATGACGGATCTGGGGGAAACGGACTAAATACACAGAACATTTCAGACTGATGGAAAACAGCTGGGCACAATCAGGCGAGCACATGTGGTTGATTAGGGGGCATGGCACACATGAGGGGGCGTGGCACACATGAGGGGGCGTGGCACACATGGGGATTGTACACGCAGGTCATGACATTACCTTTGATGTCTAAGTATACACTCAGAATAAATTCCTCAGATACCAATACTCTGGCCAATACTTCCCTCAATTTACACTCCTAAACCTAGCTGTGATATTAAGCATTTACTCAACAAGTTACACATAATGTATCATAATTATGAATACAGATTTTACACTTATTAATTTTTTTTGAGAGAAGAATCACTTTTTGAGTACTTTTGCTAGTATGCATTTGAAATTTTAATTTTGTCCAACTAGTAAATTGAGTTTCACTATTGGTTGCTGGCCAACCTGTCAGTCTTTAGTGCGTCTCCCCTGCTCCCAAGTCAGCCAATTTGTTCATTGAGCTAAGCATGTGGCTACCTGTAATCCCCTCAGTTGTGTGTTCAAATCCTGCCTTCTGTTTTTGAATTTTGTCCCCTTGTGTTTCATTTATCAGTTTCTAGTTCATGTGAGCTTGTGGTTTGTTTTCTGTTTTGGTATTTTGCTTTGTGCCTTGCTTGTGCTTTACCTGTCTTCATTATTCCCCAGTGTTAGATTTTGTTTCCTTGTTTCTCTGTTAGTTTCTTAGGGTCCCTGTTCGATCTCCCAGTTCCTTGAGTTAATTATTAGTTTCACCTGTTGCCTGTTTCACCTGTTTCAGGGAGACGGTACCAGACCCTCTTAAACAGCTTTATCCACCAGGCTGTCAGGAGGCTGAACTCTGTCCATCACCTCCCCACTCTGCCTCCTGGACAGTCATTTATTTATTCACTGACTACCTCAAGAACTGTTTACACTCATACCTTTCTGCTGTATTTGGCTTGCATGATTGCTACCATTTGCACTATATTGTTCACCATTTGCATCACTACCTTATCTATGTTTACCATTTGCATAACTACAATTTGCCTCTTCTACTCTTACTATTTGCACACCTGCCTCTTAAACTGCTATCATTTGCACAACTGACTATATATTTATTGTTACCATTTGCACTTTGTACCATCTACATTTGTCGATTTGTCTCTGGCCTTGTCAGTTTGTCCCGTGTCTTGTTATCAGTCGTTTTGTATAGTATGTCTATAATTTTTGTAATTGTACGGTCTGCACACCAGTGAGTGAGAAACGGCATTTCGGTTCTCCTGTAAGTCTTGCACATATAATGTGAATTGACAATAAAATATCTTTGACTTTTGACTTTGACTTCTTGTGCCAGTCCTTGTGTGTTCAACCTGTTTGTTGTTTCATGTCTCACTCCTCCTGTGTCGTTACCCAGTTTGGTTGTGTATTTAGGTTCCTGCCTTGGGAGCAGTTCCTGAGTGGGTATTGTATTTCATGCGCATTTCAGAAGGTGTGTTTCAGAATTTTAGAAGTTCCCCTGTGTTTAATTTTCATACCTGCCTGCCTGCCCGTTCGCCCCTTGTTGCCCTGACTTTTTGTAGTTAGTCTTTGTTTTTACTATTTTGTTTTTTGACCCCTCGTGATCTGTTTTAGTGTTTCTTAGTGTTTTCTGTTTCTGTTAATAAACCCCTGTTTTCCTGCAAACCGCAAGTGGACTGTCCACCTTCTTTCCTGCCTGTACCATGCCGCGCCCCGTGATAGAAACCTCAGAGTTTGTGACAGTAATCTTCCCTGTTCCAAACTTTCTACTATTTCTCCTTTTGGGTGAGGGAGTAAATAGTTCACCTCTGCCTCTCTTGTTGTTTTGATATTCTTTGCTGGTGTCTTCTCATGTTCTCCCCCTTTTTTTTTAGTTCACATCAAGCTTGGGACACCCAAGCCCTAGAGATGGCAATTTCGAATCATCAAAACAATGTCGGAACATTCGAAACAATGTTTCGAAAAGCTTCAAAAAGTTTCGAAACACTACTTGTGCACAGCCTGCTGGCAAAAACTGGAACTGCAGCTATAGCAAATACAGCAGAATAAAAACCTATTGCTACAAGTTTCGAATGTCACGAAGCTCAAACTGTCAAAAATGTGCATAATACAATATAACTTCTTTTTGATTATTTTTATATTCTGTCATAGGTATCCTATATCTGCAATTAGCGTGTGATAACTTTTTGCCATCCGTAATTCAATTAGTATGAATCATAAAAGCGTTAGATTATTAATGTCTCTTGTGTGTGGTTGTGAAACCTCTCTTGCACTAATATCAGAAGCAGAGAAGAGGATATTATGAACAAGTCTGCACGTCCACTTCAGTGGCCTCTATAATGGAGCATATTTAGCCACAGGCTCATTCCACCATGCTGTGCTAAAATGCTACTGGGGATTATCGCTGCCCGAAGCCGTCTGACAACTGGTGACTGACATCACACTTTCTCCAGACATTACACTGCCCATCCATAGCCATAATACGTAAGGAAGCATCCTCTCTTGTTATAATACAATCTGGTGCCTTGTGTTCTAACTGCGTATAATTTATTTGCAGATAACACTGGTCAACAGTCATTTTGCTACTGGAGTTCTGTCAGCTGTACCTTATCAAAGTCCACATGCTGACTCTAAATCTGAAAACCGTTTTTGTCTATCACGTCCCATTTTTAAGTTATGGGTCTGTCTGTGTTTATAACATGCCGTGAAGCGTCGGTAGATTACTGGTTCCGTAACACAACATTGAATTTTGGACTATAATCGATTAAATATGCCACTAATTTGAAATTTTATACTAAAAGTGATTGTACTGACTTTTTACCTGTGAATTTAGACATTTTTATTGCTTTTGTTTTAGAAGATATGAACAGGCGAGGTTGTGTGAGGTTGTCCTGATAACTTCTCGTGTGCAGTAAATTGTCCGCAGACATAAGATCAGTGAAAGAATCTGTCCAGCAGACTTATATATAGATAAAGCATAGGCCCCTCATGTGTGCTGCACTGTCTGCTACTTCAGTTTAACACAGTGGCTGAATGGCAAACGGAAAAAGATGCCATTTGCTGTACCAATTTGTGCTGGTTGTTCAGAATTTTCTTGGTAGCCATAGATCAGAGAATTATGTTGAGCTTGTGGAGAACATGTTGACAGCGTTTCAGGTAATGGGTGCCAGAATGTCACTTAAGATGCACTTTTTACATTCCCACCTTGACTTCTTCCCACCCAATCTTGGTGAGGATGGGGAGAGATTTCATCAAGATATCAAGATGATGGAAAGCAGATATTAGGGAAAGTTCAATCCCAGTATGATGGGAGACTACTGTTGGTTCTTGCAAAGAGAGACGAATGTACAGTACAAGCGTGAAAGTGTCACGATCGCTGGCGAAGGAAGACGCAGGGCTGCGAGACTCTTCACGGAAACGAGGTTGGGGAAATGGAATGGGGAAATCCGGGGATACATAGACAGACATCATGACACTACACAATGACTGATCTGGGAGATAGTGGGAGACACGGACTAATATACACAGGACAAGTCAAAAGGAACAGGAAACAGGTGATGACAATCAGGGATTAACACGAGGTAACAAGGTGGGCGTGGCACACACGAGGATCGTACGGAGCTGGGCGTGACAGAAAGCAAGTGTCTCAAACATTTTTGAACATGCTGACATCACTTGTGTGAGTTAAGATAGGTGTATATATGGTGTAACATGTCTCTTTATGTGTGTTGATGTTTGTTTTCAGTGTAAAATCCTTAACACAAGTTTGGTGGGACATAGTTCATAATAAAAAAAATTGTGCCGAACGGCAAATTATCTTAAACGTCAGTAACGTGTAGCTCAGAAACCAGACGTGACAGCTGAATTTTAATTACAGATCTGAAATCAGCATCAAAAATTGAACTTCTCAAGTTCTCAGTAGCAAACAAAAAGTTTTTTTTTGTTGACCAGTGTAATTATTATTCTCATCTTTAAAAGAGACATGTTACAAGGGTTTGCAATGACACCCATAGAAACCAATGAATCCTAGCCCAAAATTAGTGGCTTAGTACAGTTTCTAAGAACTTGAAGAGTATGTGTCATAGGAATGTGGGCAATATTCAGATTGACAGTCACTGAACCCACAGAATCAAGAGTCACCTGTGACACCAGTAAGAGGAATAAACTGCTTTAGAATTGGGTTCCTGCGAAAGGTAGGCGTAAACATCCTGAACCCTTCACTAATAACCGAAACTTCTGCACCAGTGTCAACAAAAGCATGTACAACATTGTCCTCAATTACGATTGACACGTATCTACTTAACACATCAACCTCAGATAAACTGCCTTGTGGGCCTGCTGAAAGTCCACAGCTGGCAATTGGTCCTCGTTGCCAACTATTTGTAGTTTACCTTATTAGAGCTGGTGTATGATGAGGAATGGAATCGTACACATTCAGGACTTGGACAGCGTCGAGACTGTCATCTGCCCTTTTAGTGTTCAGGAGAACGTCCACGCCGTGTGTAGTCTCTGGATGACTGGGGCCGCGTGCATGATGTTCAGGCGAGCCAGAATGAGTGTGGCCATCCCATCTGTCATACCGGTCTCTGTCATGCCTGGATGCTCTGTAGGAACCATCACAAGCTGGGTGACGGTCATGAGAATAATCTCCAGAAGTTGTCCTATCTGAGTTGTAATAATGGTGGCGGACTCATCCATTGTCAGGAGTGAGGCTCCGCTGGCGAGATCTGTAGTCGGATGAACTGCGTTGAGCATATCTTCGCTGGTTTTGCACATCTAAGTGTAACTTTTCAACCTTTTCAGATCTCTAGTGTTATTATTTGTATTATAATCGAATAAAAATACTTCCATTATGAAAAGAATCTTGGGTTCATCAGATATCCACGTGACATGATGTTTTCCAATATTAATAAAAATAATAATTATACTTCATTGATTACCATGGGGAAATTTTCATCTACACCATCTTGCTCTCCATTATATAGGTGAGGGCAAACTTGGCAGTGAAGGGCAGCCACTCATAGTGATGGGCAGCCAGGCTTAAACCAGTAACCTTCTACTCACAGGCACAAAGGCTTAGCCCATTGAGGCACACTGTGACGACCGTCCGCATGGTGAGCGAGCAGGGAGCGGGGAATCCAAAAAACGTGGTTTTATTGTAGGCAGAACACAACTATACGGTGAACACGTCAATGACAAACCTGGAGAAACATACTCAAACGCGGACTGAAATACACAAGACTAATTGAAAATAACAAGCAACAGCTGATGACATCGGGATTTCACACAAGGTAAACGAGGGGGGCGTGGCACACAGGAGGATCGGACGAGCAGGTCATGACACACGCTGTAAACAATTGTATTTCTGTAAAAACAATCAGATTACACATTTTATGCTTGTCAAGGCTTTATTCAGCTAGATGGATAAATATTCAAAGCAGAAAGCAAATATTTATTCAACTTTCATGTGGTGGATTAAATACATTACATCTTTTTATTTTAAGTAAAAGGCATTTTTGTTTTAGTTAATTTGGCAGTGTGATTATAAAAGATCTACTTCAACAGAAAACCTTCTCAAAAACTCTGTGTCTCACGCAGAGCTCTGGATCAGTTATCAATTATGTTAATTGTAATTTGAAGTGATCTGACCAATAGGAAGCTACATTGCAAAGCGAATGGCTGCAAGTGGTGCTCACTGTTTGAAGCTATAATATGATGGAGTGGTTCCCTGGTTGGTTCCCAGCCTTTCCTACCTTCCAGAGATTCTTTGCGAGTATGCCATTGCGGGAGTCGAAGATCTTTGCTTGGGAGGTGCTCATAGGTGTTGGTATGTACTCCGAACAAGTACTACCACCCAAGCTGGGAGCACATGTTAATGTGTAGGAGAAGAAGAAGGTGCCATAGTTAAACATGCAGGTGTCTGAAACGGTTCCTCTTCGGAGGTCAAAAGAGCATTCTCCTAGAAGGTCACTGTTCCAGTATGTATCTTCATCATATACCTTGAATGTTAGCTTAGTGGACATGTCAACTTTGATGGCACCAAACTCAAATTTTTCCCACCAAACTGGATTGTCATTATCTGGAATTATCTCAGTACGCTTACTCTGTGTACCATATGACACTAGAACAGAACCGTCAGTTTCGGTCCACCAGTCTCCATACAGCTTCTCTGCTTTCATATTATACACTTTCAGTGTAGCCAGTCCTTTGGAAACTGGGCAGCAGTTGGAGTTTATATTCTGATCGCTGTTGCAGACACAGGCACAGCGGTCTCTCACAGAACATCTAGTTCCTATCTGACAAGATTCAGAGCAGCTCTCCAGTAATGCGTTCTCTATGACATACTCTTCAACTGCTTTCTTAACTGGCCTTATTGCAAAATGCCCAAGAGGCAGCAAAAGATGTAGGGGTTTCAGACTGTAGGAGACGACATCTGGGCTGTTCTTCAAGGAATCCAGCCAGCTCTTGTATGTACTTGGATCTGAACCACCTGAGAAAAGCAAATCTGCTGAATTAACAGTCCCACCCACCACCTCAGAGTGGCGATCACTGAACAAGCTGCTAAAGGTCTGGCTGCTGCCTAGTTTCTTCTTAAGTTCCTTGCAGTGGTGGGCTTCTGTCTTTATACTTGCAGTCATTGCAATTGTTGCTGAAGCTTCAACATCCAGGCAGTCTTTAACAGCTGTGTCTGTGAGGCCACTCATTGCAGTCTGGCAGGTCTTAATTGAAGTAATACTCTTTAATTTTCCACCCGTTTTCACATTTTTAACAAAATGGGTACCATATGTATCAATGAGATTTTTATAATCTGCTTTAGTTTTTTGGTTGTACTCTTTAGGCAGGTGGTTAATGGACACCAGAAAATCTTTGTGAAGTGGGGGCTTAGTTGCTACATTGTACCTGGGAAAGGCAGGGGTGACATAAAACAATAATGAGGGGGAAAAAAGAGAAAAAGACACAAAGGTTTCAATATGTAGGTCAATGTCTATTTTCATTTTTGCCTAAGAAATTGATGGACAATGTTGTACATGCTTTTGTTGAAAAATCTTTTTGAGCCTGTTAAGTAATAATCTTTTACCTTTTGTATTATCTTCTGCTCTGTTAAATGTAGTTAGAGTTTGTTAATGTTTTGTATGTCATCTTAAAAACTGCGTCTCACCTGTACAAGTTGCAGTGGACCTGATGTTTGGTGAAGCTGTACTTGTCTTCCTTTGATTTCTTCATGGCAAACATTGCGTCGCGTGAGTGGGTACCTCCCAAGCCCACCCCAACCTTCACATTAGGGTTGACTGGAATATCTAGGCCTACTTTCCAGTTGTTTGTCACACTGGATGTGCTGTCATTGGCAACAGCTTCACTGGATTCATAGACAGTGCTGGAGACCTTCATATCACATTTGGAGAGGGCTCTCCAATCCACCACAGCTAATGGAATCTTCTGCTGAATTTCACCCAAGTAAGGGTTTCGTGCAAGTTGACAGGTGCCGTTTGCATTTCTCCACTGCTCAGCA
Organism: Paramormyrops kingsleyae; assembly: GCF_048594095.1. Taxonomy (NCBI): domain Eukaryota; kingdom Metazoa; phylum Chordata; class Actinopteri; order Osteoglossiformes; family Mormyridae; genus Paramormyrops; species Paramormyrops kingsleyae. Next base: position 11,790,766 of record NC_132819.1, read on the forward strand.
TCGATCACATATGCACCTTTGCGCTCCATCTTCACAATGTCAAAGCCTTCTCCTCCCAGGTTGTAGCCAGGGACAAAGGGAGCCTTTTCACACTCTTGTGGGGTTCCAATGACCACGGCTCCTAAGATGCCAGGAGACTGGAGGTGACATAACCAGCCCAGGACAAGGAGTCTCCACAGTCCCTCCATCAGTGGTGATTCAGGTCTGATTCCCTAGAAAAGTTAACAAAACATGTACTTTAGACCAGTGCTCCTCAGCCTTTCTGCATTTTACAAATACAATAACCGGTGTATGTATGTATGTATGTATGTATGTATTCATGTATGTATGTGTTTGTGTGTGTGTGGGGGGGTGCAACTCTGAGGCAGTCAAAATCCAATACACATGCATGCATGACCTTAAGTTATTATTAGAAATTCCAATTCCAATTTGTTATGCAGGCTACTAATGCTCACCCATTGCCAGACATCCCACCTCAGGCATACTGATTGCAGGGAGGAGAATAAGGAACAGGGGGGTGGGGGGGGGGGGGGGGTGCTAAATAGGTTTGGGCAGTATTACGGTAATACCAGGGTATTTTCCTTTGAAAGCAATTCATGCAGCAGAGTGAACATTATTTTCACAATCGACTAGCAATGCCTGGAACTGGTTGGTGATCACTTTATTAGACAAATAGTCTTGTTGGGATATTTGATACTACATAGCCATGAATAAGAAGAACAAGACATCCACAACCATACAAACTGTATATGGAGTTTCAGTTGTGTTTAACTTTTGTGCCAGTAGGTGGCGATGTTAACCTATACTGTAAGTACAGCAGAAAAAGGAGGAGTTCAGCAAAGCTAAGGAGTATACCTACAGTTGTAAAGCACTGCTGACACACGTTCTCTCTCCTATTGATTTTGAACATAACAGCTTCCATGCTCAAAAGCAGAGCAGCAGCTCCGTAATAAAAAAAAGAAATCAAAGGTCGGTCTGTGCAGAAGCTGTGTGTTTCCTCCATGCACTGTTATCATATGAGAGGCAGGTACCAGGCACTAAACAGCTCACTGTTTACTGGAGAATTAGGAGAAGGAGCAGTTGGTGATCATGAAGAAGGGCTGATGCATCTGCTGAGCACCGCTAACCCTCCATACAGAGGAAGGTGTCAGTTTCAGGCAGGGGCATTAGAAGCATTTTGAATGTGGGGGGGACACAGTGGCGGGAGGTCTGGGTACCCTCCCCCAGAAATTTTTTAATGAATTAGATGCTATTTCCTGCATTCTGGTGTATTTTTAACAGGTTGTTAAACACCTAATTTTATCTACAAAAGTTACTTAATTCAATGATTATTTTAGAGACTCAACAATAAGTTGATAACTTGCGTGTAGTGAGTTGTAGGTAACCCGGATACCCAGAGTGGTCTTTCAGTGGTATGTGTATTCTCATATCCATCAAGTGGAATGGATTCTTTTGCGACGCAATAGAAACAGCGCTGGGTGAACTAATATTTTATGTTAAATGTGGGGGAGTCCAAACGAATAATTATGAAATGTGAGGGGGACACGTCCCCCTCAGATTTAATGGCGGCGACCGCTCATGGTTTCAGGAGAAGGAAACAGTGAAGGAGGGTGAGGAAGAAATTGAATAAAATTATTGACAACCTGGTACCAGCTGCAACTAATGTTTCCTTTGAGTGTGGCTGACATGAAGGTGGAGCCCATAAAAGAAGGAGAGAGCGCAGCTGCTTATCTGCAAGCTCAAGAAAAGCGGTGATGCACAGAGCAGGACCTGCAGAATCCGGCGTTCAGAGGTCGGTACCGGAGGGCACTGCAGGACACGCTCACAAAGCCAGTGAGTAGCAGGCTAAGGCAGGTTGTGGGGCTCGTTACTATGCCTGAGGAGCAGTACTGTGAGCAGCTGATCCACGCTATTGACTTGTACAGAGAGGAGGAGGACTCTGCTAAAGAGCATGAGAGGGAACTGATGAAGAAACTGAGTCAGATGCAGCTGGAGGAGCTGACCGGCAAAAAGAAAAAAGTCCAGGCACCAGTGGTCTCTCCGGACTGGGGGGCAGCCTGTGAGCAGCTGACAGTCTCCTGCCACTGGAGCCCCCCAGGGTATTCTACTTGTAATTTTATTTTTGTCTACTTATAAATTTATTGTGTATTTCATATTCTCCATTGCTGCTCTCTCATCTCTGAGAGCTACCAAAAAAAGTCTCATTGTATAACTACAATAACAACAATGTCCTGTCCTGTCCTAATCAGCCCCTGGTCCCAGATTGGAATATATTGGGTAATCATGATGGATTGGGGTATCCTCAGAGGGCACCCAGTTACCCACAAATTTAACGATCCCAGGCATTGGGGACACTGGGGAACAGGCTGTTTCAGCTGGTGTGCTGGAGATGTAATCAGCTGGACACACCTGTTGGACCTGCACATTCCAAATTCTGATCCAGTAGAGGTTCAGGTAGGGGATAAGAGTCTGAATAACCCAGGTATAAGGGAGACGATAGAAGGGTTACTGAAGGCAGGGGGGTTTAACACCAGTAATTGCAACACCCCTCTGTCCCAAGGACAGGAAGCAAAAAGTGGAGGTAAAGCAAGAGTATCTAGGTCTACAGGTTGAGTTCAAAAATAACATTAGACTCGCTAAGAGGAATGTAGAAAGAAAGATTGCGTCGGAGACCAAGGATGACATTAATAGTTCCTTCCAATATTTTAACTCCAAAATAGCTCTAAAAGCTGAAATCACTAATCTGCAGGACAGTAAGGGCCTTATGATTGAAAATGAAATTGATATAGTAAATGAGTTCATAAGGTAATTTGCCATGCCAGCCATGGACCCCGAAGGGTTGGGTTGGGGAGGAATTTCCCTAAAGCTTAGGGTTTTTGCCCTCCTTCCTAGGCTGGATGGACAGGATTGTGTGTGAGACTCATGTGAGTCCCAAAGGGGGGAAATTTATTAGAATTTGGTGATCAGTGGTCATTGTTAACACACCACAGCACAGCACACAGTGCGCAACAACGAAATGTGTCCTCTGCATCTGACCCATATGTGACTTTCGTGACGTAGCAGGGGGCAGCTAATTCAGCGCCCGGGGAGCAGTGCTTGGGGACAGTACCTTGCTCAGGGTACCTCAGTGGTGACTGGCTGGTGGGGGATTCGTACCTGCAATCTTTCGATTATAATTGCGCTTCCCCAACCATCAAGACACCACTGCCACCATGGAATGTCATTTGGCACTTCATAACTCATACAGAATGTAATAATTAAGACACTATTAAGAAGATGTAACCAGAAGATGATGTAAACTGTGTAGAGTGTGACTTGGTAACCTTTAGAGAATGCAGATCAATTACTGCTACACAATGTATGGACTTTGTGTTAGTTTAGAAGTTTCTGTATCTTTTAGCTATTTTATGTTAGCCTCCCTCATATGAATATGCACTTTAATTAGTTTCACAGCTTATCACTATTTTGAAGGCCCAGAGCAGTCAGTTCTCTGGGAAGGTTCTTGGGAACAGCTGAAACCACCAAGACTTGTTACTTTTTATCGATAAAACCTGGGAAGAGTTTTTCTTCCCCTCTCTAGTTCTGGGCTTTTGCCATAAAAATACAAAAAACATTGTAAGGGCCATATTCTAAAGGGCCATATTTATATGTAGTTTAATGTGAAATTACTTAAATTATATGCTTGACCCATATTCATGTGCATTCTGCTGAAAGCCTACAAAAGTAAAAATGAAATGGGCAACACTCACATAAACAAATGTCACATATTTCCTTATGCCTTTTTTAGAAAAACAAGATCACTGTGATCAAAATGTCCATGTGTGAAGAGAATAAAATGACCAAAATGAAACTGGCCAAAGTAGTTATACAACATATATTTCCATTGATGATTTTGTTTGGCGTGTCCAGGAAAAGCATACAAAATTAGTTGAATACTTTTTTGGAATTAACATCAGCAGTTAAATAACTTTTCAGTTCATATGTTTCAGCTTTATTCTATATTACTAGTACATATTTTAACCTGAAAATGAATCAGCAGCTAATAGCATTCAAGAAATAGTTTTGCTTAGATACTAAAAATGGATTTTAAAAAAATTCTCAAGAATTGACGGGAGACCATGATCAACATCCAAAAAAGAAATGGATGTCACATTCGACACATTTCATTTTGTGCTCAAAGCTCTTCAAACACAGAACTGCACCGTTAACATGTCATGCCAAAATATTTATTGTTTTACATTCCTATCTCTACATTTGACTTAGTTGTCAAAGCATATATGTTTTAAGTTTTACATTACTTAAGCAAAATATACCAGAAATGCAAAACATGTTTAAATCAGACATTCCGCACATATGTTTCTGTTGATAATTTGATATATTGGCAACTCATCAAGGATCTTACCTTATTCAGAGAGGAGTCAAACACACCATTGAATCTAAACGTGGACAGCGTGTCTTTGGGTGGTCCTGGTTAGATTGTTCTGTTATATGCAGTTATTTTCAGTGTCACACTGTGGTTTTGTAGACTATCCTTAAATAAATGTGTGTGATCACTCTAACATGATGGGGGATGATCTGGAACTATTCAAGTTTTGAGAGAAATCAGAGAGCTGAGTTTCACCAACTAGCTTCAACACCGATTAAATGTGCCAAAGCAGCCAGAACTGTGTCAAAGGGCACTAACCATGTTCAATTGTGCTACACACAGCAGCACGACAGGCAGACACTTGATCTTATCGAGATCCTGACAGTTTTTGAAAGCCGAAGATGGGCTTCGCATGTTCCAAGCTTTACACAGTGAAACACTTTTTGATGATACAAATAAACACTGTTCAACTGTAAATAAACAGCACATGGCTTTTGTTGAATCTATAGCCTACAAAACACGGATATGTTATTTTGATGTTTATTTAAAAACCAATAATCAAAGTTTCTGTCAGTTTCAAAGCTTCCAGACTACTAAACTGGACAGTTTGACACATGGTGGGCAGTTTATTGGGTGCTGCCTGCTAAAGCAAACAGCTAAACATGTGGTTGCAACTGCATATATACAGCACACAGACAATTACTGTTCAGAAAAGCATTACAATTTACAATGGCTATGACACCAGATCTAATTGATTTTGTACATGGTGTGATTGTTGATGCCATGTAAAATTACAGAAACAGCCACTGTCTTGGATTTTCATGCAATGCGGTATCTAGTGAATGGCCAAACTTATTAAACCTAACAGGAAGACCATAAGTACAAAAATAACCACTCAGTGCCAGTGCAACAGTGGGACAAAATAACTTCTCTGAAATCATCTGCCCTGGAAGTGGCTTTGGAGACATAAGCGAGTCATATCCAGTATTATGTAGGTGTACGTGATGTAAGTGGCCACTGGGTATATACAGCAGTATATAGTTAGCCATGGCAGTGGTCAGCTACTGCTGGACTCCAAGATATATTTCAATGCAGACCTCCGAACAAAAATACAGAAAATAGTTGGGTACTCCTGGTATAGAACAACCTCATTTTCTCCAAAGCATCTACTTTCTACTTTCAGATACTGGCCACCTGCCAGCACTCTTCCCAGCAGCAGTCATTGCATCATGGTATTCATGCACTGCTCTGTAGCTCAAAGGTCAAAGGTCACATAAGCTAACATTGTTCAGTGGCTTACATACAGCAGGACTAGGGGATACTAACCTTTGTATAGATATGCACAAAACAGAACATCATTATTTGCTAGATGCCATTCTTGATCTTGTTTTCTCTAATAACCAGGACAGGATTGGTAAATTAGACGTTTTAGAACCACTTGACAGTAGCGATCATAACATGGTTACATTTGAGGTTAAGTTTAGTGCCCGAAGAGCAAAGTCCAAATCAAAAATATATAATGTTAGGAAGGCTAACTTCAATTGTATGAGATTAAAACTAGAAACTGTGAACTACAGTAGATGGAGTTAAAAAACAAAACTGTTGAAGAGGCATGGGAATTTTTTAAAAGCACATTATTGCAAGTGCAAGAGGACTTCATACCTGTTTCCAGCAAGAATAAATCTAGGAAATTGCAACCTAGGTGGTTTACCAGGGAAATAAAGTATAAAGTAAGGAGGAAAAGGGCTTTGTTCCAGAGATGGAAAATAACTGATGATGACGGAATAAAGCAAGAGTATCTAAATCTACAGGCTGAATTAAAAAATGACATTAGATGAGCTAAAAGGAATGTCGAAAGGAAGATCGCATTGGAGGCTAAGGATGACGTTAAAAGTTTCTTCCAGTACTTTAACTCTAAAAGAGCTCTAAAAGCTGAAATTACTAATCTGCAGGATAGTAAGAGTCTTATAATTGAAAACGACATTGACATAGTAAATGAGTTCAATGATAGTTTTGCACAGGTATTCACTGTTGAGGACACTAGTAACTTACCAGTTCTTATTACTAATCCAACATCGTCTATAACTAATATATATATAACTGAAGCTGATGTTTTGCAAAGCCTAGCTAAGCTCAAAATAAATAAATCACAGGGCCCTGATGGCATCTTACCTATAGTGTTAAAAGAGATGAGGGATATTATTTGCCGACCCTTAACTTTACTGTTTCAAAAATCCTTATCTGAAGGTGTGGTACCTTCTGATTGGAAGCATGCCAACATAACGCCCATTTTCCAAAAAGGGGATAGAAGTAATTTGTCAAACTATAGGCCAATCAGTCTAATTTGTATAAGTTATGGAGGCTATAATCAAAGAGAGAATGGTAGATTACCTGGACTCAAATAACATTTTGAGGGATAGCCAGCATGGATTTAGGAGAGGTAGATCCTGTTTAACAAATCTGTTGGAGTTTTTTGAGGAAGCTACTCAGGAAGTTGATGATAAGAAGGCTTATGATGTCATCTACTTAGATTTCCAAAAGGCTTTTGATGTTGTCCTTCACAAGAGGCTCTCACTTAAACTCAAAGCGACAGGTATTTTAGGAACTGTAGCGACCTGGATTGATAACTGGTTAACGGATAGGAAGCAGCGAGTAGTTATAAGAGGCTCAATGTCACAGTGGGCCTGCGTTCATAGTGGGGTACCGCAGGGTTAAATTTTAGGACCACTTTTGTTCCTAATTTACATAAATGATATAGACACCAATATATACAGTAAACTGGTGAAATTTGCAGATGACACCAAGGTGGGTGGTGTAGCAGATACTGAACTAGCGGCTCAGCAGCTACAGCGGGATCTTAATTTAATTAGTGACTGGGCTGACACCTGGCAGATAAAATTTAACATAGACAAATGTAAGGTACTCCATGTAGGGAGCAGAAATATAAAGTACAGGTATTTTATGGGACCTACTGAAATAAAGGTAGCTGATTATGAGAAAGACCTTGGTGTGTATGTTGATGCTTCCATGTCTCATTCTCGCCAGTGCGGGGAAGCAATAAAAAAGGCCAATAGGATGTTGGGGTATATCTCCAGGTGTGTGGAGTTTAAGTCAAGGGAGGTAATGCTAAGATTATACAATTCCTTGGTGAGACCTCACCTAGAATACTGTGTGCAGGTTTGGTCACCATATCTTAAAAAGGACATAGCGGCCTTAGAAAAGGTGCAGCGTAGGGCCACAAGAATGATTCCTGGTCTTAGAGGAATGTCATACGAGGACAGGTTATTTGAGCTAAATCTGTTCAGCCTCAAGCAAAGGAGACTGAGGGGGGACATGATCCAGGTCTATAAGATTCTAACAGGTTTGGATGCTGTTCAACCGAATAGTTACTTTAGCATTAGTTCAAATACAAGAACTCGTGGCCATAGAACATTTCAAACTGGATTTAAGGAAGCACTTCTTTACGCAGCGTGTAGTCAGAGTATGGAATAGTCTTCCTGATAACGTAGTGCAAGCTGAATCCTTGGGTTCCTTTAAATCAGAGCTAGACAAGATTTTAACAACTCTGATCTATTAGTCAAGTTCTCCCCAAGCGAGCTCGATGGGCCGAATGGCCTCCTCTCGTTTGTATAGTTCTTATGTTCTTACAGTATGTTCTTACATATATCACTCTGACAAATATTCTTGTGGTTTAACACCTTTTCTGACTTACTGACTGAAGTTCTGCAAAATGGAGGCTGATTAAAAAAAAAAAGATTCTTTGCTTTACAGGCCAAGTTGCCTATGAATGCAGAGCTTCCCACAGCATGTTTCTTTAATAAAATTGTAAATGATGATTTTTGACTCTTATGCAACATGTCAAAAAAAACAACCCTGCGAACTGAAACAGTGACCAGTAAATTACCTTGGATAGTCTTTTTCAATTCAATTTCATTGTCATTATAGTGCACGGAGGTACACAATTGATCCATCTTCTCCTGCTGTAGAGGGTCATCGGGAGGGGGTGGGGTTGCTGCTTTCTTTCGTGTCTCTTCAGCAGGTGGCTCTTAGGGATCTGTCCAAGAAAGCTCTGTACCAAGCCTGTGTTAAAGTGCTGCATTTTCGGGCGCTGAGTGGACTGGCGGCTTCCAGGTGGTCAGGTTTGTTGGGGCCTGGATCTTCCCCACAAGGACGTTGGAGGTCCCTGTACAAGCCCCCCATTGAGAAGCGCACAGCGGATTTTCAGTGGCGGATTGTGCATGGGGCAGTGGCTACGAACAGACACGTGTCGCACATTGATTCCACAGTTGGGAGGGATTGCCCTTTTTGTTCTGTGGAGGAAACGATGGAGCGTCTGTTTCTGAGGTGCAATCGGCTTTATGATTTGTTTGAGGTGCTGGAGGAGTGGTGTGTCGGTTTTGGGGAGGTTTTTTCTGTTCAGCTCTTCATTTATGGACCAAAATACTGTAGTTCCCAGAAGGCTAAGGCGTGTCTGCTGAACTTCGTGCTGGGTCAGGCTAAGACGAGTATCTGGCTGACCCGGAGGAACAGGATGAAGGGGGCAGGATCAACGAATCCTACCCTCATGATGAAGGGCTTGGTGGCAGCCCGCATAAGAATTGAACATTGAACAAAAACAGGAGAAATGTCTGTCTCAGCTTCAGTTGTGGGGGGGTATTATAATTTACAGACAGACAACATTGAACAGAAAGCATTCACATGAGTGTGAGAGCCCGAAAGTGTGAGATTCACACTAGGTACATGAGAGTTGGCCACCCTGCATATAACCGACATCATTTGCATGCTGCAGAGGTCTGCAGCTGAGCAAGGACAGAAAGTTCATGAGCTTCAGCAACTTTTTTCCTTTAAAGATTTAAAATATAGGACAAATAAATACAAATCATCACCCTCTCTATCTTTAAAATGTAAGCTAAGTGCCATATGGCGGTAGCCTAAGCAGCCTGGTAGGCCCAAACGCATAGTGAGGATGTGCTGGTAGCATCTGGCTGGGAGATCTTAACTTGCACCTCCAAGCAGAACTTCTCTTCCAATGCAAAGAATGAATGAATGAATTCAGTTAGTCAATATATCGATATAAATTAATTTTATTTGGGATTAAAAGTATAATTTATCTTACTAATTGAACCAGAGTGCTGATCATTAAGTGTTAGATGTAGAAAGCAACTCCCAACATATATGTTAATTTTTCCTTTGAAACTAGGATAAATTCAGCCCATAGTTATTCTTCAATGGAAGTCTAAGGAAAGTTCTTGTACACTTTGTCTAAACAGAGAATAGATTGGGGAATATGCTTCAATTATGTGTTTATTGAGTGTCTCACTGGGAGTCTATGAGAGTGTCTTAGTTTTTGCTTAGACAACGTCAATCGAACAAATAGAGTCAGATATTTTTAATTAATTAATTTATTTTTACTTTATTGATTTCATAAAATATTGCTGAAGAGGAGGGTCAGATTAGGAGGGGGAAGAAAAAGAAATAAAAGAAAAGAACAAAAAAAAACTGATATGTGTAAAGTAGAAAACACAATACACAATCTCCAACTGCTGCACCTGTAAAGGAGAGGGAAGGAAAAGAAGGCAAAAGATCAACAGCATCTGAAAGAAGTGCAAAAATGGATAAATTTATGAACACAAACAAAAATAAAGAATGAAGAAAGTAACACGGCTATACAAACATACAAAATTGTTGTGTGTGCTTGGAGGGGTGCGTGCAAGTGTATGTACATGCGTGCTCAATTGTGTAGGCGAGATCTGTGGGCTTGTGTGCGCGTGTTGTGTGTGTGTGTGTGTGTGTGTGTGCGTGTGTTTTCAACATTGAACATACTAAATAGAGAGGGTGGGAAGCCACAACCACACCACAAGAGCCAGCGGTCAGCAGAGACAGGACCAGGACGGTCGCAGCCCCCGAAGAGCACGGAAGAGCTGGGGCCCCATGCCCCAATGACAGCTGGGGGAGGAGGGAGGTCCCAGATGCAGCCCCCGCAGCCAAAAGAGCATGAGCCCCAGAGAACCAGAGGCAACAGGCAGCCGACCCCGCACGAGCCAAGGACAGGGCCCCTAGGACCCCAGGTGGCCGGGGGCCAACCAGCTCCCGGTAGAGAGCCCTGCCCACGCCGTAGAGGCCCGAGCCACCACCCCAAGGAAAGGGGCCAGCAACCAGGCCCAGGAGCCCAACTGCACCCAGGATGGAGCAGCAGGCCCCGGACCCTGGCCCCCACCAGCCACACAGACACCTCGCAGACACACCTCTCAGCCATGCACATCCCCAAACATACACAGACACTCACACACAGAGACAAAAAGACATAAGCCCACCCACTCCGGGCTGCCCCCCCTCATTCTGGGGGAAGCGTGGAGGAGCACTGCTTGTGAGCAGCTCTCCTTCACATCACCACCACCCCCCCCATCGAGACCCTTTAGCCGCTGGCGGTACTCCGGGGTGTTGTCGCCGGGGGGCCCGGGTCCACTCCTTCCCGCGCGGCGGGGGGGGCTGGGGTGCCTATTGAGCCAGCTGGTTAGCTGGCTCTCTTTTGCCGGGGGGTAGTAATCTGTACCCTGGTCTTATGAATCCCAGCCCTTCTCCCCCCTCATTCAACAACATGCCATGCACACATGTAGGATCTTGGGGTGGGCGTATGCCGTGCATGCTACAGTGGGGAGGGCCATTTACATGGCCTTATTCACTGTGCTGCACGGCCTTCTGCCTCCCCCTGTTTTAATTGCACTTTAGTCATCACTTACCAGTATAGACACAGGGCCTTGGGGGGTGGGGGCACTACTCAGAGGCTGGTGGTCTCACTCACCTCTGCCCTGCTGCTGCCCCTCAATTTTACTCACACCATATACATTGAGGGTCTTAATGGGGGCAGTGCTCCTCCACGCTTCAATTTTAGAGTGAGATATTTTAGACCTGTCAGGAAGCCAGGCCTCTCTGCATGGTGACTGGGAGACAGGAAACATTACCATTAACATTATTGCTCATGACTGATAAATGGAGAATAGATTTGGGTATATGCTCCGATTTTGTGTTTATGGAACCTGCCCGGATGCTATGTTTCACTGGGAGTCTATGAGAGCTTCTTAGTTTTTGCTTAGACAACGTTGATTGAACAAATAGAGTCACCATCAGATATTTTAGATTTTAGGTTGCATGGTGATTGGGAGACAGGAAACACTACCATTAACATTATTGCTCACGATTGACAAGTTTCACATAGTGTCAACAGTGTTAGCTCACAATATTCATTCATTCTGTCACATGAAGGTGTGGGGAAGCATTTTGTTGAAACTCAGAGTGTGTTTGTCATTTTGCATGTCACGTTTTGCCTTTGCCATTTGTAAATAACAGATACAATATGGTTAACAGCAAGTTCTCTGTTTGAGTGTTTGGTTAATTTTCAAGTTCAGTGATTTTCAGTAGACGAGTTTGTAGTTACCCTGATAATTAAGCTGTGTGTGAGTTCAAGCTGAGCTAGAGGCTTTGAAGCCTGGTACACACTGCAGCTCATGTTGTTAACTTCATTCTGATGAAGTCCTTTGATGAACAAAAGCAGAATTTACATATATGTAGCAGACCTACTAAAATAAGAAAAGAATACCTTTTTAGGTTAGACTATCAGCAGTCCACCTTGTGCTTCCTTCGTTATAAAAATAAGCATCCCCCACTGGTCCAGTGATTTCCTGTTTAAGGAGAAAATCAATTACAGGAGAAATGTCTGCCTCAGTTTCGGTTGAGGGTGGGTATTGACATTTACAGACAAACAGTATCGAACAGACAGCATTTGTGTCTGAAAGTGTAAGTTTCATGCTAGATACATGAGAGCTGGCTACCCTGTATTTTGCTGACATCATTTACATGCGGCACTCAGAGCTGCGAAAGAATCTCATACAGATGAATAGAGCTAAGCAGACAGGATAAAAGGGGCCTGAATATCGTCAGAGGTCTGCAGCTGAGCAAGGACAGAAAGTTCATGAGCTTCAGCAACTTTTTTCCTTTAGGGATTTAAAATATAGGATAATTAAATAGAAATCATCACTCTCTCTAGCTTTAAAATGTAAGCTAAGTGCCATACGACGGTAGCCTAAGCAGCCTAAGCACTGCTAGATGCTGTAACACATCAAGGTTTCATCTGGCCTGCCTACATCACACAATAGCTGTTCAAAGATTTAAAATAGCTTATAATTTAACTGTATTTGACTCTCCCTGCCGGCCCCTGGAGGATGGGCTCCCCCTTTGAGTCTGGTCCCTCCCAAGGTTTCTTCCTTCTGGGGAGTTTTTCCTTGCCACTGTCACCTCTGGCTTACTCACTGGGGGCTTTGGGTGGGGATGCTGTAAAGCGCTTTGAGACGATATAATGTTGTGATAATGCGCTATACAAAAATAAATTTGTTGTTGTTGTTGGTATAATTAATATCTAATTAATTGTCCCTGCATTGGTCCTCCTGGGGTTCCCGTGCCCTGGGGGGCCTCTGGATATCTGGGGCCCGGGTCTCCCCCGGGTCGACTTCATGTCCTGGGTGGGCGGGGCTGTGGCTCCCCACACACACTACTAGACAATTACTTGGAGAAACCTTAGGAACACCAGCGCGCTGACACACACAGGTGTGCACACAGGTGCTCACGGACACGTGCTCACGGACACACACTGTCTTGATCGGCTGTTGTTTCTGGGCATGGGTTGTAATGCGGGTTGTGTGTGCTGTTCAACAACATTTAACGTTTGATGGTCGTTGTGATTAGTACAGATGTTGTATGTTGTCTTTCTCTTTTCAACAGACATGGAAGCAGATTATCTGTTTTGTTTTTTTCTTGTTTTTTTTTTTTTTTTTTTTTCTGTTTTCTTTCCATTCCTCTCTCTCCCTCTCTCTCTTCCCTCCTTCTCCTTTGTCCCCCCCCTCCCACTCCTTCTTTTGAGGAAGTAAATAAAAATATAAAATAAAATAAAAAAAAAATAAATAAATAATAAAAAAAAAAAAAAGAAGGAAAAAAAAAAAAATAAATAAATAGATAGATACAGTCCCCCGCAGAGGGGGGGTGGAGGAGGGAATAAAAAAAAAAAAAAAAAAAAAGTTATAATTAACATCTGATTTGGGGATTATCTCTCCTTAAGCTAAATCATGTACAGTGCAGGTTTCAGATAAACCACTGAGTGACCTCTAGTGGCAGTTTCTGAAAAGAAAACAGTGGCCTGTACTGCAAAGTTCTTACAGTATGTTCTTATGTTCTAAAGCGGGGTTACTGGCTTATCGGGGTAACTTGTCAGATCTAAGGTACCACAGTTTAAATGGACTTCATATTTATTCACTTACATTTTGTCCAGACTACCTTAAATCCGACAAGTTACCCCGATAAGCCAGTAACCCATGTTATGGGTTCAAATAATTATATTTGTGTCGTGAGTCCAGTTTAAAACCCCAGTGACTACTCCCAGTTCAAACCCAGTTTAACCTTAGTCCTATGTTAGCCGACCCGTGTCTTAAATAGAGGTTCCTGACAAAGTCAAAAAAGCCTTGATGAAGTACACAAATTTATATGGTGCTTTTATGCATTTTAAACTTACAAACAGGTCGGTGCCGTCCCAAACTCCAGAGCGGTTATAATCTTCACCAGAGCATTTATAATTTAGTATTTTTTTTTTTGTGCCAACAAGGTTAAACTGTCCACTGCAGTTTACCTAATGACAGAGTAGGTGATGTCTAATTTGTGGCTACTGAAGCACCAGAACCAAAAGGAGACAGCGTGAGCAGTTTGCTCAGGAAGAGCGGGCCAAGCTACCTGATGGCAAATGCAGACGTCTCACTGTGAAGTACAGAGATCGCTTGTTGGCAGTAATTGCTGCAAAAGGTGGTACCACAAAATATTAGAGGGTACCATAATCATTAGTTTTTTTATTAGTTTAATTATATAAAATATTCAACTGAATCAGTAATCAAAACCAAAGTCTAATTTGTGTTAAATATGTAAAAAATAATACAGGATGCCATTAAGCTTTTTTTGTTTTTTGGGCAAAGGTACCCACAAATTTGTCCACGTATCTATGGTATGTTTTTTCCTATACATACATACCCTTGATACTTACTATGATAATTACAATTGAGAATAGGGCATAAAATCTCTTGGGAAATATATGGTGGCAATATTATTAATCGTTTTGTTTTTGTCTATGAACGAACAGGGTGGACGTAATTTGTGGTTGAATTACAAATTGTCATTGTCTGCTTACTGTCTGTGTGTGTGTATGTATGTATAGACAATGACAGTCTCCACCTTCTGTTTGATGGATGCACAGGTCTAGTAAGTTGTTCTAGTTGTTCTTTTCTTATTGTGTGCTGACTTAAGTGTAAGTTAATATAAACTTAATGTACATTTCATTTTATTGTATTATTGTTCCGGTTACCTGTTTCACCTTCATTTTTGTCCACTAAAACAGGTGCGGCGGCAACAAGCAAAACAATCGAACGAACCACACATAAGCAACTGTCCCTTTTGGCCAAACAGTCCAATGGTCTTGTGTGACCCTTTATGATTCATGCAAATTTACCCCCCCCCCCCCAGCCTTGATCAACATGCTTCAGTATCACCATTGAAAAGTGTAAAGAATGATTTAAAAATGTTGATTTGGTTTTGACAAATATTGGCATTTCAAAGGGCAAGTGTTTAACCTTGCAAGTAGATGGATACATGTATCCACTGAAAGAAATGAAATGCATGGAAATATTGTCCTTAAGTCTATTACTCTTCGAAGATTCCAGGGAGGTGATGTGGATATTTTGGACTGCTATGGCCAGTCTCATCGTCTTGATACATAGTGACATTTTTATGAAACTCTTTCGCAGCCCTAATTTAGAGGACCCTGTAGTAATGATGTATTTTATTACACCCCTAAGGTGTTACAAATCCTTAAAATACTTAGTGTTAAGTAGAGGAGAGTGCAAAAGCTTGCTTTTGCATTTATACATTGAAATATAAAGAATGTTCTAAGACTGTTAACTTATGTTATGGGTTCAAATAATTATATTTGTGTCATGAGCTGAAACTTGTGAGATTCGCTGGATTGAGCTTGGTATGTTAGAACCGCTGCTTCTGGCTGAAGTGTAATGTTTTTCTTGTTAGGACTGATTGGTTTATGATCAATAAATCTTATTCTCCACCCAAACTGACTATTTAGAGCCAGGTTTGTGAGCAAGCCAGATGGGAGGAGAACCAAAGCTTAACAAGAAAACTGCAGAGAGAGATGGGAGGACAGTGAGAGGGCGGTGCGTGGAGGCAACTCCAAACGGGGATTCAGATGTCGGGGAAGGACAGCCCAAGGCCGATGCCATCCTGCGCCGCAATTTGGGACTGAGTATGTTACTGTTCTCATTGGCTGCCTGAAGTTCTTGAAGATCTTCTGTATTTTAATGCTCTGTGAATTGCAATATGTTGCATGGACTCTCCTTAGTCCAAGAACAAGTTAGCAAGAACAGTCTTACCAATTCTTTGCATTTTCGGTATTGATAAATGCCTTGAATGGTTTAATATTGGCTGCAGATTCTGGGATTCGGTGCAACATCATGACTGAAGATTTTGCATGACTTACACCCAGGAAGGAATACTATTGGTCTCTATTCATTATCTTTAATAGAGCCCTAGTTTTAACACATGATGAAAGTACATCAGTATAAACGGCATCATTGTGTCATCCTAACATTTGCTGTACTGCCAAGCCCTTAGTGGTCCATCTCCTTTGATTGTCCTCTGGAAACTTCCATTGTGTTGTGAGCAGATTTGCAATGTTTTTTTTTTTTTTTTGTTCTGCATGTGTTTTCAGAATTTGTAGCATGTTGTCACTAATTGGCCACCATATATCAGTCACCATACTCAGGTTATGTTTCAGGTAAACATTCTGATGCATAATTCACATTTAGTGCAACTAGTGACAATTACAGATATTTTCAAGTAACGGGAAGAAGTGACAAGATGTAGTATTTGGAAATAGCAAATTGATTTATCAAAGGCAAATGCATAGTCTTTGGCTTTTTCAAATAAACCGAATCCCAGTAGAATAAAATGAAATTTGCAAAATAATAAGGATTACAATACATCCCAGTTAACATGAATTGTTGACATGCTCACAGTCATTTCGCTGGTTTACCTGCAATTCACCCGCTTTAAAATGGGCGTCGCCATTTCCCGATTCGTCCAAAGGGTTGCGTACACCTCTTTCTGAATTTCTAGAAATATTCTCATTTTTTTGTGTGTGAAGTTTTGTTAAATCCAGGATTTTGCGTAAAAAGCTGCATACACACATTTCAGCTTTGATGAATGAGGCCCCAGGTGACTCTGCAGTCCAGCTTATCCGTTTCCCAAATAGTTCTGATAGGACACGTACAATGAGCACATAAATTGACGTTTAACTAAACACGCTAAAATATAGGGTGTGATTAGATTTTTTTTAGATCTCACAGATATAAAGGGAGCACATTAGAACAAAGGGCAGCACTTTACAATAAGGGTCCCTTTTGTCACTTGTAAATGGTGGCAACTCAATAAAAAGAGAACTGTTATAACTTGTTTAAAATTGTCTATTAATAATTTACAAAGTGTTACAACCTAATTAATAACCAGATTATAAATCATTCATAAACTCTGTATATGGGTAGTCTTATTGTAAAGTGGCACCGAACAGGAAACAGGAAAACAATAGGACTGCATGTATAATACCAACCTCACATATAAGTCTTAATTTCACAAATGTGTGTTCCTCAGTAAAATGAATGAGCATCTATATGACTGAAAAACATATTTAATTTCAAGTGATTTTTGAATTTTTTTTTCTATTATTGTTCTAAACGTATTCTGACTGCATTAGGATTCACAGCCTTTAGATGACCAAAAGTAATAAATGTGATGGATCATTGCCTTTCTTCTACTCTATCTTATATGTGTGACTCACTTAAATCTAGGAAATCTATTTATCTTGATGGATCGATGGACATTGGCTTATTAGACCTCCTATTGTTCATATAAAATTACTATACTATGTTTTCATTTTAGTTTTTGTGTCATTAGTCTTTCTATAAAATGTTTACTTAGTCCACTGTTTTAATGAAAAAGCTTCTCAAGGTCTTATTGTTATGTATTTAGAAGTTTATTTTAAAATGGAAAATCAACTGCTTGTTTGAGGGATTCAGCTGCTGCTTCCTCGAATGATCACTAGAGGGCGACACAGGCTCTGTGCTTGGTGACAGTATATAAGAACATCCTTAAATCCTTATGCATGAAAACATCCAGACTTCCACTTGGGCTTAAACTATTAGAAATGTTATGACTTCACATAAACAGCAAAATTTTGATAATATAGAGTACAAATGGATTTTTTTAAGCCTAGAAATGTGATGAAAGCAGGTGACCTGTTGCATGTTGTTGAAAAACTAAACTTTTTTATGTGCTAAACGCAAAAAGATGCTGAAACACTGAAAATTGCTCAGGGTATATGCATGGCTTTGGGATATAGTGATAGTGAGACTTGCAGTAGCAGGACACCTATGGGTCAGTCGTCTCTCCAAGGCCACAGACTCTAGCTCCTTCTAGGGCAGGGCTCTTCAACTCTGGACCTCGATTCCAAATCCAGGCCATGTTTTCAGTTCTCCCAGGTAGTTGTTTAATAATTACTGAGTCTGATTGGTCAGAGGCTTCACACCTGACTGACAGGTAAAGGAAGGCTGGAAAACCAGCAGTGCTCTGACCTCGAGGACCGTGAGTTGAATAACCCTGTTCTAGGGGATTCCCAGGCATCTCAAAACCAACTGGAAGATATAATCTCTCCAGCACGTCCTCAGTCTGTCTCTGGGCTTCCATCTAGAATGATCTGTCGAAAACAGTCCATCTTGATGAGATGTCTATACTACCTCAGAGTGTTCCTCTTAATTGACAGCACTGCGGCTCTATTTTAAGGAGCATTTACATGTCTGTACTTTCACAAAGAGTGAGCATTGGTGCAGTAAAGGGGCTTGTGTGCTTCTATCATATGCAGAGCCATAGGTTGTGGGGGCCTGTACCTACTGATAGATACTCAAATCGCATGTGGATGCAGTATCGAAGGTGTGCTTCCTACAGCTTTGTAACATTGCCAAACTACTATTCCTTACTATCCAAGACACAGAGAAACTGACGCATGCCTATATATACAGTAGGTTACATAACTGTAATGCTCTGTTATCTGGGAGCACACACTGCATAATCGCCTTGCAGCGTATTCGAAATGCAGCAGCTGGAATGGTCACCAGGAGCAGGACATTTGAACACACTACCTCTGTTAATTGTTCCCTGCATTGGCATCCTGTTAGATTCAGGACTGACTTCAAAGTTCTCCTGCTTACATATAAGGCACTTGAAGGTCTAGCACTTACCAACCTAACAGAACAGGGTGGGGGGGGGGGGGGGGGGGGGGGGTCCCTTGGGGTGACTGTTGTGGAAGGAGCTATATAAAAATAAATTCCATTAAATTGAAAGTCCCTTGGCATGATAAGTGTTAAGAAAACTCAAACCCTACTTAGACCATAATTATCAAGGCCCAGACAGAACTGAGCTCTAAAAGCCACAATCTTGTGGACTGAGGCTGATGTATACTTCTGCGTAGAATCTATGCTATTGGCGGGCCCAAAATTTACAGAGGAAAACCCCCCAATTCAGCAAAAACCAGCAGGGGACCCCTTATCTACTGTAGGACCAATATGCAAAATGCCAGCCCAAGTGGGGGCCCTAGGTGACATTTTGTCAGAGGCCTTAACTTTTGTTATATTGTGAGGAAATTTCAGGCTTAAAAAAAAGAGTATATTGTAGCTACTAGAAATGTTATACATGTCTATGGATTACGCTGAAATAAATAGTAAATATGCAGAAGTGTTAATAACTGTGATTCAGTTTAAAATATGAAATTAAATCTCTCTTAAAGCTTTATAACTTTCAAAGGAGAATTTTATTTTAATAAGTTACTGGAACTGGGAGAAGGAGAGACGATCCAGAGAGCGGCTTTACAATAATAGAGAAACTTTATTACGGACAAATATTACAAGAAACAAAAGGACCGTGTGGGGTCAAAACAAAGGGAGGTAGGCTGGAGAAACACGATGGAGCAGAGCTAATCTGAACACAGGGTGGGGCAGGGCAAACAGGAACAAATAAACACTGAAAATGAGGAAATCAGGTACACCAAACAGAAAGACTAATGCCATACTCACAATGACCAGCTGAGGACCAGGGCAAGGGTACGTGCTTATATATACAGATAACAAGACTGAAACAATGGACAGGTGCAAACCATTAACCATTGTGGTTAATTACCACATTGGGACAGAATTGTTAAGAAAACAGGATGACCAGCAACATCTGTTGGCCAAATGAGAACCTGGTGGACACAGTAGGCTCAGATCCTGACAGTTGCCTATTTCCAGTCTGAATATTTTAGCAGGCCTTCACAGCAATCTATGTGGAGAGTTGCACAATGCTACTTATGAACAATTGATCTTTGTATGATATTTCCATTAGACAACGATCTGGTTCAGTGTTACAGTTCTTCGTGGCCTATGGATCCAAGCTATTCATGTTTGTGGAATGTAGTAATAGGCCTTAACGTAGCTGGAAACATTCATAACTGATTAAAAAGTGAGCAGGGGTTTATTCTGTCTTTTAGTGGGTTCATTTAAGGGCAGCAGAACTTAGGGAAAAGGCACAGTTAACACATTTTCTGCCCCCCTCTGCTGGTCACTATGAGCTATAGCAGCGGCCAGCTGCTCTTGCTGATATCAGAAAATTGAATTTGGTCACGATCCCAGTGACAGAAAACTTTCGTGCAGATGTATCCGGCAGGGAAGGACACAAGAATCTGAGCTCTGTTTACCTTTGATTACGTCATATATTTGTAGAAAGTATGCTCCGAAATGTGTTATGTTAATAGAAATCTGGCTTTACTTTATTCCCATTGTTTCCGTTATTAATACGTGTTGCATTCTACATTGTTGATAATTTCATATATTAATATGGTGAGATCATCCAATCCAGTGTGTCCTCCTGTAATGTCCTGTATTTAGAAGTTCATTGATTACCACGACCCAGTACTGGTTAAGGTGTACGTATAGTGAGATTCATTACATATCTATATTCTCTACATACCCCCACACACACACGCACACACATAAAGGCATATATTCCCAAAACCTTCACAATCACATATCCCAGCATGCAAATCGTTAATTATATAGTAGCATTAAGAAAGTAAATCGTATTATAACGTCACAGAATATAATCCCTGGACGCAGTACGTGTTGACCGTGCTAGCCATCTATAAAACGGCTTGTTAATATAATAAAAAATGTCTAGTCAAAATCAAATAAATCATAATTTGATATATAATTAAATAATGAGAAATTAAATAATAAACTGTTACTATGCGTTCACTATTCGAGCTCGCTGATTGGTTTAATAACAACCCGCCAACTTAGACTATCTAAAATAGTTTTGATTCATACATGCTGAAGCAGATTTAAAAATGGATAAATGGTTGACAACAGGATCGCTGAAAAATAAAAATAAAGACGTTTCTTCAGCAACAAGTAAGCCTGAAATAATCCATTATTTCCCTTTAATGTGTCTTTTTTTATTATTATAATTTTTTTTTTGTGCCTGCTCTCGATTTGCGCTTGTCACTCGAGTCTGACTCTAGTCTTGCTTTGTCCAGTGCTCCATTTCACTGCCGGTTTTGACTGCTCGTTTCAACCCAGCTCTGCCTGTTCCCTCTGACGGCTCTTCGGCTCGCTGACGTTCTACCCGCTGCCGACCTCTGCCTTCGTTTTCCTGTTTTCGAAATGTCAACCCGAGCCTGTGGGGGCTTGCTGATCCGTTATGTATATTTTCTGTTTATTCAATACATTACCAGTTTATTCAGTAAAGACAATTAACAGCCTTGCTTCCGAGTACTTAGTTAACCCGACACAAAAAGCGGGATCGTTTAAATTCTTTTGCAGTGGGCCGCGGAAACATGTGTTTGGCTGTGTGGGCCGTGAGTTAAAAAAGGTTGGGAACCACTGATGTAGGCCTATACGTTTTGTCTGCCTATAGTGTCATATAATCACAACTGAGCCGATGGTTCTAAAGTTTGTAATGGAGCTCTGAGAGCGAAACGTAACAATTACTGAATTTCGCAGAAAGAAACGTTTACTTTTAACAGAAAGTGAAGAAGAAACTAATCAAGATGGCGGAAAAGGTAGGGGGAAGCTTATGAACTAAAAGATATTACACAGAATACACAAATCATCGTTTCCAAATGATAGCGTAACTTATCCTTTTCTGCTCACTTTCACAGTGTTACAATTAGCGTGTGTGTTTTGTTTATCTCAGTGCGAAATATATTTGTAAGGTAGAAAATGGAAAGCAAATTCATAATCAGAGAGAAGAAAAAATACCCATAATTAATTGCGGATATACATCTTAATGTTATGGTTGCATATGGTGTATTTTTGTTATACATTCTGTGAATTATAGAAGATCAAAACAATTTCGGAAATATATCTGGGGACCACCCAATTCGTCAGTGCGTATAGTCTTTATAGTGTTCACATTTTCTCAAAAATGTTATTTCTCAGTTCATTGATACATTCATGTATATATCTGTGATGCTTATGCACGTCATAGATTCTTTCAAATATAACATTATAATAAAAAAATGTGAATATATGCAAGCATCGTAAATTGTGTTCAAAATATGAAACGTTATATTCCATGTTTGTTAAACATTAATTCCACACGTAGAAATAGAAAACATCCCAGAACAGAAGCAAGAGAGAAATAATATAACTACAGTCATCCGTCGACTTACGTCTGATCGAGTAACATCCGATCGTGCATATGACTCGCAAGTGCCTTAGTGAAATTTAACGAGAGACTTCCGAAGCAGACGTGCTGCACCTTAGGGGACGGATCTTGCAACGTGTGCGGCATACAGCAAGAACCAAAACAAAGGAGCTACCCTGTCAGTACAGAGCTTTAGTTAGTGTGTGATATCGTATCTTATGTTAAACAAGAATTAACTCCCCTATGATGATCGCGATTCGTCCAGATTGACTTATGTCCTCATTTCTGGGCACAAAACCCGGACGTAAGTCGATGGATACCTGTAATTCAATACAAAAAAGTCTTCTCAAAATATTCTCTCTCTCTCTCTCTCTCTCTCACACACACACACCTGTAATAATATCTTTGTGGGGACCGCTCATTCATTTCTATGGGAAAAATAATAATGCTAACTACATTTAGTCCCCACAATGTAAGGTATACCTGGACCACTCACAAACACACACTCACATACACACACACACACACACAATCTGGGAGTTCAAACTATCCATTATAGTGAACTGCAAGTCAAACCTTCCTATATTAATATCAGTCCTGACTCTGAAACTGATATTTTGTCATTGGGGGGGCATCCCAACCCAGGTCAGCAGATATTATTGTTGGGAATACCCCAGCCCATCCCTGGTCATCAACATATTTCACATGCGGTGGACCTTGGCTTTGTTTTGCTGATGGAATTTGGCCCTCAGGGAAAAATAGTTAGGGCCTCCTGTATTAGAGTATGAGTGACTATTTCATGTATGTTTAATGACACTGTAATGTTGGCTGGAATTGCAGTGTGCTTATCGATGAAGCAGTAATAGTGTTTTTTACAAAGACAATTTAAAAAAAATTTGCAACATATTGAGTAACATTTTCAGGTGGCTCTATAATCTGCCACACAGTAAAACCTCAGATTGTGAGTAACTTGGTTTGCGAGTGTTTTGCAAGACGAGAATTTTTTTTTAAAGAAATTTTAACTTTATGAACGAGTGAGGTCTTGCAATACAAGTATTACGTATACCAGGGTTCTTCAACTCTGGACCTCGATTCCAAATCCAGGCCTTGTTTTCAGTTCCCCCAGGTATAGTTGTTTAATAATTACTGATTCTGATTGGTCAGAGGCTTCACACCTGACTGACAGGTAAAGGAAGGCTGGAAAACCAGCAGTGCTCGGACCTCGAGGACCGTGAGTTGAATAACCCTGACGTATATGCTTTGTCTGCCGAGCGTCACGTGATCACAACTGACCCAATGGTTCTTCTCTCTCTCTCGCTGCGGGATTGTGGGTAATCGTCTCCCATGCTCGGTCTAAGTCGGCGTGCCTCACTCGTATCGTCAAAATTCAGTAGAAAAGCACCACCTGAATAAGGGCGTAGCAGTACAAGCGATGAATCTGTTTAACAACAATGCAATGTCCACATTTCCGTGGAATCGAGGAGGCAAAAGCAGCTGTCATTGGATAGGTTCCTTGTTAAAGTCGCACAAAAAGAAAAAGATTCCAGTGAGCCAACAGACAGCAGTGATTCCGTTAGTTATAGTGAAAGTCGTCCTACAAAATAACTATGCTCTTCTCCTCTCTCGTCTCCCTCACACCGTCCACGATTCTTTTCAAAGGTAAAGTGCAGGTTAATTTGTTTTATGTATTTTTACTTTATTTTTCGTATTAATCATTTTATATGAATATTTTTGGGTTGTGGAAGGAATCATCTGAGTTTCCATTATTTCTAATGGAAAATTGATTTCTCAAGAGCAATATGTCGTGATTGTAGTGTGATATCATGAAAATCATGCATAGTGTGTTACACGGCAGATATGCCACTGAACATTGTGTGTGCACACAAAATGACAAAATCTTGAATAAAAACTTTGTTTAAAAAGCCTTTAAATTAAAGTTTGTGTTATTTTATGCTTATTCTTTTAATTTATGTATCAGGATACAGTCATGTTACAATACAATGGATTATTTCTGCTGGATGCAATGGAGGTGTTACCTTATTGCTTAGTTGAAAAGAATGACTTCTTTGTTGGTGGTCAATTAAAATAAACAAATAATTTAAATAGAAAAAAAGCAATATTTCTTTAGATTTCTCTTTATAGTTTCTTTATAGTTTCTGCATTCTGAATTGAGCTTGTGTTTTTCCAGACTTGGAGTATATTCTCACTTGCCTACCTAGGTTCTATAACGGATTCAGTCTCATCTCAGATTCTTCCCACTATTGGGCTTGTTCTTGACTCAGGCTCAGTTTGTTAAGTGTAGTCTTGAGTTGAACTTGACTAAGGTGGACTTGAGTACAACACTGATTGAAAGCTCAAAGGGCCAATGTTTGGAATTTTGCAGAAAGCATAGCCCCCAGCATTTGGGTTGAAGTTCGTTCCTCTAGTGCCTCAAAATCTCATTTCCTTGATTACAAGGGTACATAGCACAATTTATGACTATACTGCGAATTAACACACGTAAGCAAATAAATATAATGGACAAATTTGATATGATTTCTACATTAACCCTGAGGCTGAGGTGGTTTCATATTAACCTAAGCTAATCCTTACTTCTTCTCCTTTTTCCATATTTTTTAAGGCCAGATATTGCTATGTCACACCAAAGATTATTAAGGCTATTTAGAAAATGTTGAGACCTAGAGCATAGGTGAATGTGCTCCTCTCTGCCTGGGTGCCCATCCTGACCAAGGTAAGCTGCAGTGCAGAGACACACCCGCCATTCATCCTTCCCACAGGTGTGACGCTGACTCATCGAACTCATCTTGCATCACTGGGGGAAAAACACACAGACAACGCTCAGCTGCTGGGAGCAGGACTGCCGCCAGAACACAGAAGTGTTGTCACATAGTCTTTAAATTAAAATGCTAATCAGTTGTAGCAGTCAGTTTGCTAGCTATTTGTGGAAAAAAGGTCTTACGGTCATTAAATCCAACAAAGGTCCAGATTTAGCCTGCAGTCCCTGCGGAGGTGTAGAAGTTATCCCCCCCCCCCCCCACGTCCCCACCCCCGCCCTGCCCCCCAGCCCACCCCAAACTGTACCCTTCAATCTGCATGCATTAAAGCTGATGGATTGACAGGTTAAGGGAAATGAAGGGGGGAGATTAACCCTAACAATAATCTTAAAATTAATCCTAAAATTAATAATCTTGTGGAGATATTATTGAGGTGGCATTTCTATTTAGTCTGCTAATGCAATGGTGTAAGAGAGAGTTTGATAAATTAATAATTTAAGGCAAATTAAATATTGAGGGCTACACTCCCCCCCCCCTGTTCTTACACCCCTGCTAATGCATTCTGGGAATCAACCACTGGAGAAGTGACCTGGTCAAGATGGGAAAGATTAAGGGAAATAACAACTCCTGGGAAGTGGCTGTCTGAAGTAGACCCAACGCCCTAAAGTCTAAACTCAGAGCTGTTTCTGCAAGTGATTAAAACCAAATGCAGCCCATCTGAAGCAGGCCGGAATCCAGTGAGTCATGAATCATGGAGCCCCAACAGAACATCACCACAACTGAACTCTTCACAGCTGGTTGTTCACAGGAGCAGTAAACTGAAAATCCAAGTTCTATAGGAATCTACCACTGGACAAAGTAATAAACCTACACTATTTCTGGAGACAATCGTCTGTGTAAGTTTAAAACCCTAGGTATCAAATTCAGAGTCAGGTGTTCAGAACTGTTTGAGGTTTCCTAAAAGAACATCTCTTTGGAGCACATTTTCAATAAATAGTTGTGTAGCTGCTTCAAGCTCCATTTTTTAATTTTTGTTATAAAAGCAAGGATTCTCTGGCCTGTTGTGGATGGATAAATAAGCTATTAGAATTAAAACGGGGTGGCCATGACTTTAAAGAAGAAAGGAGGAAGTAGGACACTACGTTCTTAACAGAAATAACGAAAATAATGTCACATGGGGTGTTACAAGTAATATATTATAATCAAGGATGTAACAAGGAGTTGCCCCCCCCTTTTCCTTCAAAACAAATATTCTTCAAATGCTTTCATACAAATCCTGAATTGTATTTACAGTAGTGAGATATACTGGAACATCCTTCATGAAAAAAATCCTCCAGTTCCATGAGGAATGAAGGAGGTTGAAATCTACATCACATTCTGTGCTCCAGAACTTCCCCTAAACATATATAGGTGTAGATTCGGGGGAGGGATCATCCCCATCAATAATATCACATATAATGGCTGGTGTACAAAAAAAAACACATACGATTAATAATACTTCATTTTAAGTTTTTTCTTACAGTTTTTATTTGGAGAACCCCCTACCCTCCGTTAAAACGGTTCATTCTGAACTCTCACTCCAGCAGCCAGACCCTCACTTCCAGACCCGCGATAAAGAGACAACAAATATAGAGATTGGTGAACGCAGGAGCACGGTACGGCTTTGTATGTGAACTTAACTCATGGAAAACCTTGTATCTTAACCAACAGTTATTCAAAAAAATGCCGTGTGAAATTGTAGAATTGAATCGTCTCATGTCGATTAAGTTCGATAACGATTATCTTATTTGATTGTACAAACCAAACTAGCTTGGTTACACAAATAGCAACGCTGATAAGGCAGCAGTAGGTAGTGTTTGTGTCAGTCACTATTCTCATCGCACTGTTCGCTGTCAGGGTATATGAATGAGTAAGACATGGAAAACACTGGACATCATCCCAGTGCTAAACTGGAATTATCATTTTGTAATTATGAAACATCATCAGTCAGGTCTGTAATTTTTCTGGCTATACTACTGTGGTCTTTGACAGCCATTTCAGTCCATTTCAACTTGTTCAACCTCACCTCTTCGCTAATAGTTTGTCCATGTCTCACATGCAGTATCACGATTTTTTGTGATGGTTGTCCTTCCCATGTTAAATCATCTTGCAGCTTTTGTGACTGAAGAACCTGCAATTTTAGCACTGACAATCCGAATGTTTAAGAAAGGAGTCAAACTGGTATGAGGTGTATGATTTATATTTCCTCTTGGCTGTTTTCACATATTTTGTCTCTAGAGTAAGTCATCACTTTTAATTAGTTCTCCATGGTACACCCAATAATCCAGTTTATTAGCTGGCTGAGAGTGCAGTTTGGTATGTTCCCACCCACAGGGTTGTTAGAAGTTTCAAAATGTCTTAATTAACATAAATAATTGAGCGCCAGCCACACAAACAAGAACCTTTTCAATGACCTGACCCAAGGACTTCAGTAAGCTGACCTGGACAATCATATGAACAGACCTGATCCCCCTCTAGACTGATAGGCTCAATCTGTACAGTAGCTGTCACTGTTTCAGACACACAAGGGCTCATTCAACATTGTTACAATTTCATATACAATGCCTCACCCAAAACTGTTTTTTATATATAGGTAAGGCCTCATTTAGTGCTGCAACTATAAATAGTTGACACCTCACCCCACATTGTTACAAAATATAGGTGAAGTCTCACCAAACACTGCAACAACACATAGGCACGGCCCCACCCAACACTTACTGAATGTAACTGAGGCGTCCCCCATTGCTGCTTAGCATTAAAAACACAATCAGCACCACAGCCAACAGGGGGGTCTATTGACATCGAGAATAGTGTTAAAAATCACTGGACATAAAAACTGTGGCAAATCCTTAAAAATAAATTCTTGGTCAATAAGCCATAATGAATCTCTGTTGCTTACAATGTAATATATACATAATATGTAATAGCAAATATCTTATAAAAACTCATAATGTATTAAAGGCAATATAAAATGATATTTAGTACATTATGTGCATGAATTTAATGCAGTTATTGGGTGAGAGTTTGTAATGCCATCATGATTGTTTACATTGTGAGTCGTTAAATTTTTATTATGACATATGTAGTTACTATATTGTGGGAAGATATTACATGAGTAGCTATAAGCTCCTACCACATGTTTACATAGTGAAAATAATTCACACGCTCATTTAATTCTTCAAAAGTCAGTACTAACTGTTGCTCAAAGGCTCAATAATAATATGAATGCATAATGAATCTATAATATTTTATACTGCATACATGTACACTCAGGGGGGCAGTCCATTAGATATGCCTGCTTCTTAGATAAAACAGTCTGCTCCTTCACACTGTGAATCATATGGCTCTAATTGAATACAGCTCTGTGACTCTAGTATGAAATCAGTACTTAAAGCATCTTAGCAGCTGTGTCTGTATGTTGCCATAGTCGTGCAGTATTCACAACATGTCCACCATAAAAAGGATAGGAAACACTCTAGAATACCTCAGCGTAGTCTTTTAACAAGTTTGGGCAGGCTTAAATAGGGACAATGATTAGAAAGGTATGTGTGATTTTTGGCTTGCAATTCTCTTTTTCGTCTACCATTTAACATTCATGCCCAGAAGAGTATTGCTACTGAAAAAAGGCTGGACTTGCAAGGTGTTGCTTTCCTAGAGGAAAATCATATAGGAAAGACAATTCACTAGCAAGAGACCCTCCCTCGTAAGCAATCCTTTATGCTAATAAAATAACCTTGAAATTAGAGTCTTTCAGCACAAACAATATGAAAGCTAGGCTTAGTTCAGTTTTGAAATAATTAAATATTTCAACTGCTCATCAGACATTAAAGCTATGCGATTTTCCAAAGATACTATGAATATCGCACTTGAATATATGAGTAGGATTAGGATGAGATATAAATAATATATAAATAAATAAGGATGAGATATAAATAAAATATTTCAACATATAATCTATAAAACAACGTCATTTAGAGTGATGTTCAGAGACCTTATAGTTTTCTTTTTTAACATCATTATTTGAAATATGCTAAGAGAATATCCATATTTTCAATGGCATTCCTGCATTGCAGGTAATCGAATTTCAATTAAATGATTACTCTACACTCGACTATTGAGACCTGGAATCTCAGAATCGAGTCCTTCCCTTTCTTGCTTTGAAATCCACTGGGTTAAGCAATCTGATTACATTTCTGGCCACACCAGATGTCATTTGCTGCTTTCACAAAACATCATAAAAGCTACCCCCACACCCATCCCCCACACACACAGACCTGTACTCACTTTTTTGTGGGGACCATCCTTTCATTTTTGTGGGCTAAACGCTGTAATCCCAGCACTGACAACCTTAACCTCTACCCATTCCTAACCTTAACCATAAGTAACCAAACAAAATACAAGTCTTTTGGCATTTTTAGTTTTTTGTTTATAAAATTGAATTTCCCCTTGTGGGGACCCAAAAAAATCCCCACAATGTCAAAATATCATAATGTAATATATACCTGACACACATGTTCGCAGACACACACACACACAAGAGGGGCAGAGCGGTGAGAGCAGTTCTTCCAAAATAATGTAGAGCATGTTTGAAACCACAGGCACCTTTGCAATAAGTCAGAAGGTTGCCCAAGAATCATTACAGAGTTGGATATGCTTCAGAAAATGACAGATTATCATCTTGATATTTAAGGCATGTCAGGCATTCTCTGCTAAAAGGAGTTCAATCTTTACAACAACAACAAAAGGCAAGAACAAAGATAACTGGGGACTTTTATGAAGCTCCGCATAAACAAATTAATTTGGAAAGAAAACAGCAGCTATTTTCAGGTATAATTACACACCGCAGAACGAAACATATGATAGAGAGGAAAACGAAGACATCTGGATCAACATGTTTTGTGGACAAGAACTTTCCGTCTCACATGTTGTGACCTATAGGTGTCAAGTGGGCGCTGCCTTTCCCATTTCCCGGCGACTGCTGGTATCCTGAGACCGGCAGGTGAAGAAATAAGCCACCGCAGCGTTGACAGTCAGGGCCATTGTGATGGTGTCATATAGGGTGTGTGGTAAATTTTAAAAGTAGCATATCCAAAAAAGAGAAACTTTGATTTCTTTTGTGTTTTAAAGAAGATAAAAATGGAGCAATATGTAGAGATGTATATTAAAACAAGAAAACATTTACATGCGTATGTATATTTACCGGAAACATTAATTTGTTATAAAACATTTGGGAAGCTAAAATCGCCAGTTAAAAGTAATATAACCGGCTTTCCAGAATGCGGCAATGCTTGTTCATGTTTTTTTTTCCCACACTTCCCCTGTCAGTTTCTGCATTAGCAGACGTACACGGTGAAACTACCTGTCTGGTGTTATCGTTCGGTCAGGCTTTACCAACATAAAGCACATTTCCTTCTATCCGAAGCACATATTTAAAATCGAATCAGTCTGTCGTAGTTATAGTATCATGCTTCAGCTCAGCTCGGTCGCATAAAAATAAAAGAGTATGTACACAAATATGAAGGGGTTAACAGCAGCAAGGATAAAAGCACAGCACACCAGTCCAAACTTGCAAGCTAGCTGTTGCTCAAATGCAACGTGTTCCAACTCCTCTTAAAAGGTTCCAGATGGGCTTAACTCACTGCGCATACTTGAGATTGCCATGAAAAAAGTCCTCTTTGACACATTAAAAAGCTCTGCCCCATAACAGCAAACCAAGACATATGTGAACTCGAAATATTTTCTTTTCAGTTAGTGTTGAGGTAACGGTTAGTGAGATCTGTGTGACAACAGCCTTAAAGTGTCTCCCTGGGCTGTAACTCCCTGACTGACACGGAAGGTGGAATCCAGTTTCTTTTTTTGCGTCGGAGGGGAGGATACGGGATGCGAGCCAAGATGACAGAAGTAATGGAGCTCTGAGAGAGAAGCGTAACAATTACTGAACTTCGCGGAAAGAAACGTTTACTTTTAACAGAAAGCGCAGAAGAAACGAATCCAAATGGCTGAAAAGGTAGGGGGAAGCTTTTTGGAACTCTTAAGGAAAACCTGGACCGAGTATAGACTTAAAAGGATACATTTTACGCACTTTTATGATACAGTATCGTACCTCGTCATTTCTCTATTCGCTCACCAGAAGCGTTACTTTTCGAGAGATTGTTAGCTTTATTAAACATCATATTATATTTAAAATATGTAGAAATAGGCATATTTAAACGATTTTAAAAATCTGACGCGGGACAACATCTGTATTTTATTAGCCTATGTCTTGGAGATTATGCTTGCACGTTGTTTCGGCAATTTTAATTCGTGACTATAAGTTCCGCAACGTATAACAAGCGAAGCGCGTATTCGTGGGGCAGTACACTTTATGGATGTCTCAGAAAAGACTGCCTGCTTTAAAGCATGGACACTGTAATTTCTGTGTAACCGTCCGCAGAATTCGCTTTGGGCCATATTTAGTGCAATTAAGTTTTCCAGTGTCTGACCGCCGCAGAGTAAAATGGAAAGCAGGGGGAATCAATCAGCCTCCTCCAGCATTCCTGTGCCAGGGCCAGGTGGTCTCTGGTCAAACGCAGGGAGATCGGTCTATCCTACGCGATGTATGGTAGCACGTACATTGTGTGGACATTCTGCAAATACGCCTATTTAAATATACTATGCATTAGGCTGTAGTGTGTGTGTGTGTGTCTGTGTGTGTACATGTAGAAACACACACAGACACGCACCTATATATATCATTTTTATTTTTTATTTTAAACATTTTAAAATACGTTGAAAGTGGTTGACATTCCAGTCCATGTCCGTGGCAGGATTACTAAGGATTGGATAATTCCGCCCTTCTAGGGAATGGAAAACCGACAGTTAGTCACCTGTACTCTCATATTCAGTCTCTCCTCTGTTATTGCTCAACTGAAGCTTGCGGTCCTTTCAGCACTCCCTGAAGGTAAATAGTAGCTGCTATCACAGCCCTCACTGCTCAACCAGCAGGTATTTCAGGTGCCTCCTTCACTGGTCTATACCTGAGGGAACCGCCATTCAGAATGTGAGCAAGAAACTGCAGGCATGGTCTCTTTTAAAGGACACCCATAGTTCTTGTTAAAGTACTGATAAATTTAATTGCTGGGTGGAAGGACTTTAATTTACATAAAACATTCAAAAATAAATTGACGTTCCTTAACCCAGTTTTTCAATAAATATAATACTGAATAATGGCTGTGTATTCATACCTGGCATTTTTACTAAATGTTGAAATGTTGCCGGCTGGTGGGTTTGTGTACATTGTGCATTGTCAGAAAATGTAGGATGTCCGTATTGGAATAATTTGCAAGCAAAAACCCACTGTGAATGTTGACATTTCGACAGCAAAATCTGACCCTTGCGAAAAATATAAAAAATAGTTGTAAGCATACCGTGTCAGGCGGATAGCTGCACGTAATTTACTCTTAAAGTATGGGAGGCATGCAAAAGTCTGGTATGCATGTCAAGACAGACTTATTGTCTAGAAGTATGTTGGCATTTTGGCTTGAATCAATGTACACATTATAGTACACCTGGCAATGCTCTCAGCAGTTTGTGTCTGAGACCAGAGTGTGGTCTCTTATTCTAAGTAAGTCCGGTTGTACAGCCTGACAACTCTGTCCTCTCTCTTAGGTTTCAGATCTGGAGAAGGCCATCAACACCCTGGT
The DNA here is from genome assembly GCF_048594095.1 of Paramormyrops kingsleyae. Classification (NCBI taxonomy): domain Eukaryota; kingdom Metazoa; phylum Chordata; class Actinopteri; order Osteoglossiformes; family Mormyridae; genus Paramormyrops; species Paramormyrops kingsleyae. The sequence continues at coordinate 11,823,456 of NC_132819.1, forward strand.
CACAGAGTTCCACAAGGCCGGTGGTGAGAACAGCAAAGGTCTGAATACAGATCAGTTCAAGAACCTCCTCTCCGCCCAGTTGCCCACCCTGGCTAAGGTAAGCTTCCTGCCGTGTACTCAGCCACACCTGCCATTCATCACCAAGGTGTGGCTCTACCTTCAGCTCAACTGCCTTCACAACTAAATGGGCCAGTAAACCAGTGCCCGTTACGTTTATTTTTTCTAAGAGGGTTTTTTTTTTTTTTTTTTGTAACATGGGATCCTTATCACACGGTCCCTGAAAACTGTTCTGAGACTGCGGACTACTTGTGGGAGACATAACTGACACTCGAGATTCACATCCAGGAGTTAGCAAATTAATAACTGCAAATTAATGGTATGGTAACCTACTAATAAGCTGTAAGCTTTGAAAATGGTCACTTCATTTAAGCGAATTCTGAAGAAAAAAAAAACATTAATAATTATCACCAAGGTCATTGCTATAACAGAAGTTGTTAGTCAGGAAGGAAGAATGGTAACACTTTTCTTGAAGGGGCACAAGTAGGTTGGTAACTCAGTCACTATACTCAAGTTTAAATCATTAACAGATATGGTAATTGCATGAAATCTTTGAACTGTTACAACTGATCAATCATGATCACAATGAAATCAGTACCTAACACTTAGTTTCTGGTTAATTAATACATTACTAAGAGTGTACTACATCATTAATGCCCCCTCAAGTGAAGTGTTACTGGGAAAAAACACATGAAAAGCAATCTCGTCAAAGTGAAAACAAATGTTGTATGTCCTGAGCTAAACCCATGCCTGGATCTGCAAGCAATTACAGGCAGATGCAGTCCTTTGGGTTACATGTCAAAAATCTGACAGCACGTCAGGCCATGAGATCTTATGGAGGCAGTTCCAGTGGGCAGTAGCAGCCTCGGAACCAGCGGTGCAGTACTCAGTGATCTGCAGGGCACCAGGTTCACAATGCTTGCCATTCACACAACGGAACAAAAAGGTGACAGCCACTTCCTAGACTGCCCTCCAATGGAAGAAACATGTGTCTTCCTAATAACTTGCGAATGGTTTATTATAACCATCTGTCTACTAAACATCTTTGGAATCTGCTGGGTCAGCAAAGGGCTAGTAAAAGCTGTATGACAATTACCAAAAATTTTAAGGGTGTTTGCAAACAACCACACTGCACGGAATCCAGAGATGCCACTTTTTACTCTTCTTACCAACTCTACTGAAGACACGGTATTATCGGGAATGACCTCTGGCACACCAGCTCAATATCTTAAATAATAAACAAAAATTATTTGAAAATATACAAGTGATGACTGTAAACTCATCGAGTGCTAGAGTAATAATGTAATAAATAGTTTTTGGTGTATTCTGTAGTTCTTTTGTCATTAAGAGTTACTGGAAATCTAGAATCTTCATCCAAGCGATTCATCCGTGCTCTGATCGCCATCTCACATCTCAGACCTTTTTGTTTTTTTAATGGGCACTATACAAGATGACCCAGACGGCCTCTGTTGTATAGAACCCTCTGTATCCGCTGCTGGGGTTCCCCAACCATAGACAGAACTTTGGCAAAATTCTTTTTTTCCTTGTCATCATTTCCTAAACAACACAGTACAACGTATAACAACTATTTACATAGGATTTACATTGTGTTATGTATTATGAGTAGAGATGCACCAATCAGATATTCGGATTGGTATCGCCGCGGATCCAGACCTATTTGACGTATAGGTTATCAGCCATATGTGATCGATCCGCGTCCGATACTTACTTATTTAGTTTTTGGTAGTCTCTAAAAAGACAGTTCGTGTTAAATCTATTTGTACAATCAATCGTAAGGCAGCTCTTTTCCATTTCAGATGTGTTTTTATGGCATTAAAGCCGAACGCTGACGCTTCCACTCAATCTGTTTGCTACTCAGTGGGTGTGAGCGCGGTGACTTCCGCCAGCTGTGACGTGATGCGCATACCCTTCACAGCAGGAGAAGCGTAAAAAGAGCAGATGTGAGGGTGACGGTCTGGTCCTGATTTACGCTTAAAAAAAGAACTTGTAGCATAGCGATATGCAATCTTTGTAAAAACAAATTTTGAAGAGGTGGGAGTAGCGTTTAGTGGAAAAGCCCAGTAAAAAAGCGTACGGAATTGTGCGAGACAACGCGAGTAGTAAGAAAGAAACAGTGGAAAGTTTGTGAGTGGCTAGCTTGAGCTGTGCACTCCTACAGCTTGTGATACAGTGTAAGTGATGCTGTTGCCAGTGGGAGAATAATTGTGTGGCATTTTAAGCATTCGCCACTGGCATGTACTCTTCTGGAAGATATTCAAACTGAACTGCAAATACCTCAAAAACGTTAAAACAAGATGTTATGTATGTTTCTGGTAGCCTAATTAAAGATTTTTTTGGCATGTATTTTTCATCTGTATTTACTAGTTTAAAAATAAATATATAAAGTATAAATATATATATTATATTTATTATATTAAAATAAAAAGAAATCTTGTATTGGAATCGGTATCGGCAGGTGTGTATCGGATTTGGATCGAAACTGAAAAAATGTGGATCAGCCCATCTCTAATTATAAGCAATCTAGAGAATATTTGAAGTATACAAGATGCGCGTAGGTTCTATGCAAATACTATGCACCATTTTATATATGGGGCTTGAGCATCCGTGGATTTTGGTATCAGCAGAGCGTCCTGAAGCCAGTCCCCATAATACTGAGGGACAGGGTATTCTCTATATACTTCCCATTCAAATTTTTAAATATTATTTTTATTTATTCACAGTTAGTTTCACACATCAATATAACATGAAAATAAACAAATATGCATTTAAATATGATTATTGTTAAACACATTTTTCAGTTTATATAGAAAGTTTATGTTAGGTTCCCTTGTGTGACTTTTGTACTATAAAAGACATGGTATTAGATGTTTACATGAAACATTACATTTCTGGAAAGGCCGATTACCCCATAACAGCACGGCATTCTGTTTAACAGAAGTTTTCAGCAGTATTCACAAAAACTGGTCTTCTGTATAATTAATACTTTATTAGCTCTTTCTCAATTATTGCAAATTATTGTCCAGCTGTTCAGAAGTACTGTATGGGCTGAATTATACAATTGCAATAACGGTAAATGGTGTGTCTTCCTTTATTTAAAAAAAATTTAAAGTTTTTTGGTCTTTTTGGCCAGTTGTGTTTGTTGTAATTGATATTTAGCCACACCCCATTTAATATTAATACACTGTTAATGAGGAGGCTGGGCCTGTTGTTCTCTCACAGTCCTCAGGAGGTGAGCAGGGTTTATCTACAATGCTGCAGACCATGGGTGTGAAGGACGGTGAGGAAATCTCCTTCTCCAGCTTCTGGAAGCTGATCCAGACACAGGCGTCCAACCTATTTGACCAGATGAGCCCCAAGACCACCAAGTGCACCTGTGTAGTGTTTTGAGGAATAAGGCCCCCGTGCCCCGAGCCAAAGGCTGAGCATAAGCCAGTATTCTGGAAGCACAGAATGAAAGAAGCCCATCGATCTTCAGCCTGCAGCCTTGCCACTAACCCCAGTGAGCATCTCTGTCAGTTGTATACTGGTGTAACTTGTATTCCCTCCCTTTTTTCCAGCCAGCTTCCTCCATTGTCAGTAACTCATTCATCTCACAGTGACCTCCTCTGTCTTCACCATCCCCATGTTCTTCCAGAGCTTGCTTGAAAATAGTCTCATTCTATATCCACACTCATTATTCTTACCCAATGAAAAGTCTGAATAATTAACTAACCACCCAAACCCAAGTTCAATTGTATCAGACCATTTTGGAGAATTTTGAATTAAATAACTTGAAACCACCAGGCTTGTTGCGATCTACTCCTTGTCCAGTTCAGACATTCTGCTTAAATCACAATAAAGTCCAGTTGCTCCCAGGGCACAATTTTGTGCCATACTGTAGACCTTTGGCATTTTCATGTATTGTCTTTCCTTCCAAAATCTATAGCCAATATTAAAATAAGAACATGAAAAAAATGTGATTGAAATGAATATTGTATTTTTCATATCAGCTCATAAAATGAACTATGTTTAAATAAGTATAATTTCGTGTTTGATTTGTTTGCTCTTCAAAATGTTTTCAATCAAGAAAAAAGAAATCCGGAATATATATATATGTATGTATGTATAAAATCTTTAGCTGTAAAATGGTTGCCTCTTAAACACCTCCTATCTCCTTGCAGGCGAATGTTACCTGCCTCATCTGTCCAAAGACACAACCGAACTGACTGTTTGCAGTAGAGTTTGAATGGTAACTGTTTAAGTTCAATCGTTTTGGAAATAAAGGCAGGATCTAAGAGCTTTTGACAATAAAAAAACGCTACAGTTACATGTTCAATCGTCTACATGCCCAGTGCTGAACACAGACGACCTCCTTTTTAAGAAAAGAAAAACAAAAGTGAAATAGGACAAAAATACATGGACTTCTTAGAATTGAAAATGGTATAAGTTCAAAACAAAAGTACAACACAAAAAGTATACATACATACATGATACTTCTTTGTTACATTCTCGCATTCCTTCAGATTGGCCTGAATAGACTCCTTCCAAAACACTGGTACTTTTCCAATTATAATAAAAGCTTTATAGGCATTTTATTAGGCAATTTATTTGTCATTTTTTTCTCTGCAGTTGCTTAACTGTCTGCAAAATTCATTGAGAATTCTGCATTCGGTTTTATTTCAGCAAGTCTCTGTTTTTATTTAAATAGACATGATAGAACGAGAATCCCAGAGAAAGAGGAAAGCAGAGAATGACACATATTGTACATAAGATCCCTGTGTACTACCAAGCATGACAAAATGTTTTATGTCCAAGATCATCAGTTTGCTTAGACAAACATGGATTGGGTATGAGTGTGGTCTCTGATCATTTCAGGATATTCTGCAACATGTTTATGTCCATTAATTGCTAAACGCTGTGTAATCCTCACTACCCAGGACTTTCAGGGATCCATGCTGCTGACTCCTAGCGTGAAAAGCTGACAGCGGTTTTGACATGCTGCAATCCCTAAAAGCAAAGTGGTGAGTGTGGGGCTGGTAGGCTAAGCCTTTGTGCCGATGGTCAGAAGATGGCCAGCTCAAGCCCCAGCAGGACAGCAGAATGGTCACATGTCCATGGGCCCCTGAGCAAGGCCCTTAACCCCCAGCTCCAGGGGTTCTGCACCCTGACTGACCCTGTGCTGTGACCCCCAAGCTTGGCCTCACCTCTCATGAAGAGCAAGTTGGGGGAGACAAAGAGAAGCATTCCAATGTATCTTGTGCAAATGGAAAATAAAGGGTCTTTTAGTTTTCATTAGTAGTATCAGTTGCTCATATCTTGTATGATGTGCCTCCACTACTTAGCATAGGCTAAATGGTTATTGGATAAAGGATGGATGGTTGAATAGATGGATGGACTGTAAATTTCCCTTCGGTTGTGATTGTGTGCTTTCCTCGTGAAGGACTTATATCCTGCCCAGGGTGGTCCCCTGTCCTATGCTCTTGTTCTTCCTCAGTTTTGCTTCAGACTAACCATGACCCTGCACTGGGTAAGCATCATGGGAGATTTGTGGCCAGATGGATGGAATTTCCCATTGATAACTAATACAATGTGCATTGACTCTTAAACTGGAGTATAACTGCTGGAGAATAATGGCATGGTGGAGGTATGGAAAGAGGAAGATCTCTGGCTACCATGAACCCAAGCCTCACGCAGTCTCTGTGCACATAGAATAGATGATCCAGTGCCCCTAATGACTACAGACCAGCTGGATTCCTTATAATAAAAACATTTTGACACAGTCTCAGACCACTCATGAGAGACTTTCTATATTAGACACAAATGGAAGACGCTCCACAGAGCCTACACACCTGGGCAAGTCAAGAAAAATCATAAGGATTTTCGTCTTTGACTTGTCCTGTGTGTGTAACAACCTTCCCTGCTGTGGGAGAAGCTTGAGGTAGTTAGGGTTGCTACGGTTACCTCACCAACTGGCCAAAGGTTGTCTGCACCAGTCTGCAGCTCTGATATAATGCTGAGCAAACCAAGGGACAGTAATGTCATTAGTCATATTTACTCTTTGCGTCAGAGACTTCAGGAACAACTCTGGTACAACATTTCAGTAGTTCTCTGAAGTTTTGGCAATTTTAGGATCTAGCAGTGAACAACACAAAGTTGTAGCAAGTTACCTTCAGTGTTTAGAATGCAAGTTTATAGCTCAGTTACTCAATTGTACTTTTTTATTATTTAATTCGTTTAGCTCTTAGGCTGGGAGTTATTTTTGCAATGTTTCTTGGCCAAAAAAAAAAAAACTGGAGTCATAGCGTGTGTTAAATTACCTGTGAAAGGTTAGCTGGTAGCATACTGGATAAAATGCAGCTGAAATGGATTGTTTGGAAATTCCTAAAAGCATCTTTATGCCCTTTTGTACTGGAAGTGCAGATTAGTTTTACATAATCAGAAAGGATGTTTATTGTAACAAAAGATTCTGGGGTATTATTTTTCATTAGAAGTTGGCTTTGTTTTCACATCCATGTGGGATGTACAGTATTTTGAGGCTTCTGTTCTTTGTTCTTTGCGCTGATATAATCTGCAAAACAGCGTAGGAAAATTTCACACATGAGTGTGAAACTGATTTCCTGTGTTTTCCGTTTTCCTTTCTGTCTATTCCTGGTATTTCCGCCTACCTGCAAAAACCCCCCAGGCAATAGTACTGTGGAGCAGCCAAACTTTTAAACCCCCTAGCTGGGGGTTGGGTTGCATCCAGTCAGACTGGCATTTGTTTACCTGCAGGAAGAGATGAAAGATTTTAAATGATACAGATTTTCATCATTCCTTAATTTCAGGATTGCCTGTCCCCTCTCTGAATCCCGCTTACAGTTTTTGTCCTTCCACGATGGAATAAATTTCCCCTACCTTTCAGCACTGCAGAACCCAACCATCTCTTCAAGAAAAAATCAAAAGACCCATTAAACGGTGCTGCATTCGTTTATCTTAAACACATTCCTCTGGACCACTGTGGCCTAAACTTGGTTTATGACATTTTAGATAGTCATTGTTCAAAATAGATATTTCTGCCGTTCTATAGTGAACAACTTATTGTTAACGTATTATTGGTAAGGGGCCATTTTTATTGTTAGTGTCAGGTCATTTTCAAGGGGATCAGTATCTGTAGAGATACTGTAGCAATGAGGGACAGAAAATATGTGACAGGAGGGACATATTTTTAGGTTATTGGGTGCAGCATTAGTATCAATATAATTTTTAAAAAGAATAACAAATACAGCGATTCGGCAGGTATTTTTGTGGCATTAACTTATTACTATGTAACTATTAAGGAGAAAATCTATAACAAGGCTAAGCATAAAAAGTACTTCACTCAAAAATGCAGGTAAGTAGTATTAGACTTGGTTCACCTGCTAGTTCTTTTACAACTTCTGTAGTTTGCTGCTTATCAAACAACATTTACAGTGACACATTCTTGATTTTATGTCATGCTCCTTTGGGAACCGACAGAAGTTCAACATTAGCTTTGAACAATGACTTTTAGAGGAACTTTCACAGCAATTTTGCCTGCCTATGAAGTTAAAATCCCTGCCCTTAACACTGAAATGTTACAGAAACAGCCAAAATCTCCAAGCGCAACCTTCCCAAATTGCTCTTTTGGGAGGAAAGACAGCATCTTAATTTTCTATAAACCATTTACAAACCAAGCTGTATTTGTGCTCAGTTTCTCCAAATGGCTCAGCAGTTTAAGGAACTGAAGACTACTCCTTTCCCCTCTCATGGAACACATGTTTTTTTCCTCCACTGAAGCGGACTTTCAATAATCACGTAATGTAAGCAGTACTCATTTGCCAAGAAATGCTAGAAATGTATCTAATGCTGACTAGAATGAATATAAAGAATGTCATTATTATGCTATAGGGAAGCTTGTTCCAAAATGGTGCCTACCAACTTCTAATAAACAATAGTATTTAGTGAAGATGTTAAAAGTGCTGGATATCTCCTTTAATATATTACTTCTTATCTGAATAAGAATTCTACGGGTAACATAAGCGTTCATCTTCTGTAATCCCTTATCCAGTTCATGGTTACAATGAGCATGAAGTCAATTCCAAATGGCACAAGGTGGTGGTCACCCTGGATGGAATATCAGATCATCACGCAGCACACCTGCACACACAAGGGGCAATTTAGAGTAACCAGTGCCCCTAATGGCATGTTTCTGGAGTCATGAGGCTACAGTGCTAACTACTTAGCCACATGACCTGGATTCCACAGAACTAAACCTGTGTCAGAAAATGTAGATTGCATATAGGTGCAGCAAAGCCTGCCATAGCTTGTCATACATTCGTTTGTCAGATATAAAACTGCAGCGAGTGTTTAGATCAGCCATTTTTATTATGCCTGCATGCAGCTGTATGACTCAGCTCTGACTGACCATAGCTAATCTTTCTTTGGAGGAAAATCCAGGCTCTTCTCCAAGATTGTGTGATGATGGATTTCCGGAGGTCGAGGGAGGAAGCTAAGGGGTGGGTGCTGGAAAGGCTTTATCATCTAGTCCACCACTTTGGAGGGGCAACAGATCCAAGGACTGCCTGGTGGAGCCATTGTCCAGAATATGGACAATCGCGAGATGCAGCCCAGTAATATTTGTTAAATGTTTGTTCCTCTAAGCAGCCTGGGACAAATTTGCATGCCGGCCCACCCCCTGACAATAAAGTACTAGAGAATTTATGATCTTTCTTTGGTACTTTTTGGATTTTATACCTGATTGTTCTACTCTAGATTTTTCCGATCCAAGTTTTGTTATATTTGTTTTACATGATGTGTTTTTTTTGTTTTTTTTTTGTACCTGTACTTAATAGTAGTAGTTTATCTATATTAACTCGTTAAAATTTACGGGAATTTGCTTAAGTAGTGGATTGTATTATACATTCTCTTGACCAGTAGAGGTCGCTATTTTGTTAAAATTACCTCGGTGCTGGAAGAGATCAGCCACTTTAATGAGTCTGACACGTGTTTGAAATGCAATTTGTGTTGGAGAAATTTGTTCTACCCCCTACAAGATCTCCTTTTTTGTGATGTTAATAAAGAAGTTGATTTTGATTTTATCTGTGCAATATTCGACTTAATTTCACTATCTCACTATTAAGTTTACAAGAGGTGTTTTAAAACTGTCGGGGATTGTAATTTATTGGTAGTAATAAAAATGCGACAGACGACGGCAGTGCAAAGTCCATCATGGGGAAGACCTGTAATACGGCACCATTTCATTTTTACAGAACTATCCTAGTTGGTGTGTCCTGTGCTTTTAAAAGGCGGGCGCTCGCTTAGTGTGACAGCGTCTTCCCACTGAATGGACAAATGCTAAGCGTGATTGCGATTTCTACAGTACGACGACGCGATTGGTTAAAATGGAAAGGACGCTGTCCAATTGTATTGAACAACGAAACCCTTTCTGAGTTACTGACAGCAGGGATGCCAAGTTGAATTGTTGGCGGGGTTTTTTTTTGCAGCCTCGAGCAAAAAGAAGCACCATGGAGGAAAAGCGGGGCACTACCGAAGATCGGGCAAGTGCTGGAGACCCCTCAGATCAGTCTGCGGAGCGTAGCAGCGCCAGTGAAAACAATGCCGCCGATCCGCGAAGGAATCGACTGAAGCTTTTCAACAAAGTTATGGAAAAGAGCTTGCAAAGACTGATAGCTGATGCCAGGTAGCTAGCCTTAGCCACCTAGGGGATCGCCCCTTTCTTAGAGACGCTGACCCTCAAACACTAATGGTGTAAACGTTTCATATTATTTGTCCGGTGTAATCCACTAATCGAAACATCTTTTTTAATTGAATTATCAGTGCAGTTTCAACTCATCTACTAGACATGTTACGTCGATAAACGAGGCGCGGAGGATGAAAACAAAACAGCTGTTCTGATGTCAAGTGTATTGCGATTTAGAAATAAGACTAATTGCATGTAGGGTTGCCAGCTCTCATTCATTTGTCGTGACACTTACGGTTTCGGACTCTCACGTAAGAAATCTTAGGGAAATCTATATTATTCCATTATAAACCCGAAGTTAAAAAGCGTAGGGATAGTTTGCAATCCCTGCAGACTATTTACAAGGTAATAAATTTCTTACATACTATTAAATGTGTGTGCAGACTTGTCTCGAATTGAAAATCTAATGTAGCCAGATGACCAAAGTTGACAAACCTGTGTTTGATGTAGCCAGGAGCACATCTCAATAGTTAAATATCACCTAGTTTTGCTTTCGCACTTTAGTTAAGTATAACTATGTTTAATATATTTCGCAGTGATCTAACGGCATGCAGAACTCTTGCCTAAAATCAGGCCCAGTGTGGCTCCTGTTATGAAGGACAAAAACCCAGCAGAACCTTTGTCGACCTTATTATTTATTTAGATAGTTGTAATACTAGGTTTCCTGCTCTGACTAAGATAAGTGGTTAGAGGATGGATGGATAGATAGTCAGTTCATCAGTACTCGAGCTGTTTAAATCTATGAGAAAGGTATGAACTCCAAAGTCCATAATTCCTGATTTGTGTGTACTGCACAGGGTACCTCTGTAGTTTGTGTGTGTGTTTGTGTGTGCGCGCGCACGCGCAATTGTTCTGAGAGGGGCGTTGCCTCCTCTGCCTTGTAACAATGGATCTCTGAAGTATACCCCCCCCCCCCCCCCCTTAACTTTGTACTAGATAAGTAATTGATTGATGGATGGATGGATGGATATCAGAAGAAAAAAGTAATGAGGAAGACACATTGGTGACATTAAAAGGATATTTTAGGCATGTTTTCAGAAAATATTAAAATGTTCTCCAACTTGTTTTTCACTTGGAATGTGCAATTAAATTATTTTCCTTGTCAGTTAAACTGCTCTTTAGGCCACTGAGAGACTGACCGCTTTTAGACAGTCCATTGTTCCTGAGTGTCACCTTTCCCTGTGCTGGTCTTCATGCCTTGTTTGACTCTTGGGGACACTGGCTTTGCAAACTGAATTTGCTCTTTGTAGTTTTCACAGATTTGCCAAGACCTTCCACCCATTTTACAAGCAGAACCCCCAGCTGACAGAGAGCATACACAAGCAGTTCATCTCACAGCTGCAGACCGCCATCCAGGTTGGGAAGTGCATGCCGGGGCCAGTTTCATTTGTCACTCTCTCTCTCTCTGTTTTGTCATCGATAGCCTCCTTCCCCCAGACTTTCTGGGAAGGTGTGGGAATCAGAAATGTTAACAGGACCATGTTACACTAGAATCTGTCAGGGACTTTCAGTTTGCTGCATTATGGAATGGGATGCATTGATCCCCATCAAAAAGCATTTCCTTATGTGAAGAAAGTAAAACTGTGAAATGAGTGACCCTGACCGGACATTCGGGTAGCGACATCTGAAATGGTGCCGCTTATTTACTGGAATGAAGCACATCAGGTTGTTTTGGGAATTAAACTACCTTTCCACTCCATCTTGCACAGACAGGTGAGAGTAAGCTTGGGGGTCACGGCACAGGGTCAGCCAGCAGCATGCAGTGCCTGTAGGGCTTGGGGTGAGGGGCTTTTCTCAGTGGCCAGTGGACATGCGACTTTTGCTGAGGCTCCAAGCGATGAGCTTCTGATCACAGGCAGAGGCTTAAGCCTGCTGAACCACACATTGTCACGCAAGCTGTGGTCACCTGACTCTCCTTCCTGTGACATCATGGCCATACCCCCCCCCCCCCCCCCCCACACACACACACACACACACACACACTCTTCTATTTAGAAATCACCTGAGAGACTGTATATGTGCATTTGTTTTTATCCGTTTAATTCAGGTATCATTGCTTTCTCTTATGTAGCAATTTTTTTTAACTTTGTACATATTTGTGTCCGTTCTAAGGGCATTGAATACTGATATCCTGAATGCTGATATCTGGTTAGAGAATCATAGGAATTTATTAGAAAATGTGGTGAAAAAAGCACAGAAGCCAAGTGTGGAGGAATTTTGATTTGCAAACTAAAAATTGTTTTATGCAAACTTTGTCAAACAACTTGCATACAGACATTTGACTACTTCACTGCTGAATCATATAAAACAGAACAATCTGGATGAAGCTTGACAGCTTAAGCACTGTCAGTTGTTCGGATGTCAGATGGTCTCTATGCACATCTCTGGTGTGTTATATCATACATATATCTTGGGGAAAAATACCAGCTGTCCTGAGAATAGACCATAGGCACTGCCTAAAGGTGTAATTATAGTCCATTTTAGTTGTAAATTAGCTGTTCATCTTCATATTCCAGTTTTGTCGAAGCGAGTGTATTAATATGTATCCTTAATGTTTATTTCAAAGGGCTCTAGTTAAATCCAGCCGTTTGTCTGCACTTTACTGTTAGTCATGTTAGTGCTTCACTGCTCATGTGCAGGATGACATCGCTCAGATCATGGAGGAAGGGAACCTTCACTGTAAGCTGGAGGAGCTGGACCTTCTGGAGGCAGCAGCCAAGGAGAGCACAGACCCGGCTTGGTGGGGACTTTGTCATCTTCTCTGATAATACGTTCAGATTAGGCTCTGGCCCCGTAGTACTGCTGACCGCCGTTTAAGTTGTAGCCTGACTCTGAAATCACGCCTGTATATCTATATAGCGTAAACTCTTGTGCAAGAAAATGGGCCAAACCCAATATTGCAGAATATTAAGCTTTTTTAACAACTAATCATTGGTCAGATAATTAGCAAGAACTAAAAAAATAAAATCATTCCTAAGACCTGTGCCACCATTTGCCACCATTTGCTTGTCCGGCTCGCGGCTAACAGTGAACCGTTAAGGGAAAAGGCTGCAAACAGAGAAATTCATTTACATGATCTTATCGTATGCTTTCAGAATTTTCCGAAGTATCTTCTGGCTATTTGCTATTGAGACCCTGAAAAGCTTAATATCTTGCAGTTTTGCATTTGGTCTATCTTTGCCAGGAGTGTATATAAGCTCAGTAATTTTACTTTATGTCCACGTGCGTCTAACAGTAATATATAGCTAATTGACATGCCGCTAAGTTATTGCTGTCGTTGGTGGACATGCGCCTGCCTGTGTTGGCTCCATCCGGCGTGTGATCGCCAGGCGGCCCAGTGGGGCACCAGAGAGGGACCTGTGCAGCTTCGTGGTTCCTTATTACCAGCAGCAGCGACAGTACCTGCGCAGGGAGCTGAAGAAGCTGCGGAAGGAGAACGCCGCCTTGGCGCAGAGAGTGCTGGCTGGTCGGGATCGCATCTCCCAGTCGGAGCAGCGCATTGCCGCTGACGTGGCCGAGTGGAGGGTGGGTCCCGTGTCATGCTCCTGCACATCAGCATGCATGTAGGGGGGGGGGGGGGTGCATGCAGTTAACTCTCCACTTGGGCCTTTCTGTGTTTTAAGGGGGGGGGGGGGGGGGGGGGGGCATTGCACTGCTTCTCAGAATGTCTGCGCTCATTGGCTATGCTGTGATTGGCTGAGCAGACTACAGTGTCACCCTCACACTAGTATCAGTAGGTAAGCATTCATTCTTCTCCCCTCTCTCTCTTAAGGCATCGTCCAGCATACTGGAGGCGATTGGTTCCCTGTCTCCCTCTCAGAACTTCGATCACTTGTGATCACTTGTGATTTTGCTGCCTTGGATCATGTCAGCAATACTATGGATTAATCTACGGCATAGATTTAAACATGCCAAAAATATTCATCCGCTGTATTTATTGCTTACATAGTTTTACTGCCTGCCAGGGATCTAGCCTTGTATAATGTAGGTTTGTGAAGTTTTACAAACTCAAATGCTTGTTTTGCTTTTAAACAAACCGCTCATATTGTACAAAATGTGATGTACGTATTGTGTGTGTTTATGTATGTGTAAGTCCACAGTGTAGTGTTCTCGTTCCGAATCCTCCTCCAATAAAAGCCTAACACTTTGACATTCTGGAATATGGGCTTTAAGATGAGTCAGTGCATTTGAGATGATCTTTTTGGGGGTGGGGGTTAGTGTTCACTTTTGTGGTATAAGTTTGTTGTAATGGAATTTAATTTGACATGCATGTTTTTTTCCAGTCCAGCATGGGCTGCACTGGGTATGTAGTGCAAAGTGGGGATTTAGAGACCCAGTGTCTCTTATATACTGCATGTAAACTGTTGTACAGAAATATCTGTGTTTTCAGCTGCAGGGGGCATGAATGCCACCTGAGTAACTTGCTTTTTTCTGGTTTATTGTTTTTTGTGGTAAGTTTACAGAAGTATGGCTCATTATTCTCAGTTTTTTTTGTTGTTTAACATTCCAGCTCATTGCTGGTTTAAGAAAAACTAGTCTGATTGGGCAGTTTTCTTTTTCCTTCAACACTATCAAATTTCTGTCAAAGTAACATTTCATCTATTTCCACCTTGGTTATCCAGTGCACAGTGGACATGGATCCTGTGTTGCGAAAGGTACGATGTGGCACACTCTGAATGGAATGCCAGTCCATCACAGGGCATACTCTCCGGCACGTAGTATGTGTGATTGAGAGATGCCAGTTCACCCACAACCCCTCACAAAAAAGTCACGCCGCTTACAGGATGTTCACACGGATTTTATATCTTGTGGCAAATAAACAAATCACAGATATAACATGAAACTGTTTTTGTTTGGTAGGTTTCACATAGCCAGCATGTTCAGCTATCTCAAACGAATGAAATAGTTATTTTAATTAATGGTATAGTTTTATCCAGATAAAGCAGAGGGAAAAATATGGAATCATCTTGTAATTTGCATTTCTAAAATAAATACTGGCACAAGTCTAAAATGCAAATTAGTCTGAAGTTAAGAGTGCTTACAAACCTTGTGCAAACTGGTGGACTTGGCTAATTGAAAGGGAACGTGGCCCCCACAGCAAAAATAATGGGAAGGGTTATGAAACTCCTCCAAGAAGGAAATCCAGCATGACGTGTGGCAAAAGATGCTGGCTGTTCCCAGTCAGCTGTCTCTAAACTTTGGTGCAGATATAAGCAAACTGGGAAGGTTATAAAAGGAAAACATACAGGCAGACCAAGGAAGAGGTCAAAGCATCAGGACACAAAACTCAAAGCAATATGCCTTGAAAATAGTAAATGCACAACAAAAGAAATAGGTGGAAACAGAACTGACTGTTTGTAACAGAACTTTAAGAAACTGACTGAATTAAAGGAAATTTCATGTAGAAAAGACAAAAACTAGCACTAATACCTGAACAGAACAAAACAAGGCTACAGTGGGTTAAGGAGAAGCAATCATGGAGTATGGATGATTGGATGAAAGTGATATTCAGTAATGAACCATGACTCTCCATTTGCACAAAGGATTTGCACCAGCTTTTGCCTGGTGCCGTTCTAATGAAACATGAATATGACTGCCTGATGAAAACAAGCAGATTTCCCCAGTCATTTATGATATGGAGCTACATGTCAGGTAAAGGACCAGGGCAGATGGCAGTCATTACCTCAACAGTCAATGCACTGGTGTACATTTTGGATACTTTTGTCATTTCATCAATAGAAAAAAGGTTTGGTGATGAAGTAATTTTTTCAGAATGATAATGCATCATGCCACAGAGCAAAGAGTGTAAAAGCTTTTCTTCAGAAAAGGCATATGAACTCAAATCACATGACCAGCAATGTAAAAATTTGGTCCATGACAAGGTTCCATCTTGCAAAGCTAATCTGTCAACTGCTATTCGAGAAAGTTGGAAACAGCCTCATGCAGAATATCATTTTATGTATGTGAAGTCCATGTCTTGGAGAATTCAGGCTACCATGAAAGCCTGACAGAGCATTTTATCTCGATATTGAGTGATTCCATATTTTTTTCCTCTACTTCCTCTACTTGTTTCCTCTGCCATTAATTAAAATAATTGTGTTTAATTTGTTTGAGATACATTTCACATAGTCAGAATGTTCAACTATCAAACAAAAATTGTTTCATGTTATATCTGTGATTTGTTTATTTGCTACGAAGTAAAAAGCTGGGTGAACATCCTCTAAGTGTGCTGACTCCGTGATTTTTACCAGTTGTTGTAATCACACATATTTGGACTGTGGAAGGGAATGACAGCCAGGGACAGGAATCAGTCCCCCAGCTATGGAGATGTGAGCCCTACCGAAATTTCACTTTCAGTGTAGTGCTCAGAACACAGCAAATTCAGGTTTAGCTTTTTGGAACTTTCTGATTTTTTCTTGAATAATTTCGATCCACCGTTGTTTGAATCTGCAGATGCAGAGGGCCTTGTTATTATTAATATATTACTGTTAACTAATTGACATGCCACTAATTTATTGTTCTCATTGGTGGATGTTAAAGGTGTCCAGGAAGCAGAACTGTAGTTTTCCCACTTGTGTTATGCAGGCTTCAGTCTAGCCCTTGATATGCATAATGAATTCTTCCTGTCATTATGCATATGCTCTCCCACAAACAAAAGACAACAGTCAGATATAACTGGTTACCCATACATTTACAGTCTTGTGCTCTGTGAGGAACTGCCATTGTTATACTGGAAACTGAGCTGGGAAACACTGCTCACCTTAGATAAGAGATCACTGATCGTAATGGTTCAATGTTTGGTTTATTGTGTCTATATGCAAAGGTATTGATGATAAGTCAGCAGGCATTAAAATTCACACGAATTTTGGTAAAAACTGTTACCTATCGATGGCCTATTGGAGCCATGGAAAAAGTGAAAGTGAACTTTTAATATTTAGAGTGAAGACGAAAGGAATTTTGACGCTTATGTAAACAACGCCTCATTTGTAATTCTTCAGATCTCTCATTCTCTCCTCCCCCAGGTCCCTTTCCCTTTCCTCTGTTCCTCTCTCCCTACCCCCCCCCCCCCCTCCCCCCTGTATAAATCCTCACTTTCTTCTTCTCTGCAGATAATGGAGTCAACAGCTTGTGAAAGTGACAGCGTGAAAAGCGCATGGGAAACTGAATACGGGCCCAGATTAGCAGCCTGTGATAGCCGCCGTGGGTAACCACGGGGCCATTATGGAGCTAATCGGATAAGGGCAGCATCTCCTCCCGGCGTTACTCTCACAAGGGCACTTAATATGGCCGTGCGTGGTCCTGAACATTTAGCAATGAAGACTTAATAAACAGATCCATTATTCCAGGTGCTTCGCCAGCACAGATATGATGGAGGGCTGCGTTCTGTTGGACCCCCTCCCCGATGTCTCAGGCCCCTCTGAAGGTTTCCCTTTCACAGGATGCAGTGAGGCGGGTGTAGAGCAATTTCCCAATGTCTGACGTCCTTGGAATAGGCGACAGCACCAGCTTCCTGTGTGCAGCTTCATGCCATTAATCTGCAAGTGAGTTCAGGGGAACTCAGAGATTTGATCAACTTTTTCACTCTATTATGCTTCTATATCAGCTCATTACTACTCAGTACTACAGTATTGTATTCACTGTCATACCCTCCTCGTGAGAATGCAGGCTCCTTCGGGAAGGGAGCCACACCTGGTGTGTCTCTATATAACCCTGAGCAGCCCCACATTCAGTGTGAGGTATTGTTAATCCATGTGGCTACGTACCAAACATCAAACCCTGTCCAGCGTCATCTCCGCAGGACTGATCTCCCCAGATTCATGACTTACCTGCTCTGTGACCCCAACCAAGCCACTGCTGTTTGATACTGTCTTTGACTGCCTCAGAAATAATAAAAGCCGGCGAACTCGGCCCTTGGGTCTCCCCTGAGTGTTTTCTGGCATGACATTCACACAGTAATCATTTAAATGTAAGTTTTGGTTAAATACCATAAAAGGACTGAATACTGTATCCTGTCACTCAATTTATTTTCCTTTTCAGCTCATATGGATATGTTGCTTCTGACAACAGAAAACAGAGTAAATAAAATATTTTTAGATTGATTTGTATGATTTGTAGTAATTTCTAACAATTATTAAATATTGGATATTACAAATATTAGGCATTAAAATGTTGCAATACTATACTATATATATTTTTTTCTACAAATTTGAAAACAGGACAAATTATAAAAAACAGTATTTCCATCCACTTATCCTGGTACAGGGTTCAGGGAATCCTGTCCACAGCAGAAAAGGGCAGAATTTTAGGGCAGAGCTTGGAAAAAACTTTAGCCTGTTGCATGGCATGTATTACGGGCAACTTTCTGTTTCATTTGAGAAATGCCAGTCGGCCCAACTGCATGCTTTTGGACTGCAGCTTAAAAGCAGAGTATCTTTAGGAGACCCACACAACATGGGGAGAACATGCAGACTCACGCTGAGACTCAAACCACCAGCCCTGGAGCTCCGAGACCACAGCGCTTCCCCCTGAGCCACCATGCCATAGGTCGGTGTGTAACATTCCCATAATACACTCCCAGCCAAACATTATTGCACAGCACAGGTTTTTAGCACTTTTCCATGTATTTCAAAAACTGCAGACTTTGTAGTCTTGTTAAGCATTGGACATTTCAGTGAACAACTATAAATGAAAAGATAAGTCAAAACAAGTTTCCTGAATAACATGGAAAGAGTATGTAACAGTGCATGTCTGACATCCTATTTCCTGGATGTGTGGTGATGGCATAGTCACATTCTAGGCTGTACTTTGCACTAGTTAACTGTTTCATCACATGAAACAGAGAAGTATCTAATGTCTCTTGTAGAAAAGAATGCCTCGAATTTTCTCTGCTGTTATAACTGCTAGAGGAGGCTACTTTGATGATCAAAGATATGACATTTTCTTGCTAATAAAGGCACTTAAATGGTGAACATATTGCAAATGCATTTGTTAGTAAAGAATATTGAGTGAATATTTAGTAAATGTTAAGTGAGTAACATGCAAATGTAGAAAATCTCAGTGTGTGTGTATGCATCTCTATCCAGCACTCTATCCAGGAACATGGGATATAAGGCAGGAGACAAACTGAACAGTCCATTGCAGTTACTCTATAATATAGATATACAGTCATAAAGACGTTTGTAAGAAATCCATTTGAACACTCAGCTCAAGGACATCAAAATAAGAAGTTACACAGACATTACTATGTTAAGATCAATGCTTCACAACTGATGGTAAACAATTTTTGGTAGTCTGTCGGAATGAAGAGCCTGTATTTCAATGGCGTTCATCATCTGCCTAGTAAGTAAGATGTCAGTCTTACTGCCGTGCCTCCTGCATTTCTGCAGGATGGTCTCCATTTGGGGATGTTTAACTTTATGGTGCTGAGAGTCTGTGAATGGTCTGTACACCTGCTTTATTTTGACCTACAATACGGTATAACTTGAACAGAATCTAATGAAACAAAATTCAACTGAAAATTGTAGGTTATTTATGTTATTATTGACTGCTTTTATTCAAAATGTACTGACTTAATGAGAGGATTATGTGAACCTAGCAGCTCTGTTAAGGGGCAGTTTGAGTCAGATGATCCCATCAATGCAATGAGAGCTAAGTCTGGGTCTAATTGATTATTTTTCATATTTACAAAAAACAAAACCATTGATTGTCACCATCATAGTGTACTGACCCCCATTTTGAAACAGATTTTGGTTTTGATCAGAAATAGTGATAATTCAATCCAACCATTTTATTCTCATAACAATAACTTTAAGTGAATGGTTCTACAGGAGATCACAGAGATCCCTTAGGATACACCTTTGGATCTTCAGTGCTCTCTTGCATTGAACTATGTCAGTGTTCACAAATGCGTCACAAGGAAAACAGTCAACCAGAAAGACATACATGCGGAATAGCACGACAGCAAGGGATGAGGCATGCTGAAAACAGCATTGTCTTCTGTCTTGATGTTTCCAGAGACTGGATGATACAGAACGCCACTTAGAGAATGACTGGTGTTTTCTATGCAAGTGAGCAACATATTCTGTGAAAAAAATAGCTTCTTGCAGGCTGCTTTGTAGCTTTGGGATTAAGATAAAGACTCAGTGCTCATTTTATCAGGTACACCTGTATAACTGTTTGCTGTGGCAAATTTCTAATCAGCCAATCATGTGTCAGAAGCACAATGCATAAAATTATGCAGATTCAGGTCAGGAGCTTCAGTCAATGTTCACATCAAACACCAAAATGGTGTTTTAAGCGACTTTGAATGTGGCATGCTTGTTAGTGCCAGACGAGCTGGTACGAGTATTTCAGAAACTGCTGATCTACTGGGATTTTCATGTACAGCCATCTCTATAGAAAATGGCCTGAAAAAGATCCAGTGAGTGGTGGTTCTCTGGCCTTGCTGATGGCAGGGGATGGAGGAAAATGGCCAGTCTGGGTCAAGTTGATAGAAAGGCAACAGTAACTCAAATAACCACTCGTTACAACAAAGGTATGCAGAATACAAATATCTCTGAATGCAGAACATGTCGAACCTTGAAGCAGATGAGCTATAGCAGCAGAAGATCACGGCGGATGCCACTCCTGTCAGCTAAGAACAACGTAAATCTCTGAGGAATGTTTGAAACTCCTTGTTGAACCCTTCCCACAAAGAATTAAGGCAATTCTGAAGACAAAAGGGGGTGCAACCCAACTACCTGTAGCAAGGCTTACCTATTAATGTGGCCAGTGAATGTATATGCACATTCAGTTCAAGAATTTTTGGAACCCTTGCATAAAATAAATGATTGCATAAATTAAACGATTTTCATTATGATTATGGTCAACCTTCAAGTCAACCAGGTTTCAGACTGAAATATCCTGGTAATTAGTGCAGTTTATTATGCCATTGATCTTAAGAACAGCCTCTGGAGCCCTAAGACACACAGCTCATTGGTCTTTACCTTGGCTTGCTCGTAAATAGTGTAGCTTATTGGTGGTGTAGGGGTATGGTTCTTGCTCTGGCTGGGAGAGGACCTGGGTTCAAATGCTGAACAGGCTGTAAATTTCTTGTGATTGAGCATCACAGTCATTTCATTATAAAACTCTGTAGATCAGTGTTTCCAAATCCGGTCCTCAGGAACCCACACTTGGTCCATATTTTTGTTCCCTCCGATCTCCCTGCCAGGCAGTCCACATTTCTGTCCGGTCCACAAACGTGGACTGTCTGTGGGTCCCTGAGGACCGGATTGATAGACTGTAGATAGACTGTGACCAGACATACAGCTTCCCCAGCCTTCCAGTAATGCCTTTACTTCACCACTTCATATTTTTGGAATAGTCTTTGTGTTGCAATTTGTTCATTTGAATAGTTATCTTGTTAAGTTCTGGTTATGTTTGAAAGATTGTGTATAGCTCTGGCTCTAATACTGCTTGTAACACTTGTAACTAGGCATTCAATGGAAGCTCAGCCTAACTGCACTAACCCTACTTTACTCCTTGATAGGTGTATGTTTGTAATGTGCTACAGTCGTGTCTTGCTTAACGACAGGCATATGTTCTGAGAAATGCGTCATTAAGTAATTTTTTTTTTTATATAAGTAGAAAGAGTACGCCCTAAAATAACAATAAAAAGTACAGTATCGGAAATACATAAACCAATGACATAGTTTTTTATTAGAGTTTTTCTCAATTGCTTTGGCACACTTCATGAAACATACTTAACATTCTCAGTTTCGGGTTTGGCCTAAGAGCATTTCTCAAAACAATTCATGGATTTAGCGCAACAATAAGGCTAAGCCGCAAAAGGCATTCAAAGCTACTCACCCAAAACAATTAACTCATGTCTCAAAAGCAAATAATTCCACCAATGAATTAGTCACTGCCACCAAAATGAAACGTACAATCAGCATTGTTTTAACCAAGACAGTCAAAATGCTTAAATATATTATTACAGTTTTTCTCGATAGCTTTGGCATATTTCATGAAACATGCTTAATATTCTCACGACTATTAGGTCATTTCTCAAAATGGTTCATGCATACAGCACAACACTATGGTTTAGCTGCAAAAGCCTGTAATTTACTGGAAACAATTAACTCATGCCTCAAAAGCAAATAATGCCACCAAAGAATTAGGAAGTGGCACCAAAATTAAAAGTAAAATAAGCATCGTTTTAACCATGGCAGTCAAAATGCTTAGATTTATTGTCAGTATGTCAGTGTAAGTCTGCTCCTGAGCTCCACAACGCTCAATGGTAGTCAGTTCCCACTTTCTCATTGTCACTGACTGATCATTTTTGTTTAACAAACTGATACTTATTCATGTCAAAGACACCAGGTTCAACATTGCAAGGCTCTACATTACTGTATGTGAAGTTCACTGGCAAGAGAAAGCACTCGCATGCTCATGTTACTTGTGCAGATGTCGACACAGTACAATAGTAAACAAAGAAGTCACACGTACAGCACGGAA
Source organism: Paramormyrops kingsleyae (assembly GCF_048594095.1). Lineage (NCBI taxonomy): Eukaryota > Metazoa > Chordata > Actinopteri > Osteoglossiformes > Mormyridae > Paramormyrops > Paramormyrops kingsleyae. Next base: position 11,845,765 of record NC_132819.1, read on the forward strand.
TAACACAAAAACAGCAAAATGGCAACAAAGTCATGTACCGTGGGGATATTTCATAAAATGTGCCAAAGCAATCCAGAAAAACTGTAATGCATAAAGGGCAGTCAAATTTGGACTGAAGAAAACTTGTGTAGTAACATGCCTGATTTGGCATCCAAGAACATGACAGTACTTGAGTTACTGACATACATACATGAAAAGTAATTCTTAGAAATGTATCCAAATTTATGGACTGTCTGCAGAATCGCTCTCACTCTTGCAGTGACAGTAGTAGGAGTGGAGAGGAGCTTAAACTCATCAAGTCAAACCTGAGGTCCACCTTGTCACAGAATCATCTCAGTAATCCTGCTGTCATCAGCATGAACCATATGGTTGCTGGGCAAATTTTCTATGATGCTATCACTGAGGAGTTTGAGCCGAGGAAGACAGGACAGGTGAAGTTTAATATTTAGTGCCCGATATGATGTGCAACTGTGCAGTATAGTGACCCAACACTGAAAACCTCACTGTATTTTTTTTGCAATTTTAATGGAATTGATTCAGTTGTTTTAATGCCAGAACTGCCAGTGATTTTTGCTCATTTTATATCTCTTGAGCTGACTGCATATTTAGATGTCAAATTTAGGATACAATGTCAGTGTTTGGTAAAACTTTCTATACGTCACAAGGTTGCTGCTTGCTGTTGCAGACTGGAAGGCAGGTGTTTGGCCAACAAAAAGGTGTTTATTGAACTGAACGGGAGCAGGGAAACAAATAAGACCACAAGGGGTCAAAACAAGAAGGCTTGTATGGGGAAGGACACGGATGGACAGGAGGAGTGACATCACTGACCAGACAGGGGCTGACAAGACAAACAGGCACTTAAATACAAAGACTAACGAGGCAACAAGCAACAGTCTGGTTCATCAGGGCCACATTAGGGAAGAGACAGGAGGGTTAGCTGGATGTGACAGGCAAACGTGACACTATGAATGCCATGTCTATAAGAATATATGAACACAGTAATAACACATTATAATGCATTGATAAAGCATTATAAACATTGCTATAAATATTATTTAAAAACAGCACATTATATGCATGTTTATTATGCATTAAGAATGTGTTATAAAGGTTATCTATAATACATTATACATGACAGCTTTAAGTAAAGTGCTACCAAGTGTAAGACTTGGTACCCCATAATGCAGCTATACTGATATGTCAAAAAGTCGATCACAGGCTTTAAGGAATCAGCTTGAACGGAACGTCCATCTTCCTTAAAACACCTCCCATCTTGCGCCGGGTCGACGGTCATTGGTTCATCATGGCCAACCTGCTCCTGCCTGCGATAGAACTCTGTGTCAGCGTCCATTCATTGACCGCGGGTGACAACGGGGACGACAATAACGCTGTATAACTAATTTTAAGGGGTCCAGAATAGTGGGAAGAACAGGGGCTATTCTTAAAGTAGGCTAGCTGTGCAGACGAACGGTAGCCTACTCCGGCACATGCTGGAAAAGGGTTTTTAAATCACTGCAGAAATGATTTCTTAAGTAAAATATTCTATTCTGCAGAATAAAGTTTTTTTTCGCTTTTTCATTAGTTAAAATTTTTGGTTCAGAATTTCGCCTACTCATATTCGGGAGGATAAAGGAAACAAACGTTATTCAGCATAAAATCCAACGTTTTTCAAGATTAAGAAGAGGGAGTTTATTACGGATTTTCTTAAAACATGAACCAACCACGGATGCTGCTATCATTTTTAACAATAATTATTTGTTCAGGTAAGTGTGGTTTAAAAGACTTCGGGGTTTATGGATGGTGATTTTGAACTTCGCTTGGACTACAAATTAAAAAATACACTTGCTATGCAATTAATGATCTATGATTTAAGCACTATTAATACAGTACATTGATATAGTAAGATAAAATATGTAAATTGAGTGGCTATATTGCCGCATGTTATAGCATATTTAGATTTAATTTTACATGACTGTTTCACCTGTTCTGCAAATAATAATGCAACGCATATAAAATAAATTATATACGTGCATGATCCTTTGGTTTGGGTGTAAATTCCATATTTTGATGGACGTTTTTGGAGAGTCACGGTGGATGACTTACAGTCTACTGTTTAAAAGAAGGTGAATCGGTGTTTTTTCTGCATTCCTAGTTATATTGTTCATATTAAATTGTCTATTAACCACAATATATTAAGTGTCTAGGTATGATTTTTGTATTGGCATTTTTTAAATTCTCATAGAGGGTGGTGTAAGATAGAGTTGGACTTTGTTGGTTAAATTTTATGTTCTATACATTTTCCACCCGCACTTACCTTGCTGGCAAATATTTTACCCGATAGTTTTCTCCAGACCGATTAGGAATATTTTTTGCTTTTTTTTAAACACAATATCTTATCTAGGTAAATGAAAATCAGTCGGATTTGTTCACAAACATCAAAATGTCCGCAACCAAAAGTTGCCCGATAAGTTGAAAGGAGTAAAATCTTTACCTCATCCTTGTCCGTAGGTTAAGGGCCACATTACATTCTGTAACGCTGGGATTTATTTTTCACATCATACACAGTTGTAAACGCTTGTATATGTAATGTTAGTCTTGTCTTTGGTGAGTGGATGAATATCTGGTATTTTATATTAATGAATCAAATTAGCATATTCATTGTTATTTATCCGTTGATATTTTGTTGGTGGGTGTCCCCGCTATTCATTTCCCTTTTAAACAATTCTAGCATTGGTTAATGAGGGCAGTACTCCGTATAATCAGGCCATGCAATTACTGTTGAAAACAGTATAAATTTAATTGCTGTACTTCTTGTTGAATGAGGCTAATTAGACCTAATTAACGTGGCCATTGAACCTAGAGTAATGATGAACGGGGCATTTTCATTGCGAACCTCACATTCTATATTATATAGTCTTTTCTGTAGGACTTTAAACAGGCCTAATTTAATTTGTATGACATTAGACATGCAATAAAATTATGGACATGAAAGCAAATTTAAATATCGACAAAATCTTGATAGGTGCTTGACTGGTCATTTCCAGAAAAATAAAATTTAAAAATCGTTTAAGAAATCTTTTTCGAACACGTACATGTTCATTTAGGCAGTAATTCTTATGTGTTTCTCTGTAATTGATTACAGTACTATTGACGTAACTGCATTGTTTTTAAGAATATTAGACTCATTGAAACTATATGGTGGGAATAAAGTGTGGAATTTAGGAAACTGTCAACTTTCTTGAACTAGAATGAGGATCAGGTTCTGTGTCAGACTGGATCTGGGTCCCTCCGTTGCATCTTTGGTTTCCCCAGCATGCGTTACTGAAAGCCTGGTTGCTCCATGTCAGGATGGTGATGACAAGGCCATCAGATCTTCCATGACTGAACAGCTGTCAGTCATACAGTATGCTGTTCTTTATGAATATTAGCCAGGCTGAGCACCCAGTTCAGCATATTAACCTCTATATGCTATTGAATTTCTAAAAAAAATATTGGCAAATGCAGAAGAGCGGGCGCTGAGTTACCGGATTATGTATACAGACTTTATAAAAATGCCAGCTCACCCAGCTTTGCCTCTCCAAAATCAGGTAGTCAGGTCTGGCTGAGAGCGACATATTTGTAATCTAATGTAATGTAAATTTGAGGACATTTTACTTCGCATTATGCTTATCCCTTTCATTGCGTACGCTGGAGCAGTCGAGATTCAGAACCGTACTCAAAGGTATAACAGAAAGTCGTCTCCTGGAAATCAAGCTTCGACCTCTTGATCAGAGCCCTAGTCCCTTAACCAGATTCTTCTGCCTTAAGATTTTTGTCTATATGTTGAATAAAGAGTAACTCGATTATTATGGCACCCCCCCCCCCCTCCCCAAGACCCAGCTTAGCATTGCATGTGGAATGGGAGGGGGTGCAAGTTTCCCACTGTGGAGGACGAGTGGAGATGTGTGAACGGGGGCGAGGGGGCAGAGGCTTACAGACACAGACCCTGTTCTCCTGCTTCATGGTCAGCAGAGATGTGGGGTGGGAGGGGTGGACAATGATGGCAGTCTGGCCCCCTTCCCCCATCTAGGCATAAACTCACACCTTCATTTCCATATGACTGCAGTTGTCTTCCATAGGGCTCTTCTGATTGAGATCTCATTGCGGGGGGGGGGGGTTATAATCTCCACACAGCTGCCCAGAGCCACGTTCCCAAGCCCTTCCCACCCCCCAGCTTCCACATGTTATTTCCATGTGTGCAAGGTGTCTTACAGCTAAGAAACAAACCTGGCTGGAGCCATTAGGGTTAGGGTTAGGGTTAGGGTTAGCGGCTTTGCTTAAGAGCCCATCCTCAGATGTATTGGTGCTCCATCCTGTCTTGTGCTCATAACTTCCGGACCGCCCTTGACCCTGAATAGGACAAGCAGGTACAGGAAATAAATAAATGAATGGATGAAAGAATGAATGGATGGTTGGTTGGTTTATTCCTCTCAGCAGTCATACCATTGCAGTTCCAACTAGGTGATCCACTTGAAGTTAAGCAGGGTTGGACCTGACCAGTACTTGAATGGGAGGCCAACTAGGAAGGCTGGTTGCTGCTGGAAAAGGTGTTGGTGTGGCCAAAAGGTTCGCCCATCCTGTGGTCTGTGCGGATCCCAGTGCCCCAGTGCAGTGATGGGGGCACGGTGCTGTAAAATTGCCCACTGTGGCCCTTTCAAATCCAGCCTCCTAATCATCCCCTGTATATAATTGGTGAATTCTCTCCTGCCCCTTCACCACCATAGCTGTGGTGGTGAGCGTGCTGGCACAGAAAGGCTGCCTTCACATCATCCAGGTAGGTGCTATACAGTGGTGGTGGCTGAAGTTGCTCCCCATTGATTATGTGAAGAGCTTTTGGTGTCTCGAAAAGTGCTATATAAATGTAACATTCATTAAAGATGTGTCAACCAATGGGCTGTCATCACATCCTTATTAACCACAGTAGCAGCTGTTAAATGTCTTGAGACAGTAGGCAGCCACAGATGTGTTCAGTGGTCACTTCTCCAAACCAGTACTCAGCTCACTCGTTCTCCCTGCTCCTCGAGCTTCTGTTCCTAGGTGGAGCTGCGGGAAAATGGATTTGCAGCGTGTAGATGGGGCTCAATAGAGGCAGTTATAGGATTAGCATGTCCTGCAGAGAAGTAAGCTTCTCATATCTTGGGCCACTATTCATTCATAGCTTCCTGTTAGATTAAGGAACAGTCGATTTACGGAGTCCATAATGCTCTAACCATCTGGATGCGTGGCATCATAGAGGTTAACCTCCAGTAAATACAAGGAGTTATGTCAACTGTCGTGCAAAGCAATTTTCGGTCTTTATCAGAACATCCAGAGAAGCAGTTTAAACAGTCCATGGACTGTTATGCAAAGCCCTTAACCCCCAGCTCCCTGGGCACCACAAGGTGGCTGCCCCATCACTCTGATCCCTCCCCCCAAAACCTTGCTCTCACCTGTATGGAAAGCTAGATGGGGCAAAGAGAATTTTGCCATGGGGATCAATATAGTATCACTATTCTAAGTACATTTAGGGCTGATAGACATGATCCACACACCCAGAGCTCAGCCTGCAACACCTACACCAATGTAGTGCTCATGTTATTCTGACAGGTCAGTTTCTTGATATCAAACGAATGAATTTCATGTAGACACTGTTGATACCTTTTGTAGTATTTGTGGGGTTTAGATAAATGGGCAGTATGGGGAGGAAACTGCAGATTCTTGGCCGCCTGATTTAAGATTTTGTGTTGAACCTGTTGGTGCTTGCAGCCATGTTATTTCTATTGGGCTTAATTATTATGTTTGTTGTGTCAATTAATTGATATTGTATTAATTGTATTACAAGAGCCTGCGTGATCATCTTCACAATTCAAAATATTTTTTAGACACAGTCCTGAGAAAGTGAGCATACAGTAATTGCCCAGTCGTAAACATGAGTGCCGGTGCTCTAACGAAAGCGATGACCGTGTCCCACAGGTAATCTAATGAAAGCGATGGATGGTCGTGTCCCACAGGTAATCTAACGAATGGAGAAACCTTTAATTAAAGAGCAGCCTCTTGCATTTTCATCAGACTGCAATCAGGCACAGCTGCTGATTGAGGGCAGCACAGCTTAATAAATATAGGTGATGTTCTCATTGAAAAATGCTGCCCATGGAAATGAATGTCTTTGGTTGTTGATAAAAATAGGTGCATCCTGGTAATAAAATTAGTGATCTTGGATTATATTCCCAGGAAGTGTAAGGCACAAGGAAAGTGGCAGCCTAGGCAGGTCACAGGGTACACACACACGCACACACACACACACTCACACAATGGATGTGAAGAAACTGGCATGCTTGGAAAAACCTCACACAACATGTTGAGAACATAGAAACCACACACACACAGATTAGGTATCTATATCTTTGCAGGGACTCTCCATTAATTTCTTTGGGCATAACCATAATCCCAGTTATGACCACCTTAACCCCTACCCAACCCCAGCCTTAACCATAAGTGAACAAACACAAGACAAGACATTTGGCATTTAACTTTCTTTTTTATTGCATTCACAGATTGTGTATAGGTTTTTATCAAATTGTGGAGGCACACACACACACACACACACACAGAGGGCCATGGCAGGAAGTCTTAGCACATTAAATCAGTGTGTCGTTCTAAAAAGCACTGTTTAATTTTGGTCAAATCTGTTTTCTGTCCTTGGAGAGACACTGACCTACGGTCAAGTTACTAGCAACAGGAAGGTAATCAGTGCCGATGTTACCCATGGTTATTAATAACAAGCAGATAATCAATACCTCTACATTCTTGCCCATATATAAGAAGTAAATCTGTTTTGTTGTCTTTTAATTTGTCTTGGTGATTACTGAAATGCAGCTGAGACAATCCTTGAAGTTATCTACTGTTTTGCTTTGAAATGCTGGCAGCTGGTCATATTAGGGGGAGATATGCTTGTCAGCTTGGCAGCAAATCGGTTTCGGCGTGATGATTGGTGCAGGGCTTCACAGGCTGAGCACAGCAGTGTTAATTGTAAGGAAGTAATAAACTACTCAGCAATTAATTGAGCCGAAATGGCTTTGCGGTGGTGGAAGGAGCAAACCCCAGCCTCCATTTGTTTACCTCGTAATTGGAAGCAGTTGTTTATGTGGCTTTGAACTTGGCACGTGCGAGTTAATGACAGGCGGCCTTTAAACAATGGGCCGCACCAAGCGCTAGCCAGGTTGGGAGAACATGTTTGTGCTAAGCTTTTAAGGGTTCTCAGTGGCCGACAAGGGGGGACTTTAACTCCCATTAGCGGAACAAAAGCCTGGCCCCTGGGCCTTCGTTTCTCGCTAGCTCCCCCCAAGCCGGGCCTTGTGTGTCGCCCTCTGCCCACAACTCACATTCAGCCATTGTTTATGCTGGGCCTCCTGCCGCTGTAATGGAGATAATGGGTGGGAGGTCACAATGGGGCAGCGATATGTCTTTGAGGAGAGAGAAAGAAAGAAAAGTAAGTTTCGGTCGGGCTTTTGCATCTTTTGTCCTGTTTCCTTGGTCCCTGAAATTTGAATTATAATGAATACTCGTCACCCGTGAAAATATTCGACCAACCAGCTCGGGAGTCAGAACCCAATACTTCTGCAAAATAAGACGTGAAATATTAAATATGAATGTGCAAATGCGACTGTTTATAGTTGACAGATCTGATGTCATGCCCATCTTACCCACAATTCCTTTAGGGTGCTGTAATTTACCATAGCTATGGCACTGGGTGATGCTGGGACCCTCCAAGCTCCCTGTGACATCACGCCTTGGCCCTTAACCAGTTCATTTACCGTAGGAGCCCAGAGTGGCGGATGTCACTGTCCGTCTGGCCCCCACAAACAGGTGCACCCCGTCAGGTGCTGCATATGTTGAGCCTGCTGGCTTGTCATGAGAGCTTTTCTCAGTTTCATATTCGAGTCCAGGTTTGCTGGCTTCCCCTTTCACACCCAGAAGGCCATAGGGATGGGGGGGGGGGAACTCGAATAGGCTCCAGTCAATGAAGGGATTTGCTCATGTTTGCTTTCTCCAGTTTTCTCCGGACCCCCTTTCACTTTCGTGGATGGCTTAGTGCCGTGGCCACAATGGGCTGCAGGGTTCACGGGCACCCAGGGGGACAATGGGAGCGGGGGCCGGGGCGGGGGCTTTGGTGGCCGGACACAAGCTGCCCGCCGCCCCATCTTTCCCACCAACTCTCTCATGACCCCTGAAGGGTTGGGGTCACAGCCTAGTGAGGGTGGGGGTGGTCCTGGGTCCTTCTGTTCTGATCACCTCTGTTCATGCACAGATGGAGGGGAGGGGTCAATGCAAATTCATCCCCAGATCTGGACACTCAGTCACAGTCACACCCAGGCCAACAGAGGTCCTTAGACAGGTTTGGCTAAGCAGAGACGTGTCTGCACAAGCAGAGAGCACGGGAGGGGCACACGACTCTAAAGGGCTGGTTTAATCAAGCCGGCCTTTGCCGATGCTGCAGATCTGGATGTATCAGCCATGCAAATGACGGGCAGGGCTGCTGGCACCATTGCAGCTGTCGGAGAACTCAGATAGATGACCAGAATCACACGGAATGGAGCTAGCGAAGGCCGAGAACTTTGAAATAAATGTTTCATATGTATGCAGGACTAGTAATCGAGTCCGTTTCAGGCTGTTATAATGCTTTTGATATCAGAGCAGAAATGCTGTCAGATGCTTATAAACTCTGAGGGCAACCAACCTGCTGAAAATGGTGCCACAGATCACCACAGAAGAAGGTTCCTCTCCAGCAGAAATACCTGCCTGAGCAGTAGATGTCAACACATACAGTTACACTTCCAGTAACCCATAGCTACCAATAATTATTAATGTTAGAAGGAACCTCTGAATTAGCGCATTCACCAATGGAAGTTCAGTTGTGTTTCTGACAGTTCAAAATGGCTCCTCATTTTTAATTGGCTGACATGTGGTTTGGTATGTAAGTTCATGAAGCTTTTATTGACAGTTTGACCGTAATAGCTGTAATTTTATGCTTGAAAAGGAGAGGAAACAAACCGATACTGTATTGAAATTCATTTGGGTCTGCATCTTGCATCTTGAAGCAAGTGGGTCAGGTTCAGGTTCGTGGTTTTAGGCGGATGGATGCTTGTGGATGTAGAAGCAGAAGGAAGTGGCTGAGGAACCACTGAGGGGAGAAGGCAGTCGAGAGAAGCAGCAATGCATTGTGGGTGTTAGGAAGTGCACCAAGCTGAATGGAACAGTCATGGAAAAATCCTCACAGCCTCACTTATCTCAATGGTCAAGTTTAAGAGCAAATATCACTCAGCTGAGTTTTTTTTTCTTGTCGCTACAAACCCTGTTCCCCACAACAGCTGTGAGAGAGGAGTTGGACATTGAGGAGGTCAGGATTGACCAAAATGAGGGGGGGGCTGGCTTTGAGATGGGACCAAGGGCAAAGTTTGAGTGATCTAATAGCATGGGAAAGTGACCTCCAAGCTGGACTGAAAAGAAAAGCTGGAATGGGGAGCGCAGGGGGGCAGATGGCTGCTTCAGAGTAGCGTGATGGCTAAGGGGAGCTTTAGGGAGGGGGGGCCGTCATTGAGCCATTGTCCCTCTCCCACCAAACTCAATAGGAGTCAGCCTAACCTGACCCCTCTCCCAACCCTTCATTGTGCTGGCCGCCAAGGCTCAGTGGTTCTCAACCAATTGTTTGAGCATGTGTGTGTGGGTGTGTGTGTGGTTCAGAGGTGTCCCAGATCTGAGACTAAGAAAGCTATCAATCAGATGCGGGGAATACCAGCTGCAAATCTGCCCTGATGATTCTGCACCCCCACACACATTCCACATATTCAGTCTCATCCTCCACTGCACCTCCATCAAACACAAACACGACAATTGCACATCTGACCCCATGTCAAGCCAGTCTGTGAAATTAGCATAGCATGAAAACTCAGCGCGAACCAGTCAAGCAGCTCGTTGCAACTGGACATACAAGGTGGACCAGTGGAAAAAGGTTGCAGATAGGATTTAGCAAGTATAGGGTGTGAGACATGTCAGTGTTTGGGGGGAAGGGGGTCAATCAAGGAAGTCATCTGGATGAACTACAGAGGTTTTGTTGGTTGTGCCAAGCTGGAAGCCCAGTGTGGGATTTTTAATAGCCTGAGGAAGCTTATTCTTCTAGGACAATGTTTCCTAAACTGGTCTTCAGGGATCCTTAGATCCTTAGTCTACCAGGAGCTCGGAAGAAGCAAAGCCTGGCCTGTCTGGGGGATCTCTGAGGACAACGTTGAGAAACACTGCTCTAGGAGTATGATTCTCGTTTAGGATGGGAGAGTTCCTGTGTGCCAGTCATGAGCAAGCCCATGTGCATTCGGCCAGTGCAAGGCCCATAGCCGCCCCAGCTGCCCCTGGGTCTGCCTCACCCTGCTGTGTGTTGCTTTGGGTGAAAGCATCTGCTAAACAAGTGAAAAGTAAATGTATAAGTCATTCAAAAACAACAGTAATAGAAAACATAGCAAAATATTGAACAAAAGGTGTGATAATTGTAGAGATGATTAAAGCATTTCTGAATATGGAGAGGCCAAGACTTTTATCCTTACCATATGCATTTTTGTTTTTCATACTGTATGACTTGGAGTATTTTTGGCACTTATCATCATCATCATCATCATCATCATCACCTTCCTCAGCTAACCATCTCTTACAGCATCTGCCATTGCTGGTGACTCTGACCTGTATCTCCTCTCCTGGCAGATACGAGCAGAGCTTCAGAGCTGGCCTTCCTGGTGGAGCCCAGTGACATCATCGCAGTGAGGGACCGCCCCCTTACGCTAGACTGTCAGGTGGAGGGGGAGGGGCCCATCACTATCACCTGGCGGCGCAATGGCGCGCCGGTGCCCACGGGGCAGCGGGTGAGCGTGCTTACCAACGGGACATTGCTCATCAGAAACTTCCAGAAACGTGGCGAGAGCAGCGAGGCGGATGCCGGCGAATATGACTGTGCTGCTCAGAACCGCTTCGGCATGCTGGTCAGCCGCAAAGCCCGGGTCCAGATCGCATGTGAGTGTGGAGCTTTTTTGCGGGGGTGGGGGGGGACTCCAGGTTTTCAGGTCTTTACAACAGTTTTCCCCTACCTGGTCTTCGGGGACCCCCAGACTGTCCACGTTTTTGCTCCCTCCCAGCTCCTGGTAGGACTGCTTCCAGCTCCCAGTCCTCCTCGGGGTTCTGGAGGACCGGCTTGGGAAGCACTGCTGTACAACTCGATTATCTTTATGGCAGTGATGCAGGCTGCTGATTTACATCCTTTACAAGGCCCGTATGCCCACCCACCCTTCCAGCCATCCAAGCCCATTCTGCTTGCCCTGTTAAGGGTCACAGTGGGGAGGGGGTCACCCTGGTGGGGGATGAGGCCCGCATGTGCTACGTTTAAATGTGTGCACAGCAAAAGCCATTGGGGTTAATTCAAATTCTGTAAAATATCATCTTACATTTGTTAAATAAACTAACTAAATTAACATGGCATGAATCTGGATAATAAGCGCTTATGCAGTCAGCTCAGGAATCAATGGAGCCCTTCGTAAAATGAGCGAAAAAGATTGCATAAAACAATCAATGTTCAGCATGTTTTTGTGAAAAAAGTATTATTTAAAAAATTATCTCTGTTGTAAAAATTATTGCATTGAAAATGAAAGCATACGGCTTTCCCACATGCTTGAGCAGAACATCTGAATCATGATGCATATTGTTTTTTGATACAATCATTCATGCTCATTTTTATGTGGGGTGAGTTGGCTGTTATACCAGTCTAAGGAGTATCTCTGTTTCTGGTCATTGAGGGCTTTTGTCCCAATCGTCTGTGTTGCTTTTCCGTAAACTCCCAGCTTCCCCCCTGAAAGCCCTTCTGGGGGGGATGGGGGCTTAACTCAAAGAACAGCACCATCTCTCTTCAAACCTATAAAGCAGCTGGGGGGGGCATGATTAATCCAGCAGAATTATGACCATCCAAAAGCCGTGCTCCCTCCAGGCCAGAGGTTACCATGGCAATGCTCTTTCATTTAAAGTGCCCCCTCCCCCATTATTGATTATGAGAGGGAAAAAGTTATTAGGGTCCCTCAATGTGTTTGTCTGAATAACATTTCAGCTTCGTTTTTTTGAAAACATTATGGAACAAAATTCTGAAGCAAATTGAATTGTATACATTTTTACTCTGTGTACATGTCTTATGGGATGATCCTGTGATAAGTAGTCTGGGTATGCAAATATGCCCGCCCACCTGTCCAATGAAGAGCCATTTACAGCTGCAGCTGAACCATAGATGGATGGACACATAACTGGCATATGAGCTGAAAGTTTACAACACAGTTTACAGATCTCCCTATCCAAACACACCCATTAAACATTGTAATTAGGTGTGTAATTTAGGTGTGTTTGAGCGGGGAGATCTGCAAATGGTTCTAGTCCAGGACTGGAATTGGGGGACCCTGTTGGGGAACTTTTTTAACCTTTAAAAATTTCTTAGCCCTGTGAAAGTTATTCTTAGGAGTAAAACCCTGAGTCTGAAAGTGCGGAACCAAAGAGCCAAAGGGTCTGTCAGATGCTGAGGAGATCCGCAGTAATGACAGGAGGGTCTGTTTGGTCACATCTCACCCCTCACATTGTGAAACTAAATGTAGGACAATGAATGCCAGTCTTTGTTCAGTTATGTGATATGTGTGATTTCTAATGATTATAAGAAATTGACACTGCTTTACACTTAAAATGTCACCCCCCACCCCACCCCCCATGTCTCTTAAATCTCTACCAGCCTTGCCCAAGTTTCACACCCATCCTGAGTCAATGTCAGTGGAAATGGGGGGAGTGGCCCGATTCCAGTGCCAGGTAAACGGGGTCCCAGAGGCCACCATCACCTGGGAGAGGAACCGCACAGCGCTGAGCACTCAGGACACAAGGTACTGCGATCACACACATGCACACACACACACACACACACACAGCATCAGGACACAAGGTACTGTGATCACACACATGCACACACACACACACACACACACACACAGACAAAGACAGCAAGAAAACCCTGGTCCAAGATATCCTGAGAGATACAGAGCACCACACATACTGTACATAATATACAGCCATGCACACATACACAGAACAGACTCATTCTGGAATCATTTTGGACAGGTTCACTCGCTCACTCACAAATACACACACAGGTTTTTAATTATGTCTTTGTGGGGACTCTCCATTCATTACTATGGGGGAAACCCAAATCCCAACTATGACAACCGTAACCCCTACCGAGCCCTACCCTAACCATAAGTACCCAAACAAAACAAAAGTCTTTTGGCATTTTTAGTTTTTTGATTGCAGTAAAAGATTTTCAAAAAAAATTATTTTTTTTTTATATAAAATTGGTCCGCAAAATGTAATGAATATCTGACCCTCCTCACACACACACATACATATTTACACATATACAGTTACAAACAAAATATTTAGAATCTCACATCCTTGTGTTAAGACAGAGACAAAACCAAAGAACAGAGAGACAATGCATCTAATGGCAATAAGATTTACTGTATTGAAAAGACTGCTGCTTAGCCTGACCTATGACCTCACTTCCTGTCCAGGTACACTCTGCTTCCTGCGGGTATCCTCCAGATCACGGGTGTGCGGCAGGGGGATGCTGGGCTGTACCGCTGTGTGGCATCCAACATCGCCAACACGCGCTACAGTCACGAAGCCCAACTCAATGTCACCAGTGAGTTGTCTTAACCCAGACTACATATAGGATTAGTGTTTCTAGATAATTAATAATATGTGTGATATACATAACAACACTTCAGTGCTCCAAGAGGCACAGACCTGTACTAACTCCAACTAAAATGGCTTTTTAACAGAATTACGCATACAGGCAGTCCCCACGTTAAGAACATCCGACTTACGGACAATTTCTACATACGAACGGACTGCCATAAAGCCTATTATATTAGAAATTTGAGTTTAATATATACGTGCAAACATTGCGCTGCTTCAGAGGTTTGTTAGCTTGAGGTACAGTACAGTACGGTGTGTACTTTTCTTATTAATGTTCTGACTTAATGTTCTACAAATTCAACTTAAAGACAGATTTCGGGGACAGATCTTGTTCATAACCTGGGAACTTCCTGTATGAGAAAATGGAGAATAAGGAGCCCAAAAGGTCCAGATTTTTCATGTTATATATGCATCGTTGTACAAGATTGAACAATCTACCTGTGCACACATTTTCTATAACCCTTGCCCTAAGCAGGGTCATGGTGAATCTTCAGAGCGGGCCTTCTTGGATCAGTGTTATGGAAATTATTGAAAGTATAATATTCATTCCAACCAGGGACAGACTAGACTGGCAACTGCCCTAGGGCTCAGGCCCCCCCTGGCTACCTCAGTGGCCCCCCTGACTATAAATCTCACACACATGCAGAACATTTGGGAGGATAAAGGTGCTAATGCTCATTCATATTATAATATAAAAGTGACATGATACTTTTATCTCATCATGGTGGGAGTCATAATACAAAAATATTTGGTACAATACTTAAAACAATTTTGAAATGTAATAGTTTGTAATGTTTTGTAGTCAAGCTATGTTGTTGAGGAGTGTATTTAAGGAAAAAAAGCATGTTTGTGGAATTTGCTAACTACTGCAGTGCATGATGGGTATGATATTTGGAGGCTACTTAAATTTCATCATCTACATCTGCTACAGCTGGAGTAGGCAGGCCCTAGGTGTAAATTTGGAAAAAGGGGGGCCGTGATCCATTTTTGCTCCAGGGCTCAGTGTACAGTTGTTCTGCCACTGATTCAAGCTGTCAGTCAACTAAGTTTTATACTCCAGGATGTGGATAGAGGTTGCTAGTATAGTTAGTATTAGTGTAGAGTATTATAGCTGCACAGTGCAGTTTGTACAAAGAAGTTTTTTATCATAAGCTGATGGAGTTCCTGTGAGCCTCATGAGCGCCTCCCTCTCTGCAGCCACAGCCTCGCGGATCTATAAGGAGCCCGTGATCCTCTCCGGGCCCCAGAACCTGACGCTCACCGTGCACCAGACGGCCATCCTGGAATGCATCGCTACCGGGAATCCACGGCCCATTGTGTCCTGGAGTCGACTGGGTACGATATCCGGCACCAAATCCCAAGCTGAAGAACAATCAGGACCCACACACCAAACTGCAGACCATCTCAAGATAAAGACCAGTCTGCATTAGCACAGAAATACTGTCTATAAAAATAGGCAATACATCTAAAGCAAATGGCTAGTTTGCATCCACACACACAACTACAGAAAATCTAATATACTAAAGACCATTTTGGACCCACAGGGCTTACAGTACTTTTCAGACCAATTGACTCTAATCTAGACCCACACACAGATCTACATAATCTGACCAATCATGATCTATGTCAATACAAACAATATCATGTATATGCCCTGCATATATTACTTGGCACTGAATAGCTCCCTCTTATTTCCCAGTAATTAGTCACAGACGATACTTAATGCTGTATTTTGTGCAATTGTATATTGTTTTTGAATCGTCTGCAAAGCAGTTTAAGTTTATGAAAACTGCCCCGTAAGTACAATACTGGGAATAGCCTCCTAGTGCAGTATGAGTAATATCTATAGCAGTTATTATACTTGGGTGCTATTTTGGCATTTCTGGCACATTTTTTCCCTTTTCCGTTGAATGAATGCCACTGAATGTGTCTGCTGAACCTGGGCATTAGGGCACACTCTGGTCTTTACCTCTTACAATGCTACCTACTGCTGGTCCACAGACGGACGCTCCATTGGCGTGGAGGGCATCCAGGTGCTGGGCACGGGCAACCTCATGATCTCCGACGTGTCGCTGCAGCACTCGGGTGTCTATGTGTGTGCTGCCAACCGGCCCGGGACCAGGATGAGGCGTACAGCCCTGGGCCGGCTCGTGGTGCAAGGTGAGCGTGCTCGGCAAGGCAAAGGAGAGCTATGGGGACTGGCTGCTTTCTAGAACATTCCTTATTGCTCTCCGTTGACTTGTATGAAGAGTGTATTGTCATTTTACGGTTTGCATGCTTAAATGGTGTTTATATATGTATCTCTCTCCCTGTATCTAAACATCTAAGTTTTAGCATAGCATTTAAATGAAGAAATTCAGGTTACTCGTCTTGTCTAAATGTACAAAAGCAGCACTTGATGTGTGACTTGAGCTTTTAGATTGGTTCACTGTCCTACCTGCTGCTCACGCAGCCATTTTATTCGCACCCTGCCTGTCACCTAAAAGGTGTTGCAGAGGTGAGGTCAGATTTGTCTGCTTCTGATTGGTTCATACTGGTAATACCCACTGCCATTCACAGCTAAGCTCCTCCCTTTTCTATCAGTTTCATGATGAGGGCGGTTTGCTATCAGCAAGACAGAGCACCTAACAGAGCGTGAAATGGACAGATGCGCAGTGCCCGTGGCTGTGTTTGTGTATGCATGTATGTGGCCAGAGGGTTGTAATGAGTACGGGGGTGAGGTTGGGGGGATGGGGGCGGAGCCTGAGCCAGCAGACTGTGTTATAAGCTGTGTAGTAATTGAACATGTCACCAATCCCCCTCATCATATAGGACCTTACAGCACCTCAGACCTGAGGCTCCGCCTCCACCTCCCACTGCATAATTACCCATATACTGATAGGGGATCCAGCTGGGCCCAGCTAATAGACCTCATAAACTGCAGTAGCACTGCTAGGACTCCAGAAAGTCCATCTATCACCTCAAGCCGTCTGTTAATCTGTTAATGTATCCGCTTTATATTAGACTGTGAGACTGTGAATGCGGCCACTGGCTCATCTAAACACTTCTAAATGGGGGGTCTGTTTTACGTATTAATATTTAATTGTAATAGTAATCTTCATTTCACTTTGTATATGTGTGTGTGCGTGTGTGTGCGTATCAAAAGTTTTAGTAATATTATTGTGAAAGCTCAAAAACTTCTTGACAGAGTAATTGCAAGGTGTTTTAATACTTTACAGCAGAAATTGCAGCTTCATAAAATGCAAGTAAAAGCCAGCTACGTCAGCATGTCTGTCCACTCCTCTGTCAGCTGACCTGACCTCACCAATCGATAGCCTTTGGGTAGGATGGGCTGTTCCGCTGAGGTGCTGCTAAACATATTCATTCATTTATTGATTGATTTCTGGAGGCCAACAAAGAGTCTGGTTTCTGCCGTTTTCTGGAACGTGTCTTGCCTGCCTTGGGGCCTTTTGTGCCCTTTCCAATTGTCACTGATTACCCATAGTGCCATCTGGTTACACCCCCACCCCCCTTCCAGGCTGTGACACTGAAGCTCCTCTCCACGTTGCTGTTTACCTTCAGGCTCCTGCCCCATCATTGGCACTGATTCCAGCATCACTCCAGACACACATACTATCCAGTCAGTAATAGATCAGCTGGACAAAGCCCAATACTAACAAGCTGAAAGGAGCCACCTACTGTAGAGGAGTCAGACATACTTCGGTCAATAAATCGGTTCCCCTCCCATGCATGTATACTGGAACAAGGACAGTATTCCCGTTAAACGGCGTAGTCGGACTGTAGCTCGACTTAGCTGCGCATGTAAACATACTGAGTGTGACTGCATTCATCCCTGCTTATGAGTCTCGAATCGCAATGACATCATCATCGCTGGAAGTGCAGCCTGGTCAGTGGTGATGCACAGTGTCCATAGGATGTGTCAGCATGTCCATTTGAGCTCCTTCTCTCTGTGTGGAGTGCGGTATGTTTGGTTGGTCATGTCGGCTTCCAGATGGTCCCTGGGACAAAGCTGGGAAAACCTGCTAGTTTCTGCACTTTTTTCTGTATCCAAATGACCAAATGAGTATCGGTCTGGGTCAGGTTTTGTTAGATCTGGGGGGGGGGTAGGGAGGGAGCAAGGTCGGCCGTTTCACATACTTCTCACCCTGCCCTCCCCCCCCCCGGGCCTGGCCCAGCCTGCTGCCTTGGTCTTGAACCTGTGTGGTGGTGTTGGGGGGGTTTAAAAGGCATGGTGCTGGCCAGCTTGCGTGTGTGGCGTCCGGACCAGATGCAAGGCGGACAATGGGAGGCAAAATGACTTGGAGCACAGGAGCGAGAGGCGGCGGGGCGGCGTGTCATGCAAAGGGGCACCGTTCACCTCTAACCCCTGACCTTCCCTCAGCGGGACAAGAGAGGTAGGCGGGGCCAGCTGGGTCCAGGGAAGGTACCCGCAGTCCTCAGTCCGGTTAGGTCTGCTGAGAAGATTGATGGACCTTGACAGATGAGGGTGGACATCCCCCACTCCCCTTTGACATCCTGGCCCACGGGGACGGCTTTTTTTCACAGCTGGTGGTCACACTGGGGGGGGAAGCTGAGGACCAATAAGGGACGGACACAAAGGAAGAGGGGTCATTGTGTGTCACAGCAGACACTCTTTAAAAAAGCAGCCAAATCAGTTTTAAATAATTATTATAACATTTATATTATCAGAGGAAGTAAATAAAGAAAATAAAATTGTGTTTACTACATTAAGTATGCCAAAAAACATATTATGTACCTCTGGATAACTACATATTGATTGCATAATATATCAGAATTTAGGATCACCACATTAATTATCTCAGTGGGGTTCCTGGTCTACAAAATAGGCAATAGACATGCATATTATATACTTTTAATTGCAGCTGAACTGTTAAGGAATGGAGGGTACGGATTGGCAAGAACAGGAAGCCTCTCCTGACTTGCTTGCAGTGACCAGATACTGCCTTAGTTACCCTTTGATCTGCGACCCAAACAGCGCCGGCAGCTGCTGAAAAGCACTGCTGGCCACCTATCGCTGCTGGAGAACAGGCTGCCCTTTGTGACAGACTGTCCAGAGCCCTTAAGACGAGCATTACAATGGAAAAAAAAACACTATTCGAAGGCATTAGTCCAGCTCCACTGGCCACAGACTCTCCTTTCCAAAATAGTTAATTATCAGAAATTGCGACATACGTGGTGTGTGACTCTGTGTATGAGTCTGTGCATATATAGCCATAATATATATGGTGTTCTGCAGTGTTTTGTATAACTTTTGCTCCATAACTATCTCGTCACTATTCATTCACTGGGAACATAACCTGGCAGCACTTCTACTCATTTAACTAAAAGTGGCTTCTCCGCAGCTGTATCCCTGTGTATTAGCTGCCTCCCTTGTAAATATGGCGCCCCCTATCTGTGACCGACCAGCTGTGCGCTTTACACATGTGAGCTTGCTGCCTGTCTCTCCCTCAGCCCTCCTGCCCCAGCTCAGGGCGGAGCTGCTATCTACAGATTTACAGCTATAGCCAGTGACACTGATCTTCTGGTGACTAACTATTGCACCAAGCTCATTGATTAGGCTGTCATAGTGTCACTTTGAAGATAAGGCCCTCTGAAGGAACGTGTTACAGCAGTACTGAGGGATACTAGGCAATAATATTGATGGTGGTTCTGCATTAATAGTAATTGCAGGCTTCCAAATAAGGACAACAGGAAAGTAATGCACTGTAACAGACAATATGACCAGCAAGATAAGACCTCAGCATCCAAATGAACCACATGGCCTTCAGGTTCAAAGAGTGACTGAGGTATCTCTGAATGTAAACAAGGATTCTCTGTCACGGCACTGAAATGGGAGACTCCACCATGGGGGGGGGGGCAACTGAGGGGAGGGTAGAGACAGACGGAAAGGGTCACATGCAATAACAGAATATACAGTGTTATTATTTATGATAAAGATATTTCATTCAATACCATTAAATGAAAATGAATACTAGAATACTACTAAATATGACATCCCATATACTTGAGTATGATACGATGGATGGATGGATGGATGGATCATACTAAGGCATATATTTAACTCCAGGAATTTCTACAGAGAATGTTGATTATTTTTAGTGCAGCTTGCAAAGCAGGGAAGCTAATCTGTATAGCAAGGTTAAGGACTTACGGTCCACAACAGGCTGTAGACTGTGATGCATAATGATATGTGAACAGCAGTTATTTTTAACTGAGATCAGTAGTTAAAGAAGCTCAGTTTTGTTTAGGTAAAAAACAGAATCTGTTGTCTGATATTACACAAACAAATGTGCAGGTTTAAAATGCGCAGGAAATGTGCAGGAAATGTGCAGTTGAAAAGCCCCTTTCTACTTTTTTGTCTAAGACATCTGCTTCTCATTTGCAAGCCTATATGTTCAGAAATGCTACAATTAGCATTAAAATAGCAGCATTGGTTCCTGTATGCCAATAGCATACTACATTGCCAGTGCCTTGAAGTCCACAATCCGCTATATTTCCAAACCCAAGACCAAAAGGTAGCAGTGTTTAGTAAAATTTAACCACTTTCTGGATCATGTTTGCCTCAAAAATCAATTTTTCCCTTAATAACTGGAACTGGAACCCAGCTGATGAGAGCTGTTATTGCATGACTGATTAATGGTTCCCTATTGAAAGGGGCCTCTTGGTAACCTTTGACCCTGACCCCTAGAAACCCCAAACCGCCCCTCCCCCGGACCTCTTCCCATAACCCTTTCAGTAGCCTATAAGCAGGGGGGTGTATCCAGGTTCACCCATGTTCACGGCTGCTGGGCTGGGCTCTGACACCCCCCATGTCTGTGCTCTGTGGGTGCACTGATTGGACAGCGGCCTGAATGTGGCCTGGCCTGATAGGATCGATCTCTCTGATGGATTGAGAGACCTGCCAATGCACCTGATTGTCCATATGTTTAGCTATGCATTTGCTAGGTTTTTGCCCTTCTTTTTTGACTAAAAAAAGAAACTATCCTGTGAAGGATAGTTTCTTTCTCCTGTTAAATCCTGAACCGTGCTGGGGAGATGTTTCATTATGTTGACTAGCCTGACACACTGGTCTCTAAGCAGATTCCTCCTACACATTACTGGACATGAGCCGCTGTCTAATCTGCTCGGTTCGCAATAAAATGGATGGATTAACTTTCTGCCTCTGCTTTCTGTGTTCATCCCTCTGGGGTTTCTCTCGTTTTTACTAGAAGTGCCAGGGACTCCCAAACACTGGTGCAAGTGCTGAGGCTGGAAATTAATTTGAAAACTGAGTAGTGCCATCTGGTTTGTAGCGTATGACCTGCAGTGTGCACTTTTTAGTTAATTATCAGGCATCTATACTGGTTATTTCTATCATGTCACATCGAAATACCATTTCTGACTTTCAGCTCCCCCCGAGTTCCTGCAATGGCCGCAGTCTGTCTCCAAGCCAGCAGGGGGCAGTGCAGTGTTCACCTGTGTGGCTCAGGGCGTCCCAGACCCTCACCTGATCTGGCTGAAGAATGGAAAGATCCTGACACCTGGAGACAATGTCAAGATCACTAACAATAACAGGTACAAAATGACTATCAGCTTTGAATCTAAGCTGATTTCTTCTTCATATTTGACTAAAAGCCAAATTCTGTTAATCACATAAGAAAAATACTGTCTTAGAATCACTCATTCAGTACAGTGCTGCAAGGGTGGGTGGAACGTACTGTCAGCAGCATAGGGCACGATCGTAGTATTTAGATACATCAGGTCATCAAACTGCAGCAAGAAACCCTCAAGACTCATGGCGAACATGAACCTGCAGATTGCGATCTTTGGGGGTGTGAGACAAGAGTGCGGGTCAGTTTAGTCTTTTTTTTATGATTCACTCAGTAGCGCCAATATTTCCCAATAACTTTTAGTTTACTAGGGGTTTTGTGAACGAGCGCAATAATAGTGCACTTGTAAAATAATACTCTTGTAAAATAAAATTTTTAGTGAGGATTTCTGTGTTTGTAAATGAGCAGCCAACTTAATCTGGTTGCCTTTTACTGCTTATATCATTTCGGAAACGTGTAAGGAACTGACAAGTTTCAATCATAATAGTGCAGTTTGTCTACTTGGCCACACGATGTCAGTGTTGTTCACTGTACAATTTTTAACCCGGTGTCAGTAAAAGATCTGTAATTGCATAGAATACAAAATACTGTATCAACAATATTATATGCTTCAGCTTTGAATGGAGAGGTACAGTAATATTAAATCATTTAATTTCAGTTTAATACAATTCTTATGATGCGTCTGCTTGTAATTCCGTACACCAGCACCCTTGCCGTAACGCGTATCACATCTGAAGACGAGGCCATATACCAGTGCATCGCGGAGAACAGCGCGGGCACCAACCAGGCCAGCGCCCGCCTGGCCGTCTCGCTGGCCAAGGAGCTGCCTGACTCCCCGCAGGACCTGGCGGCCGTCGTGTTGTCCACCACGGCTCTGCAGCTCCGCTGGGCACAGCCTCCGCCTGAGATCACAGACGGCATCATCGGATATGTGCTGCACATCCGCAAGATCGGCGGTGAGAGTCCCAGCGCTCCGGCGTGCTGTCCCGAATTCATTACGTATGCAATCTGTGATGGGGCGCAGGAGATGTGTCCGGAAACGAAATAACTACTGTGAATAATGACAGGGTGTAGTGTATGAGATAAATGCGGAGTTTATTGGAACAGCTTAAGTCTCCATGGTGATAAAACTGTCGGCCTTTTCATTAGACGGTTGCACCCCTGCCGCCTCACTGTTAGCTGACAGTCGTATCTCTCTGCCGCTGCCGTACCGCAGAGCCGGATACTAAGGAGCTGCAGGAGGCCGTAAGCAAGACCACCTTCCACCATGACTTCAACAACCTGGAGTCTGCAACCACTTACTCCATCTACCTCAAAGCCTACTCGCCACTGGGAGCGAGCCAGAAGTCCAGCACTGTCATTGCTACGACGCTAGGGGGCGGTAAGTAGAAGGCTGGTGTCAGCGAGAGTCTGCTTTGCTTGAGATAATTCATGATTGTGTTTAGTGGGTGGATGCAGTCATTCTGCCCCCAGCAAAATCCCTGCGCTCATTTGCATTGAGGGTTTAAATTGTGATTTGTGTTCCGGTCATTTGTATTCTTATGTAAACTCTCCCTTTTTTGTCTGTCTTTCTTCTCCCCTTGCATCCTTCTCCATGTGCTTCAAACCTTCTGCTTCCAAACTGCCTCAGTGCCCAGCGCCCCCACCTTCTTTACCAAAGTGCTCAATACCACGACTGTGCAGATCTTCTGGGAGCTGCCCAGCAAGCCGGGCAAGGTGGAGGGCTTCAAGCTCTCCTACCGCAAGGTCCCACAGCCAGACTTCCAGGCACCACACCTGCTGCCCTGCCATGTCAACACCCACACCCTGTCCCACCTCGGTCAGTACTGCAATTACTACACCCTGTCCTACCTCAGTCATTACTACAACAGCTAACCTTTATCCCAACTCTATCAGTACTGCAATAACTACACCCTGTCCTACCTCAGTCATTACTACAATAACTACACCCTGTCCTACCTCAGTCATTACTACAAAAGCTAACCTTTATCCCAACTCTATCAGTACTAAAATAGCTACACCCTGTCCCTCCTCAGTCAATACTGCAAATGCTACACCTTGTCCCACCTTGATCAGTACTACAATAGCTATGCCCATAGGCCAAAATTTCATTTCACTGTTGGGGGGGGGGGGCAATACATAGAAAATACAGAACTTTTAGAAAATAGAAAATGTACTCAAGAACAGTTCTTGAGGGGGACACAAAACATGCTACTTGTAATAAATGTATGTAAAGGAAACCCTTATAAGTATTATATATACCACATAATTGATCGGTAAACAGCTTAAGGTTATTGTGTTCAAAGGTTTCAAATACATTATTAATTAAATACATTCATTCTGTTCTTATGAAGACTTTATCAAATTGCCTATCATATCACTGGGGATTTTTTTTGTGCATTTTGATGCACTGAAAAATGATCATATGTCTGTTTTCCTTTTTGCCATTTTGCCTGTCTGACAAAACACAGCATGCAGGTTATTTACAGTAGGAGAGAAGCAACACCCATTAATTAGCTAATAAAGCTGAAGATTCACCCATGAGGTACCAGAACAAACAAGATGCAGACTGGTTACAAATGTAAATGTGTGTTGTTCTACTGAGTGGTAAAAGTAAAGAAACATCCACGGTTTTAAGTGAACATTTGCAAAGTAGCCACTTACTGGTGGTCAGCCACCACTGTGCCACACACACTGATATTGGGTGGTAGTGGGATCGGCAGGGGGCCAAACACTGTGAGGGAACGGGGGGACGAAATCTTTCCAAACTGAAAAAATGCATTGTTTTGCATTTATAATTTGCAGTATATATTATTAAATTATTTTAAATGACATATTTAGGTTTTCAATAATATTCAGTCCTCATGAAGGGGGTGTCCTGACCCTTCTGTCCCCCTCAGGATTTATGCTTTTGGCTACAGAATCATTACCAGTTGTGGGGTCTCATTCCACTGCTACGCCGATGACACTCAGCTCTACTTGAAGCTGGGTAGCAATGCGTCTGAGGCCCCTTTCACTTCATCAGCCCCTTCGATATCTACGCCCTTCACTCCACCGTCCCTCACCGCCTGTCTGGATAAGATAAAGGCATGGATGGAGCAAAATTTCCTTCATCTTAACAGCTCAAAAACTGAAGTGATTCAAATTGGCACTCCACACCAAATTCAACAGCAAAAAATCGTCACTATCTCTTTCTCCGGTCAGAACATCTCTCTCTCTAAAACAGTCACCAATCTTGGTGTTATTTTTGACCCTCAACTTACTTTTGAAAACCATATCAAGCACATTTGCAAAATCTCCTTTTTCCATCTTAGAAATATTGCTAAACTCCGGCCTACACTATCCCTTTCTGATGCAGAAAAACTAGTGCATGCCTTTATCTCCTCCAGACTGGATTATTGTAACGCGCTTCTCATCGGGATTCCTGGCAAAAACATACAAAAACTTCAGTATGTTCAGAACTGCGCCGCCAGGGTCCTGATGAGAGTAAGGAAACATGAGCACATCACTCCCGTGCTCCGCTCCCTTCACTGGCTTCCCGTTACTGCACGGATAACCTACAAAATTTCCCTGCTTACCTTCCAATGTCTGCATGGTGATGCGCCAGCATATTTAAAAGAACTCCTCACTCCCCACTGTCACCCGTGCACGCTCCACTCCACCAATACACACCTTCTCCTCCCTCCCAGGACTCGCTCCCGTAACACTGGAGATAGGGCCTTTTCCAGTGCTGCCCCACGGCTGTGGAATGCCCTTCCTCTACATCTGAGGGCTCCACAGACTGTTACATGTTTTAAAAAAAACCTAAAAACGTTTCTTTTTAACCAATGTTTTTAATGACTGCTTAACTAACTGTTTTATTCCTCTTTTATTGTTGTTTTTAATTGTGACATTCTCTCACTGTCTGTATGCACTTTGAGATCTTCTATGTAAAATGTAAAGTGCATTATAAATTAAATTTATTATTATTATTATTATTATTATTATTATTACAGCCTGTCCCACCTCAGTCAGCACTACAATAGCTACAGCCTGTCCCACCTCAGTCAGCACTACAATAGCTACAGCCTGTCCCACATCGGTCACCACTACAATAGTATCTAGTATTGCTGGCTTTGATCCATCCAACCATCCAAGTTGTTCAGGCACAGAATGCCAGGTGGGGGTAGGTTCTGAATGGTCACATACAGATCTCTGATTGGGGGGGGGGGCTTTCTTTGTAGACCCTGGAGCCATCTATGAGGTCAAGCTGGTGGCGTTCAATGGCAATGGCGAAGGGAACTGCTCCAAGCGCCTGGTCTCCCTGACGGAGGATGGGACGAGCGCCAAGGCCAACGGTGAGAGTAACTT
This sequence comes from Paramormyrops kingsleyae, assembly GCF_048594095.1. Taxonomy (NCBI): domain Eukaryota; kingdom Metazoa; phylum Chordata; class Actinopteri; order Osteoglossiformes; family Mormyridae; genus Paramormyrops; species Paramormyrops kingsleyae. Next base: position 11,871,558 of record NC_132819.1, read on the forward strand.
CAGGAGTACATTGTGGAGTAACCCCCCCCCCCCCCAAGCGAACCCAGACATGCCATTTAAATGTAGCACCCTGATCCTGTCACTCCCAGACTGCTTTCAAGAAGCTTTTGTCAGCTGTAGGAGGTGGAGCGTGCAGTCCGAGACCAAAAGTTCTGTATTTATTAGAGTGTTACGCCTAATCCAGAGTCTGCTGGGTGAAAAAAGGCTAAACAGACCCAGCAGGGCGCAGTGAGAAAGAAGGAGTGTGACACAGTGGACCGACCTCTCGGGTCCACGCAGCGGGGCGCAGTGCCGCGGTAAATGTCACAGAGCAGTGCTGATGTCACTGGAGGGCGGATGGCAGGATGCATGCTGGGAGAATGGTGCGAATTTGCTCACCCTTCACGATCGGTGTGTGAGCCTGGGGGAGGTATCTTTGTGTGTGCAGTGCTGTCGCGGTGTTATGTCTCCCTCCGCGCTGATGTGTGTTTATGTCCCAGAATTCACAGTATCTGCGCGAGGCAGCTGTGTGCTTTTTGATGTCAGGGGGTTCAGTCGTTTTTTACGCTTGTCACTGGTTCCTTTATGCAGGTCATTATCGATCTTGACATGTCCGGGGAGGGACAGGCAGCTCCTCAGTGACGTGACACCCGGCATGTCAATGTGTCAAACACAGGAAATAAAGCTTATCTTTCACAGAGACACTGTGAAACCTCCTGGTTTGCGAGAAGGTTCCGCTTTTCAGAACCCCACTCACAATTCAGAAACGTCCATGGCGGCCTTCGTGTACAAAATGGTTTAGGACATAGAATTGGACTTCATACAGCCTCTGCCATGTCTCTGCATGACCACCAGAGGGAGTCTCCGGGCAACATCACTCTCAGAAATTATTTAATGTTTACAGAAGATCAAGTCTGATCATTTTTGGACATTTTCTGTGTAGATACTGATATCCTCCTTTTTTTTCTTTTAACATGCTGTGTAACAGTGAAGTTGTGATTACAGTTTAATTGGTTGCAACACCCGTGATTTTTTTTTTCTCAACTGACCTACAGTATTATGTCTAAAGAGCATTATTATGACCTTTTATGTTCTGCAGGTTATGATTCTGCATCTGTGATCCAAAGGTTGCTGGTTCAGACCCCTTGGATTTTTACCATTGGGCCCTTCAGAACAGGCTTTAATTCCAGCTTCTTCAGGGGCTGTTTGCCGCTGATTTCTCAGCTTTACAGTGCTTTGGATAACCTTGCCGGCTTATTAAATGTAATGTAAAGCCTCAGAGGCCGGTTTGTAGCTCTAGCGGCACATTACCTCCGCAGCGCTGCTCTGAGTCAGCGTCCTGGGGCCATAACAGGTCTTTTTCCGTCCTCGGGGTCGCACAGGAGGAGAAGGACCCTGTGACTGCCGGCAGGAGGGCGAGGGCTCGGTGGCGGGCATCGTGGTGGGCATCCACATCGGCATGGCCTGCATCATCTTCTGCGTGCTATTCCTCATGCTGGGGTACCGCCGCAGGTAAGGGCAGCACTCGCTCCACCCTGGGGGGTCCATCTTATCCAGCCCGCGGGGATACTTTGATCCACTGGCCAGCTGGCTGCTTACCTCGTATCACATGACCAGTCTGGCATTCACTGGAACCCAAAAATCTGTGGCTGTGACGCGAGGGTCCATGTGGCCCGCTGGGGGTGACTCAGACACATTTTAAGCAAATGAGTAGTTGGAGCGTACAGTATCCCCACTGAGACGGGCCACATGACACAAAGGCACTATTTCAAAAGCTGCAGCCTGTGAGATTGCGACAAAGCTAGACACTTTCTGATTTTCTTACAATTTATGGACTGTATCTATTTGATGCGTGTCTTTTTGTCACTTAGGTTAGCTGGTGGCATAAAACTTAAGGACATTCGCTCCTAATCTTAATTTTGGTGGTTTGTATATGCCAGAAGAAGCCATATTGCAGAGCTGCTGAATACTACTGTTCAGTGTTTTGTATTACACTACTGTTCATCCCGGACTCTTGTTTTGTATTGGACTCCGTGTCCCTTATCCCTGTGCACAAGCGTCCCCTACTGTCCCCTATCCTGGCAGAAGAATCTCAATGTGTTCCTCTGAATATGTGATGATAAAACTTGAAACATGAAACATTTATATACTGAGCTACATAAATACGTACACAATAAGCTGCATAGTAACCAACAGGAAATGCATTACACGGCTGTGTAATCTACGTAGTATGCTCTGAAGGTCCCACTGGTAAAAATGACGACACGAGCATCTAAGACCTAACCGGTTCTCCACATAGAGTAGCTGTAGTCTTTCACTCTGGGGTAATCCTATCCCAAGTGTAGCAGATGCCTCCTTGTGTTTAACTGTGTTAGAATTTTAATCTTGATGCAGGAGGTGGAGGCATTTTCCTGCTGCCTGGCAGCCTGCTTGGGATCACTTATGCGTCACTAATCCTCACATGCTGGCGTTAGACCAGAGTTCTGTTCTCTCTGCCTCTGGGGTTTCACCAAACACTTGCCAACGTTGCAGAGTCCGGTGTCAGTGAGTTCATCTTGTTCCCTCCGCCCAGTCGTTTCTGCAGGAAAGGGACCCAGGACAGCTGGTCTGTTCCCCGGGGCGATGACGCAGGCCACCACCGGCACAGCAACGGGGGTCCCAAAGAGGCGGGGCCACGCCCAGCTGGCACCATGGAGTTAGAGCCTCAGGTGGGAAGAGAGCTTGAGGCTACGTGCACACTGCTATGTTTTTGTTTCAAAATGCAGACATTAGTCCCCGTTTTTGCCATTCATCCGCACTACCCTGGAGTTTTCACAGTCACGTACTTCGGGAAATTCCATTTTAGAGTTTCAGAATGGATGAGTGAAAACGGAGACTTTTGAAAACGCAGACTTTACAAGTGTCATAATTGGTGCCGACTCCTCACATGGCCCATCCCTGATTGGATCCCACTTGCGACCTCTCATTGCCTGATTGGTCACCTGGTCGTCCTACACTGAAGTAAACAGTATTCCAGTACGCCGGATACGGAGGAGCTGCTTTCAAAGCCGCTTTCCCTGTTGCTGTATCTAGCTAAATAGCGTGTGACACAGATGACTGCTGCATATTTGCAAAGATATTAGCTAATTTACTGATCACTGTGTAAATCCACAAATGCCCTGTGTAGGATATTAGCTAGACCATATACGTTTTTGCTAGTTTCAGGGTGGGTGGAAATACTTTCGGTTCGAAAACGCCAGTGTGGCTGGAGATCATGTTTATTTGAGGACATAGCAGCGTGGACGTGGGCTAAACGCCTTTTTGTGATAATACTTTGGGCTGCTGAGTGCCCATGTTTGCTTTACATTAGTAAGTAGTCAGTTTTGATATGATATTGCATTGTCTGTGATGTCTGCCAGGCTAAGAGTAGTAAGTGTATGTAAGTTATGCTCATTACGTCTTTTTTTTTTTAGAAATCCAGGTACTGCAGTTTCAGCGACTTGTGAAACTATTAGGCCCCAGCTGTATGAAAACTGACTGTGACAGATCTTTGGAATGAATCTGCCTCCTTTCTCTTCCACAGAGCCGCGGCTCCTCCGCGCACTGTGACGAGCGCCAGGGCGTGACCCAGCCTGCTCAGTGCCAGGTCCTCATCGAGCAGCACCCAACCGACCTGCTAGGGACGGGCATCAGTTAACTGGACCCATTCACCCCCCCCCCCCCAGTCCCTCACCCCTCACCCCACCAACCCAGGTCACCATTGCTGGCTCCCCCCATTCTCACCTACCCAGCCTTAGTGCCCTCACCAGTAGGGGGGGGGGCAACTTTTGCCTTGAAGTTATCTCAATAAGCTGCTAAAAGTCAGGCACTGACACAGACCGCAGACAGAAGCTGGCAGCAGGTGGCCGTGACCCTCAGTCTGGAATGTATGTGTGTTACTGAGGTCATCTGTGTGCACACGGCACCATGTCCCCCCCCCCTCCCTGGAACCAAAGCAAGGCTGCCGTCACCTCCTGTTTCCATGGATGCCAGCATGGATACATGGATAGTGAACAGAAATAGTGTTTCTGATGAGGCAAGCTAAGCACGGTACTGTGTTTTATACCGCATTTCCATTGTATATTACTACATGAGCCTCCCTATAACCAAAATATTTATTTCAATGGCTCCTTGTGGTAATATTACAATCTTATGTTCAGTGAGATTCCTTCAAATGCAGGACAGAAGCCTTGTAAATTGTGCAGGCTTTATTCAGGTCCAGGCCTAGTCCCTGGATGAGAACTTGCACCATCACCGAGGACGGTCTTACAGGCTGTGACGCCACAAGTGTAGACTGCTGTACCAAAAATGGCGGACTCAGTGGTCTGGACTGACTCCTGCGGTAGTGGTGCTACATCTTAGAGGGTTTAGGTGACCACACCCCCTCGCAACATCCTGTGTGCAGGTTTTGCAGCATAAAGCACGGTACCACACGGACTGACAGGGATGGGAAACCCATGGATGTTTTTCACCATTTCAACCTCAAGGAAAGCTTTTCTGGAGGAATAGTGGATGTAAACCCTTCCCTTGGTGCAGCCAGGACCTGCCCCCCACCCAACTCAAAAAGATCTATACATCCAAAGATAGCTACCTCAACCTGACGAGAGCTTTGAAGCCATTGAAGTGTTTGCCTGTGATGCTGCTGCTCAAGCAGGCCTACCTCTCCCCAAGCCATTGACCCTCCTGGTCCTTTTACTACTGCTTCGCCTGACCCTGCCACCAGCATGCAGGAGTCCGGTCTGGATGGAGCCACCTGCTTCATGGTCACACCGTATCCCCACCACCCACCTGCTCATCTCTCTTGGTCCCATAAGATTCTTTGCATACTCTCGTGATCGCTCCAGTATCGCAGGTGTGCCGGGTTGCCATGTTGTAAAGTGTTTTTTTAATGCTCCCTGGAATCTTCTCCGTCCATCAGACATCGAGAGCTCGGCCATGGATTTGGCCTTAAGGGGTCTGCTTTGGTAATGGGAGCAGACCAGAGAAACGTCCATGCAGCACCATCTCAAAACAACAAAGAACAAACCAAATTCAAGTATGAATATAAAATGGACGGCTGATTTGTTTATGCAGCTACCTGCAGCTAAAAAGTACCCCAACTGTTGTGTCATAGGCTACATATTAGCATCAGTTTACCTCAACCCCCAAAGTGCTTTAATTGCAAAATAAAGTGTCTCATGGAAAGAATGAGCCATAAGAAACCACTACTTCACCGCAAAGATCCTCTATAGAATGAGTTTTCTGATCCTTTGCGTGGGAAGTAAAAAATTGAAGCCTTGGAGAAAGTCGCAGCTGGACATGGTCTCCACCCTAAACCAGACAGGTGATTGGCTGTGGGCTGAGTGGGTGGAGCTTGTAGGTGGAGCACATATTTCCCAGGAAACATCTTGCAGGCACTGGGTACAAAGGCCCATCTCGTCAGCTCATCCAAAAAAAATTCCTATGAAAAACAAGCTCAGTGATATCCAAAGATGTAAAAAAAATTTAAAGGTTCTTCATTTCCTTCATGATTTTCTTTTTTTTTTTTTTAAAAAAAGATAAACTGCATTATGAATTGCATGCTTTTCCATTTTTGCATTTTAATGGTCCAGTTTTAAGGGTTACAAACTAATGGAAAAACAACTAGCAAAAGGGCAAATTCTTCCATTGAACCAAAGTTTAAAAATACTGTTAAACGCCCTTTGACCAACGATGACAGAAACATTGGCGTTTTATGTTTCTGTTCTTTAAAACTCCTTGAAACTGTGAACTATGGGCCTTTTATATTTGTAGAACTTTAACTTTTGAAAGAATTAAATGAAAATGGGATATATTTTCAAGATTTTCTATGTTGATACAGAAAAAGTGTCTCTTTCTAACTTTAGTGTTCAAATTTGCCAAATAGCTTTTATGAATGATAAAAATGTGACCAAAAACTTTTTTACAGATTTTAACATTCATAGTCTTTATCTTGCGTGACACTAATTCATGACCAAAGCAGGGGAATATGTCCTTATGTGCAATTATGTGCAAATACATGACATGTTCTGAATTGCTAACAGTTGTGTTTGAACCTTGAGTACAGCAGGGATGGAATAGATTGTTGGTGGGAGGTTGTAACAGGTGTGCTGTTACTCTGGCAGAATGCAGGATACAGGGAATCGGTCCCCTGGTCTTTTGCCTGTTTACGAATTCCAGTGGCTGCATAATGCCGTTTTGTGCTGTGCCCTTTCTGTGGGCGGTATGCCAAGGTGAAGCTTTGCCCATGCATTCAGTAGAAGCAGACAGTTGTGCCAACCTCCCATTCTCCTTTCGACCCTCCTGTCCTCCAGGTTTAACCGAAACCCTGATGAATGTTAAAGGTTTTACTCAATGTACTGCAGCTGAGAGAATTTCGCTCACCTTGTCTTTTTATGCTCAGAAATGAGTGAGATAAGAATGATACCAAAAGAAAAGCTTGTATGATATAGGAGGTGATTTTTTTTCTATGTAGCCTGAGTTGTGTAGATTTCTCACTGAAATATAATATGGCTGTTCTTTTTATGGAACTTACAGATTTGTTTTTTCTTTTTTAACAGTCGTCTTCCTGTTGTGTATGGGAAATGTAACCAAAACCAAGTTGTGCTATTGTTCATTTTTTAAATGTTATTGTTATTATTATTAATTATTTTGTTTTTTTTATTTTCCAAGCCCTTTTTCCATACCCTGTTTTGTATTTTTTTTATCTTCTCTCTAGAAGTAAGTGGATGATGTGAAGATGTCTGTTAGAACTTGAAGAAAAATGAAAAAAGGGTGTAGTTTTGGGCAAAAATATGGCAAACATGAACATGCTCGAATCGGCATATTTGAATAAGAAATATTAGCAGAGAGAAATCTGTCTGTCCGTCTTCCAGGTACTGATGGTGGTCGGGGTAAGAGCAGAGCCTGATCCCTGTTCCAGACAGCGTGTGGCACAGAACAGCATAACACCCTGGATGGAATGCCAGTGAAAGTGTACTGTACAAAAGCAAAAATATAGTCGAATGCGGTTCAAGAATTGCTAAACAATTGCCCTTGAGACTCACCTGTTTTTAAAAAAATGAGGAATAAGTAGAGAATTATAGTTGAATGCTAGCACCAATGAGGAAGTCCAATGCTTTAAGAATTTGATCGTTTTGATTTGACGCATACCATTAGTGTGTTTCAAATTTGGTATGTCTTCTCAGAAACCTAAAGCTTTAAACTGTTTTCAGATATTCCTGCAAATCTGACCAAAAGAGAAGGAAAAAGGCATAAATTATCATACCGAATAAGAATCCTCCATGGCCAAATAACCAAAGACCCACAGCTGTCCTTGATATTGCCTGATCAAAAGACGCTCACATTGCTGACAAATGATTTTGCATTTTACATGTCAAAAGATGATAATTTATGTTTTTCAACACATCCCTATAACCACTGCTTCCCACATAATTATGAAGTTACTTTTTACTTTGGTTGCCATTAGCTATACATTACCTTACAAAATCAAACAGGAATATATTGCAGCTGGAATATGTTCTGTCCTGATCAGTGCATATGTTAATGTTTCTGTGGTAGCAGTGATTCACCAATGCAAAAAAGCCCATTCTGAGCCATCTGCAGTTTGCTGTCTTGTTTGCTTATTGCTGCTAAAGCTGTACCCTGATTAACCAAACATGACAGCCGTCCAGGTCCTTGTAGAGTGATGTATATCTGCCAGAAGAGTAGCTTATGCATGTTTCTGTGGTTTGGTTTGGTCCAGCAGATAATATAAGCAGATAATGCTCACTGTTAATTGGAAAAACATGTCTGTTAATTAACCATTAGGTAAGTACCATTTCATGGTCCTGACTGTGATTTTGTGGGATTTACTGTTATGTACTTTGAGAAATGGCAGCTTTCTGGTGGTTATTACAATGACCCTGGCTAAAAACATGCCTAGACATTTTTTTTCTGTGTCTTTCATTTATTCAGTTTTCCACAGCGTCTGAAACCAAATAAAACAAAAAGCATTAATTGGAAAATCTCTCGTGTGTTTCTCTACAACCTGTCGAGGTAAACACCGCTAAAAAAATATTTACTGAGCAGCAAAGGAAAAACAAAAGCCATTTTGATTTAGTCAGAATCAGAAGTGTGTCTGTTCCCTGCAGAATACTGCATAAAAACCTGCAAAAAACATTTTAAAACAGTCCTGAATTTTTCCATTTTTCAGATGGGGACAGTTAGAGACTGAACTGTAGATGATGTTTGTGTTTCATGGCCCACAGCCAGAAGGTGCAAAGCAGATATGTGGCCAAAACACTGCTTGTACCTGTGCCAGGACCCAAGGTGCACTGGCTCTGCATAGATTAAATTTAAAATTGCAAGCTATTAAAATGACTGTAGACAAAGACTTTACGCCAAACGTTACATTTAAGCATCTTTCATTAAGTCTCACTTTATGGTCTGCAATGCCAACCTGTAAAATTTAAGACGTGCACGTTTTTCTGCTATGAACAAATTATTGAAAAATTAAACATATGAACATGATGGTTAACCATTATTAATAAATGACTATCAACACACACCAAAGGCCTGGTAAGAAGACGCAGCCCAATGCTGAGGTCCCAGCTGTAAGTGTAGGGGTATTAAATGAGCACCGTCTTCTCTCCCGTAATGTCAAACCAAAGTAATTTTATATCATACATGAATCTATTCTGGGCCCAGGAAACGCCTTTGGCCATATAAGCCCCACCTTCGCTGCTTCTGTCCCTGCCCTGACCCAGATCTGTTTGGATTAGATGATCAGGACCATCAGCACATCATGTCCTAGTCTTCCTGAAGATGTCAGATTGTACAAAAGTGTTTGTCATGAATATGCAGGTGCCTCATTGACAATCAGATGACTCCACCCAGCAGAATCCCTAAACGGCACCACCCCTTTCGACTGACTCATACAGAGGAACCAACTAATGAACCATTATAATTCTCATCCGCTGTCTGTCTTGGGTCCCCACAGTCAAACATCTGCAGTCTCAGCCTGGGAGTTAAGGAAATGTGTACAGGCAGAATGGGACAATTACCTGAATGTCTTGTGGCAAAACATTTAATCCATTGAACGTAATGAGGCAGTTCCCGTGAGCGATGGCAGATGATAAACAGAATAATAAATACAATAATAAACACAATAATCACGTGATAATCGTGAAACACCACTCAGATTTATTACAGCCAGTTTCCTCTGTCACCATACTCACATTTGTAATGGTACTTACTTTGAATTATGACTCACATTACAGCTGATAAATCAGGGGGCATATACACACACACACCCACACTACAGTATATGGACAAAAATATTGGGACATATTAAATTGAGGTGTTTCATTTAGACCCTTTGCCACATGTGTATAAAATCAAGCACCTATCCATGCAGTCAGGTTTACAAACATTTGTGAAAGAATAGGTCGTTCTGAAGAGCTCAGTGAATTCAAGCGTCTTACTGTGATAGGATGCCACATTTGTAATAAGTCAGTTTATGAAATTTCTTCTCTGCTAGATGTTCCATGATCCACTGTAAGTGGTATTATTGTACAGTGGAAGTGTTTGGGAACAACAGAAACACCGCCATGAAGTGGCAGAGCACGTAAAGTAACAGAGCGGGGTCATCGAGTGCTGAGGCACACAGTGAGTAAACGTCACCAAAGCTCTGTTGACTCAATAACTGCTCCAAACTTCCTCTGACATTAACCGCAGCACAAAAATGACAGGAGCTTCATGTTATGGGCTTCCATGGCCGAGGTGCAGCTTGCAAGCCTCACATGGTGTCAATGTTGTCAATTCCTTCATGCTCCAGGAACTGCCTGCATACTTTTGCCACATGAGGCCGGGATTTGTCCTGCACCAGGAGGAACCCAGGACCCACTGCACCAGCGTAGGGTCTGACAGTGGGTCCATGGATTTCATCTCGATACCCAATGGCAGTCAAGGTGCTGTTGTCTAGCCTGTAGAGGTCTGTGTGTCCCTCCATGGACATGCCTCCCCAGACCATCACTGACCAAACCGGTCATGCTGAATAATGTTACAGGCAGCGTAACATTCTCCACGGCTTCTCCAGACCCTTTCATGTCTGTCACATGTGCTCAGGGTGAACCTGCTCTCATCTGTGAAAAGCACAGGGTGCCAGTGACGGACCTGCCAATTCTGGTATTCTATGGCAAATGCCAATCGAGCTCCACAGTGCCAGGCAGTGAGCACAGGGCCCACTAGAGAACATCAGGCCCTCAGGCCACCCTCATGAAGTCTGTTTCTGATTGTTTGGTCAGAGACAGTCACACCAGGTGGCTCCTGGAGGTCATTTTGTAGGGCTCTGGCAGTGCTCATCCTGTTCCTCCTTGCACAAAGAAGCAGATACCAATCCTGCTGATGGGTTAAGGACCTTCTATGGTTCCGTCCAGCTCTCCTAGAGTGACTGCCTGTCTCCTGGAATCTCCTCCATGCCCTTGAGACTGTGCTGGGAAACACAGCAAACCTTCTGGCAATTGGCACATATTGATTTGCCATTATGGAGGAGCTGGACTACCTGTGCAACCTCTGTAGGGTCCAGGTATCGCTTCATGTTACCAGTAGTGACACTGACTGTAGCCAAATGCAACACTAAGAATGCAACTCTGCTTCTTAACCGACCAGGGGCCTGTACTACAAAGCGGGGTTACTGGCTTATTGGGGTAACTTGTCGGATTTAAGGTAGTCTGGGCAAAATGTAAGTGAATGAATATGAAGTCCATTTAAACTGTGGTACCTTAAATTCATTGTACAGGCCACTGATCAATATTCCAGAAGCTTAACTGACTTGATACTGTGATTAAAAAGTAGTCCTTTAATTTTTTTGAGCAGTGTGTATATATATATATATATATACAGTATATATGATGAACACAAGGTAATAAGATTGAACTCATTATACCACATTCTCTACATCATCTCATAATCTTTTGCTTCAAAACAGCATCTGCCTCTAAAGCTCTAACAGTCCTCCCACCCAACCCCCCCCCCCCCAGGGTAACCCACCCATTAACCATACCCTGGACTGCGTAGGCTTTGTCTGCTCTGCCCCCCCCTATCCGCCATTGGGTCCTACTCCTTCTCAGACATCACACCTCCAGGCCCAGTTCACAAATGCTTCGTCACTTTTCAAAAACCCACATTACCTTAAATGTTAAAATGTATGATATGTAACAAGTATAACGTTAATTATTTGGGTTATTGCTTATTAGCCTGTATAGTCTTCATAATTGGCTCTCAATTGTCTGAATGACATGCAGGAACATGGCCAGTAGCCGAGCTTAAGTGCGGCAGGATTGACAGGGCTGCTCTCCAGGAGTGACGTCCCGTCTCGATGAGCAGCACCCTCCCATGCTCACGCGCCCCCATCTGCTCCCACCTGATTGCCATTAAGGCTGATAGATGTAACGAGCTCTGCAGCCCACATTAATCCAAAGGCTGATGGCCCCAGCTGAACGCAGCGTAGTCAGGCCTCCAAGCCCTTGAATGTCTGCCTGTTTTTTTGTTTACCTGGCCAGAGAGAGTGATACCACACATTTGGCTATGAGGGCGTTGCCATGGAAATGCAGCACCATAAAGTCCCGGATTCCAAATTAGGCACAGCAGTCCTGCGGCGGCTTCTGACATCCGCGGTGCTGTTAGAAATGGAGGCGACGGCGGAGCCAGTACCGACCCGCAGCGATACACAGCCACTCGTCTGCTGTCCTCCCTTCAGACCAAATGGAAATAAGGTGATTAGCTGTAATTACAGTTTTTATCAGTTTTCATTGATGTTGTAATTGAGGTCGTAGTTTATCAATCCGTTCCGGCTTGGCTCAAGATTCTGGAACATTCAGAGCAGAAAACAGATTAGCCCCCTACCCTGGGTCATCATATGAAAGTGGATGGGACTTGCCTGAATCTGAGAATTGATTGATGAGTTTGTAAAGATGACTCAAAAAATAACATGCATATCAGAAGCTTAGGAGTTATTAAAAAAAACAAAAAAAAACAAGCCAATCACTAAACTGGGTGATTTTTATTTCACACATCTGAGAGGCCAAGCCTCCCCCCAGTGCATTCTGGGTAGATTCTCAGCATGGCAGCCCGCATATTCTGAGAAGTTATAATTACCATGGTGCTGGGGGGGATTCAGTGTAAACCTGTGGAGACTTTGGGATCCATCGAAGGAGGTATTTATGTCAAAAAACAAACAGAGGATGCAGTCTACAGGACACCTGGCCCGCAATATGTCACAGACGCTGCATGTTGACTTGTTCTCAGAAGGCTTATCCTATATTACCTGCCAGTCCCAAAAGGCATTGACTTTGATGGACAGAGCAGACAAGCAAGGGTATGTTTCATCATTAAAATGACTTCAGCCTGCACAAGCCCTGCTACGTAGCATCAAAAGAAAAAAATTAAAGACAGAGAAAAGCCTTTTTGTTGCCTAGGGACTGTGAATCAAGCTCCATTGAGCTCTCAGATGTCAGGCTTGGAAAAGTGCAAACAGGTTAGGGTCTTATCACCTCCAGGGTCCTGCTAAGTGCATGTGAAGTATGTTGATTGGTTCTTCGGCATTTCGCTGCCTGATGATAAAGCAGCATCAGGATATCTCAGTAAGGCTGGTTGTGTGAGCGTAGCTGCCTGGGTAAGCATGCTGCTAGTTCAAAGGTTCCACCCCTTCAAATCCAAGCCCTGGTCATAATTCCTAAAGGAATTGCCCTGGCAATTTGCACATAACTATGGAGACGGTTGCCCGCAGAGTTAGAAACACCCGAAACTCAAGTCAAGGAGCAGATTCTAGCATGAGGAACTTGAAACTGGCAAACGGTTTTATGTTAAGCTGCTAATCTGAGGACTGAACATGTATCTTCAGGAAAAAAACAGCAAAGCAGAGCAAGAGCTCAACAAACAGAAACAGATCTGCTTTTCCTTCCGTTTTCCAGAGGTCTCTCTATTAACATTTGAACATGGAAAAAAACAATAAACCAAATGAATCAAGTTCTACACATGCTGCTGTAACACCAGAAATACAGTCTATGTGACTGAGTGCTATTTTATATTTGACTTCTCGCATCTAATCTCCCTCTTAAAACAATGCTACTGTAATGCTGACTCTGTTCTGTGTTTTTTTTTTTGCATTTTGTCCCCTTTCTATTGCTATTGTGAAGGTCAGTAATGCAAAAAATGGGGGGGGCAGAGTGACCTCACACATACAAGGTTGGGGAGGCATGCAGTCAGGGTGCTCCCCAGCCGTATGCTCTGTGCTCCCCCAGGATAGCTTAAAGGGTTAATAGGGCACTTCAGAAAAAAAAAAAAAATTAGTTTAATTGCCCCATCTCTTGATGTACATTCTTTTGTAGAAGCAGCCCCTGTGTAAAGGAAATCTGACTTAGGGACAACCGGAACATATGAACAGGCTGCCATAAAGCCTATTATATT